>NC_090447.1:552341447-552647476 GCF_031143425.1 Pleurodeles waltl
AATGTAGTTTTGAATATAGGGCAGCAGATAAGCAGCAAAAAAAAGTGTTTCGTTCAGTTTAAAATAAAACCACAAAAACAATAAATGCAAATAACAAGTTCCACAACTGAACTGGAACTGGACCTGTAACTGGACTGGAGAGTCTTTGTAGCCCATAAGTTGAAACCCTGCAGGGTGGTGTGGCACACTGTAGAAATCATTTGATAACGGCCAACTGGAATTGCCTCCAAGGGTAAAGTTTGAACAGGCAGGCAAACGAAAGGCGGGCTATTCAGACAGGCATCACCACATCCTTAC
The DNA here is from genome assembly GCF_031143425.1 of Pleurodeles waltl. NCBI lineage: Eukaryota > Metazoa > Chordata > Amphibia > Caudata > Salamandridae > Pleurodeles > Pleurodeles waltl. Next base: position 552,341,745 of record NC_090447.1, read on the forward strand.
CCCCTCAATACTGCAGGTGCCCTCACAGTCCACCTGCCTTCCAAACTTTCCACACCCCCGTACCCAGTCTGCTTAGCCCTACCAAAATTAAGCTGCTCTAAAGAGAGAGACCACATGGGTCTCGGAATGCATTAGCTACCCTTTATTGCGGTTCAGGCTGTAGTCGTGTCTAAAATCCCTATGGGAAATTGCATGGGGAGAAATCTTTAGGGACCCTTCCCTTTTCTCTGCCTCTGTTTGACGAATCACCCTGAAACTTTCCAGAGAGTGGCTAAATTGACCAGTAAACTCGTTTTGAAAATTTTGTGAACATTTGTCAAACAGCACTAAAGTTATAAGCAAAACAAAAAATGCTTTTCCTGTAGAAAATAGGTCCTTACTATAACTCTATAACTAACTATTGGGTACCGTCAATATATATATTAATGTATAGTAAAAGCTTTTTGTGTTGCTAATAATTTTGACACTGTTTGAAGAATCTCCACTAAGCTTTCCATAAAGGTGCTACTTTTTATATAAATAATATGGAGTTATTGAATTCATTTTCAATAATATGAATACAAATTTGCTGTTACCATACTTGTTTTCCCAGCTAGCCATGTTCTAACATTCGCATTGGACACTCTGATGCAGAGATAATAATACATAGTTATCGTTTGAAACTGTACATACAGTTAATTGAGAGCTTTGGAGATTTGTATTTTGAATATGAATATACATACTTGCCATTTTTTGTTCTGTTATGTGTTATATCTTCATGATAACTACTGACAATAAAATTGACGTTTGCTGCTAATCATCAAATAAAACCCTGGGAAAAGCAAAATACATATGGGCTAGCATGTCATGAATATTGTTTCATTCAAAATAAGGTAACTGGTGAGAAATCATTTGTTCATGATACTTTTGTCTATAATGTAATCCCAAAAGGCGAATGTGTTTGATAAGATAAGGATGCAAATTTGTACATATGCCACAAATAGAACTTAAATTACAAAAAAAAAATAGTTTGGGTTAATTGAGACTATTTATTATTGTTAACAGTTAAAAAGTCACTTATGATTCATATATTCAAGACTACAAAAAATACTGAACTGCAGAAATGTTAACTGAATTACAGAAATATTATGGTTACTTTTGTCACTGACGTCATCGTCTCTGGTCTTTAATTTCTGCATCCTCTCTCCAAACAACTATGACATTAATAATTATTAATACATAATAAATAACAATAAACTTGTTTTTTCTGTGCTCTATACTTTGCCATACATGGATCCCTACTCCAACTGCTTAGTTTCCCTAAGGTAAAGTATAAATAAAATGAAAAGTTTTATTTAAGTAAAAAACAATTAAACATATTTTTTATGTTAAATATCAATGTTATATATTTAAGTGTACCAAAAAAGAAAAACCATGCTACAGCACAATTAATTTAATTTTGAATTAAATCTGATACAGAGTAATCCTGTCCTGTGGCAGCTGGTCGGACGGGGGTGTACGGTGGGTCTGAAGCGCCCGCCCCCCGCAGTGGTGGAGGCCTGCCAGTCCAATCATGGCTAAGTCGAGGAACCACACAACTCACAACCAATCCCGAAAAATGGCACAGAAATCGCATCAAGAAGTCAAGATCTCAGTGATATGCATCTCTCCAAGGAGTAGATCCCAAACTTTTACGAATCATGCATTTTCCCAAGAAGCACAACAAGAAGGGGCTCAGGAAAATGCAAGTGAATGCCACCCTGCAGTCTAAAAAAACAGATCCAAGGATAAAGGATTGTTCAGTGTCGGCACCAAGAGAGTACACTCTGTATCCAGCATTTTGTAAAATAAAATCGGTTTTGTGGGAGAGAAAAAATAATTAAATCTTTCATTGTTTAAATATACTAAATTAAATTTGTTTTTGTAAAGTTTAGTTTAAAAAAAAAACTCAATCGGAAGTAAAATATATTTTACTATGCATCATTAATTATTAAAAGTGATGGATAGTATTAATTAAAAGTAATCTGTCTTTAAAAAATAATGTTTCATTCATTTTTAAATTTAAAAAAGGTTAATAAAATATGTTATAACTAATAAATATGTATCCCAATCGGACTGCAATGCCAGCTCATAGCACCTAATGGATATAACTAGATCAATGGTCTCTGCTCAAACAGTAAAACAAAAATAATTTCTTGTGAGTGTGGTCTACATAAATTCAAAAGGAAGTTATGAAACAATTTGATGGAATCAGTAAATTCATACATCTATTTGAGCTTCAATCTGGATAAAAATTCCACTGCCTTACAACATCTAAATTCACTAAACACTAAGGCCACCAATGTTATAGAGGCCTTAAAAAAGGTTTTCACAAGTATATGGAAGGGGCACCAACACACCAACGATCACTGCTTTTAGGGCCAAACTAATCCCTCTTCTTACCTACAGTTTACTGGTACTACATGAAAAGAGATGAAAAAACAGAAGGTCAAGCTAGGCACAATATTTATCCAATACGTTTGCTCACAATTCAATGTACGATGTTCTACTCCACACGCAACGATCAGACTCGAATTAAGGGCCATATGTACGAAAGCTTTTTCCCATAGACACAGAATGGGTAAAATCCTTTGGTACATCTGGCCCTAAGTCTTCTATCAATCTTCATATCGGCCCTCCCCTGGCACTTCTGGGGTTAAAAGCGGTGTTCTACCGGTATAAACCAAATCCCTTGCAGAAATATGCTGCAGAACACCAAATGTCTGAAGACTTAAAACACCTCTAGATGTGTTATCAAACTGTTACTTACTAACAAGCCAGGGTCTCCTCATTGCAAGGTCTGCCATCTCTTGTGGTTCCCCATTGAGTCATTGGATGAACCAAGGAACCTTGCCCAGGCACTGGTAATTAAAAGTTCTGAAGAGTGAACTTCCCACACGTTGATAGAGTAAAAGTGCTTTTGGTAGTGGTATACCTGGTCCTGGTCATGTGGTGAAACCAAGGCTCCGTGGGTCCAATCAGTGTTACTGACAACATGTGCAATGCTTCCTAAAGTATGTAATTGAGCTTTTATGTTGTTCAGTGTTAAGACAAACAAAAAAGTAGACAATTCACGCAAATGCACAAGCATTTCAGGAAATGTGCGAGGAAAACTGAAAATGTTGGTTGTGGCATTTTGTTCGATTAGTAACAGTATCTTTAAATGATTCAGTTGCACAGAATTGTAAAACTAGAATGATGCTAGCAAGTGGGGACATGGCTGTTCACCTACGAATATCTGCCACTAGTTCTTTTCTCAAAATGTTTTCCAGTGGCAATATTGTGTTTTAGTATAATCTGCATTTCTGAATGATTAGTCTCTCATGCATGGTGTGGTAATCAGGACATGGCATGTAAACACAGTCATTATGCATCCTATGTAGTTTCCTTCTGTGTTGCTGACGAGGATGCTGTTTTTGTCTGTGAGAATAATAAACACATTTTATTTCATGATGAAATATAGGTGACACAGAACAAACAATTTTAAACAAATAGTTTTACTTATAACTACTGCATGATAGCATAAGTGTATTCCAATAGCAAAAATAGACAAAATGATATAATGGGCGCCCCCTATATATTTCTTAATGTATTTAATTTGTTTAAAAAAAGACCTGACACTACGGGGAAAGCCTTAAGGCTTTAACAGCAACTCCTTGCTTGCTGAAGAATTTCATCTCTGTCCCCTGCATGCGTGTAGGGGACAGAAATGAAAGCTTTGGATTTCGACAGCGGGACCTGCTTTCAGGTCCTGCTGTCAAAACCCGAAGTGTTTTTTGTGCCTTGGCTGCAGCCAAGCCACAGCAAACAGCTATGTCCCGGGGTGGGCACCCCAGGACATAGCATAAGCCGGCCCCAGGGGAGGTAGCGGTCCCCAGGGCCAGCTGTGGCTCCTCGAGGGCGGCAGTGCGGTCCAAATATATCAGCAGTCAAATGTATCAGCAAATGTGCAATTATTCATGTAACACAGTCGATGGCCAAGGCGGTAACCAAACTGCCCCAAGGAAGGACAAACGTAAAGCATTTACCAATGATAGCAAAGTATTTTTGAAAGGCAAGCACATGAAAGAGTGATGGCGATGGGTGTGTAGTGGATGTGGTTAAAAGCCCACAGATAGATTACAACACATCGGAGCGCTTGCACACTCAACCTAAAAAGGTTGCTTTCTGGGTCAGGACCTATCTTCCTACCAAATGTGGTGTCATTCCATCCAATAGTTTTTGCGCTATTGCTGTTCAAATCCCTATGGAAAAATGAATGGGGAACATATTCTGGGACCCCCTCTTTTTCTCCGCCCCCCCCTCTACGGATCACCCTGAAACTTTCCAGGCAGCAGCTGATGGGACTGTCAATTTTTTTGAAAGTTTCATGTAGATTCACAAAGCGGCGCCAACGATATAGTCAAGTAAAAAAACGCTATTTATATAGAACTAGGTCCTAACTATAACTACATAGTGGTGACTGCCACTAGGTGTTATAGATAGATAGATAGATAGATAGATAGATAGATAGATAGATAGATAGATAGATAGATAGATAGATAGATATAGATATATGGGTGTTATTTACTCCTTATGAATATTCCATATATCACCTTGCGCATCATTTTGTAATTGTCATCAATATGAATATATCAATAAACAAAGTTTAACTCCGACTGACAATGCCCGCAACCTTGCAATCATCCTTGACTCCTCCCTAACAATGACCTGACAGGTAAATGCAGTCACCTCTTCCTGCTGGCACTCCCTCTGCAACTCGGACGACTGCCTCAAGATAGTCACCCATGCCCTAGTCACAAGCAAGCTTTACTACGGCAACACACTCTACGCCGCCACCATGACAAAGAACACCATGAAACTACAACACATCCAAAATGCTGCTGTCAGGCTCATGCTGAACCTCCTCCGCCAGGAACACATCTCCCAACACCTGAGACTCCTCCATTGCCTCTCGGAGGGGAAGCAAATCAATTTCAAACTACTCACCCACACCTAAAACGCCCTTCACAACATCGGACCGGCCTACATGAATCATCCTGTCTCTTTTCATTACCCCGCCAGACCCCTCCTATCTGACCAGCAGGCATTAGCCACCATTCCACCCATCTGGAAAACCACCACCGGAGGAAGATCTTTCACCTACCTCACAGCCAAGAGCTAGAACAACCTACCCACAAACCTCAGACAAAGCCCATCACTCACCATCTTCAAGAAGAACCTCAAGACATGGCTCTTTGAATGAGGCCCAGACCCACCACCAGTGCCTTGAGACCTTCACGGGTGAGTAGTTGTGTTTTATAAAAACTGACTGATTGATTGATTAATTGATTGAACTTTTAAATAACGGGTCTTAAACATGCAAAAATGCATTGGAAAAAAATAACGTTATACATTTTCACAGAGAAAAACTTACCTTATGTTTTATTATCACACTACACGTCCAGTAATACTTCAGTGCCTGGACCAGAATATGCTTTTCAGCTGTTGTCTGCCATTATTTGATACACACAACACAGCAGACTACGTAAGAGGATGCAAGCGGACAACGGACGTACAGAGGATGATGTATATGCATATTGATATGCGATCTGTATCAGTCATTCAAGTTATCATCCACCATCACCTGTGTTCTCATTCATCAACCACCATGTTGCATATTTCATTGTACCTAGTTATTTTAAGTGTACTGGATACATGGCATCACAATGGACAAGGCTGTCACTCATGGAGGACGCAAAATAAAAGATGCTAAACGTGACTGCTAATTATGTATTTCTTGCCCACCATCATTTTAGGTACTAACCTTTGTGACACGGACTATTGGGAAGGGCGGACTTAGGCCCTCATTACAACCCTGGCGGTAAGTCCCACTTACCGCCGTGCAGAAGACCGCCAACATACTGCTGCGGCCGCGGAATTCTGCTACAGGTATTACGACCCACAGCCCGGAATCCACCACAATACAGACACCCTCACAAGTCCGCCACACCAAAGGTCAGTGATAAACTGGCGATAACAAAACCGACACCCTCACGCCAACAGGAATACACCCACAGTATCACGACCCACGAATCAACGCAAAAATACACACACACATATACAAAACACAACCACATTGGACAATTCGAAATACACACACCTGATACACATACACACACCACACCCACACACCCAATCCAATATAAAGCACACACCCACATCACCCACAAACCCTTACTGCCAGAATTTTGAAAGCACGCCAGCGAGATACACTACCAAAAACAACACCAGCATCCACAGACACACAACACCATCACTTACACAACATCCACGCACCTCAAACAACACACACCAACACACCCCCTCACACATCACAACAGACACCACCTCACACATCACCCACACCACATCATGGCACCTCAACGACACCCCAGGTTCTCTGCGGAGCAGCTCAGGGTCATGGTGGAGGAAATTGTCTGGGTAGAGCCACAGCTATTCAGTGCACAGGTGCAGCAGACCTCCATGCAAGGAAAATTGAGCTATGGTGCCGAATCGTCGACAGGGTCAATGCAGTAGGACAGCATCCAAGAACTAGGGATGACATTAGAAAGAGGTGGAACGACCTACGGGGAAGGTGCGTTCCGTGGTCTTCAGACACCAGATTGCTGTACAGAGGACTGGCGGTGGACCCCCACTGCCTCCCCCACAATTAACAACATGGGAGGAGCAAGTCTTGGCACTACTGCATCCTGAGGGCCTTGCAGGAGTAGCAGGGGGACTGCACTCTGGTAAGGAAAATCTTTACTACTATATTCCCCCCACCCTCCCTGCATGCCATCACATACTCCCACCCTTACCCTCAAACCCATCACCCCAACAACCCACAGATGCCCCACCAACACAACACACACACATCCCAAAACCAAGCCCCGCCTGTGACACCAATGCATGGACACCCATCACCCAAGCATGTCCACTACAGAGACTCACTCATGCCCCAAAATCACCAATCACACAAGGACCAAGCCAATAATGCAAGCACTGGAGTACAGGGTCAACCACCCATTGCACACGATGGCACACACACATTCAATAATTATGCATTTACACCCCAACAGGACCCCTACCCAATGTCACCGTAGAGGAGGTGCCAGACATATCCAGTCCCCCCACAGAAGAGGATCACAGTGATGACAGCAGCTCTGCACAACTGGATCAAGATGACAAGCCCAGCCCATCTGGGACCTCGGGACAGTCGGTTCCCCAGACACTGTCACAAGACACCACAGAGCCTCCCCACTCAGGAAACACCAGCACAGCACCAACCCAGCGGGCCCATCCCTCTGTCCCCAGGACACGTAAATCAGCAGTGTGTCCACCACTACAAGGAACCCAGGCAAACCAACCAACCCAAGAAAATCAGGGACCTGGGGGCAGTGGGCACACGGTTCAGGGGACAGAGGCACAGGATAACAGGGAAACTGGGAGGACTGCTGTGCGACAGGGGGAGGACAGGCCCAGGGAACCCACTCTCCACAAGGCACTCTCGAACATCATGGGAGCTTACCATAATTCCCAGGAGACAAAGGCAATGGTACTGGCCAAGTTTTAGGAGACCCAGCGACTGCAGGAGGAACACTACCTTGGGATCAGGGAGGACTTGAAGTCCATTAACACCACCCTGGTCAGCATTGCAGGGGTGCTGGTAGACCTCTGACACTAGCCTGGACGATAAACAGCCCTCCACCTCCGCCGGCACTAATGGACAGGAGGCACTGCCACAGGAACAACAGGACACCAGCACCCCACCCCCTGCAGATGGAGAACCACCCCGCAAACGGTCCCTAAGATCCAGGAACAAGGCAGAGATCATTGCCAAGACCCCCACCAGGAAATGAGACCCCCATGAATGTCACCCTTCTGTCACACTATGTCACCCTGTCCATCCTTAAACTGCCATTGCTCCACTTCCTATGCCCCTTTGGACAATGCACCTGTGAAACAAATAGACTGGACTCTGCCAAGGACATTCCTCCACCATCACCACAGCCGTTTTTACAACCCCTCCACTTATTAGCACAGGAATAAACACACTTCAATCACAAAACAATCTGGAGTCAGTCTGTGCTTTCACAAATGTGTAATTGCAATAACTATGGAATATAGCAATGTCAATTTCCTTGTTCACATAACCAATGTAGCACAGCTGTAGGCCAGCAGTAAACATAGCAGAGGGCACAAAGTGGGACCCAAATCTGTGAAATGGAAAGTCAAAGTGACAAGTCAGGGTCCATTCACCAAATGAAAATGACACACTTATTCTAGTTCCAACAATAGAATGAGATGTGGAAAGCAGTGGCATCTTCTTACCTGTGTCTCACTGGAAGTATTGCCTGATGATGTTGTTTCGGTTGTCGATATCCTCTTCTTGTCCCTCCTCTTCTTCACTGTCCACAGGCTCCACAGCTGCCACAAGACCACCATCTGGCCCATCCTCCTGCAGAAAAGGCACCTGGCGTCGCAAAGCCAGGTTGTGCAGCATACAGCAGGCCACAATTATCTGGCACACCTTCTTTGGTGAGTAGTAGAGGGATCCACCTGTCAGATGGAGGCACCGGAATCTGGCCTTCAGGGGGCCGAAGGTGCGTTCGATCACCTTCCTAGTTCACCCATCTGCCTCATTGTACCGTTCCTCTGCCCTTGTCCTGGGATTCCTCACTGGGGTCAGTAGCCATGACGGGTTTGGGTAACCAGAGTCACCTGCAAATGTCAAGGACAACTGTTAGACACACACTAACCCTTAGGGACAACCCCATACCCAGACACCTATGTCAACTGTATTTGGACCTTGACCTCACCTGTTAGCCACACACAGTGTCTCTGGAGTTGGCCCTTCACATAAGGGATGCTGCTATTCCTCAAAACATGAGCATCATGCACAGAGCCAGGATACTTGGCATTGACATGGGAGATGTACTGGTCTGCCAAACACACAATCTGCACATTCATCGAATGGTAGCTCTTCCGGTTTCTGTACACCTGTTCATTTCTGCGGTGGGGACAAATGCCACATGTGTCCCATCAATGGCACCAATGATGTTGGGGATATGTCCCAGGGCACAGAAGTCACCTTTCACTGTGGGCAAATCCTCCACCTGAGGGAAAACGATGTAGCTGCGCATGTGTTTCAGCAGGGCAGGTAACACTCTGGACAGGACTTTTGAGAACATTGGCTAGGACATCCCTGATGCCATGGCCACTGTTGTTTGAAAAGACCCACTGGCCAGGAAATGGAGTACAGACAGGACCTGCACTAGAGGGGGGATTCCTGTGGGATGGCAGATAGCTGACATCAGGTCCGGCTCCAACTGGGCACACATTTCCTGGATTGTTGCACGATCAAGTCTGGATGTGACCAGGATGTGTCTCTCTTCCATTGTCAACAGGTCCACCAGGGGTCTGTACACCGGAGGATGCTGCCATCTCATCACCTGCCCCAGCGGAAGTGCCCTATGGAGGAGAACAGCGAGCAGAGAGTCATCCAACACTGAGGTATCACAATGTCTTATTTTCAGAAACGTAATAAATTCCGCAATGTGCCTAGATAGGTGTGACGCAGTTAACATCCATCCCATGTGGCCTCTTGAAATGGCGGCTGCCTGACCTGTAAGGTGGGACAAGGGGATATGAGGTAACTGCGTTGGCGTTCTACACTGTTGCGGTGGGTGGTCGAAGACCGCAGCGCAATTCAACATTGGTTAACATTGGGCCCTATTGGTCCCAGGAGCCAATAACGATGTACGCCGGCGGTGACGGTACGCACCGCCGCAGACGTGACTGCCATTTTCTGTCTGTTCACTCACTTGATACCTGACCTTCAACAGGAGAGGACCTACACTGCAAGTGCTGCTGTGACCTTAGTCTGGAAGCGACGATGGCTCATGTGTCTGGGGATAGGGCCCCTGCCTTCACTTTGGAGGAGTTGGAGAAACTAGTGGATGGGGTCCTCCCCCAGTATGCGCAACTGTACGGTCCTCCAGACAAACAGGTGAGTACACTGTGAGCATGCTGCATGGGCAATGCCTGTTTTGAGTGGTGTGGATGGAAGATACATGGGGGGGCTGAGACCTGCATGTGTGGATGGGGAGTGTATGTGGATCAGGGCAAAGGCGGGAACTGGGGGGCAATGAGTATGACGGTCCGGACAGGTAAGTAATTTCATTTTCCCCCTGTACCATTCCTCTAGGTCAGCGCCCACCAGAAGAAGGGGATTTGGCGTGCCATCACCAAGGACGTCCGGACCCTGGGGTTCTACCACAGACGGAGCACCCACTGCCATAAAAGATGGGAGGACCTGCGCCGCTGGAGAAAGAAGATGGCGGAGGCCCAGCTGGGGATGGCCTCGCAACGTGGGTGGGGTGCCCGTCGCACCATGACCCCCCCTGATGTTCCGGATCCTGGTGGTGGCGTATCCGGAGTTCGATGGGCGCTTGAGGTCATCACAGCAGCCACAAGGGGGTGAGTACAATCTTATTCAGCTGACTTAGCGCGCATTATGAGGTGTCTGGGTGGGGGAGGTGGGCAGTGGGTTCCCCTAGGCCAGGGTGAAGTTTGTAGGCAAGGTCCCTTGTGAGGCAGGCTATGTGGCACCCCAACCCCACCAGTGGTAAAAGCCATCTACATCTAGTCAGGCTCCTGTGACTTCCAGGTGTGCAGCATTTGGTCTTATGCATTGTACCCCTTGGTCAGCTGAAATGTCTAGGAACTGTGCATGGCATAGTGCAGAGGACTGCTCCATGTATGTTGTGTCTGCCAACGGTAGTTGTGTTGCATGCACTGAACATGTCTTTCTTCTGTCTCCCCCCCTTTTTTTGTCTCCCTGTTCTTGTGTGCATTAGCATCATCAGGCGAACGAGCATTGGCACAGGAGCAGGAGGGAGCTGTAACCCACTTGGCCTGGAGGGTGAAACAACAGAGTCTGAAGCCACCAGTGGGACGGAGGGCGAGGGGAGCTCCACGGCGGGGACAGGAGCAGACAGCAGTGACACTGACTCCTCCTCTGATGGGAGCTTCCTTGCGTGGCGGGCACCTCTGTGCCCACCGCATCAACAGGTACAGCCGCCACCCCCCCTACTAGCACCGCCCTTCCCTCAGCGTGTTTCCCGTGCCTGCTCAACCAGGAGGGTGGGCATCTCCTTCACCCCAGGTACCTCAGGCCCTGGCCCAGTCAGCCCTGCTGCCCTCAGTGAGAAGGTTATTGACCTCCTGAGATCCCTCACTGTTGGGCAATCTACCTTTGTGAATGCCATCCAGGGTGTCGAGAGGCATTTGCAACAGACAAATGCATACCTGGAGGGCATTCATTCTGGGCAGGCAGCCCAACAGAGAGCATTTCAAGATCTGGCCTCAGCACTGATGGCAGCCATTTTCCCTGTGTCCAGCCTCCCCCTCTAACTTCCTCCACCCAGACCTAATCCCCTGTACCTCAGCCTATCCCAAGCACACCATAACACCAGCATGCACACTCATCAACACACAAGAGTGGCTCATGCAAACATAACCACCACACATCCCACAGGCACTCACAAAAGCACCATCCCCATGCAGGCACAGCAACATCCAAAGCCTCCACTGTGTCCCCCTCCTCTACATCCTCCTCCTCCCTCCCAGTCTCGTCTCCACTCACACCTGCATGCACTACATCCTCAGCCACTGCCTCCATCACCAGCACGCCCATCACCACACACCGCTCACGTGCACTCACCACCCCCACTACCATGCACACATCCCCCAGTGTCCTCTCCCAGTGTGTCTGTGAGCCCTCCTCCCAAAGTACACAAACGCAGGCACACACCCACCCAACAGCCATCCACCTCACAACAGCCTCTGGCCAATGCACCTTCACCCAAAATCAGCAGACTTACACCTCCTACAACCACTAACTACCTCTACCTCCACTCCCAAACCCCCTCCATCTTCCCGTCCCAGTGTGTCTAAGAAACTCTTCCTGGCTAACATTGACCTCTTCCCTGCACCTCCCCCCCGTCCTTCCCCTAGGGTCAGCCTTTCCAGGTCCCAGCCCAGCGCCTCAGGCACAGTGTTGCCAGCAACTGCATGGTCATGGAGTGCGCCACCCATCAGGGCTGCCAGTGTGCCACATAGCGAGGGCAAGGACATTCCACTGACATGGCTACCATCCCCAGTGGTCAGTCGTCTGAGGCTGGAGGAGAGTTCCTGGACCCTGGGCAGCTTCCATGAGGCATTTCTTCCATCACTGTTTACACCTGCAGGTGGAAGGCGCAGCCACAGCAGTGTGGGGTATGTCGCTGCCTCCTTGGCGTATCATGCTACCTGAACCTCGCAAATCTTGTGGCACGCACACCCAGGTGAGGGAATTGTACCGGCCACTCTGCACGTGGAGCACTCTCGGCACCATGGCCCCTCCACAGCCAATGGAGAGGTACATCCACTACTTCTGTCCTTGGCAGGATGAAGCACTCTGGGCACCAGGCCCCCTCCAGAACCAGTAGAGAATGACATCCACTACCTCTGTCCTTGGCAGGATGAAGCACTCTGGGCACCATGCCCCCTCCAGAACCAGTGGAGAATGACATCCACTACCTCTGTCCTTGGCAGGATGAAGCACTCTGGGCACCAGGCCCCCTCCAGAACCAGTGGAGAATGACATCCACTACCTATGTCCTTGGCAGGATGAAGCACTCTGGGCACCATGCACCCTCCAGAACCAGTGGAGAGATACATCCACTACCTCTGTCCTTGGCAGGATGAAGCACTCTGAACACCATGCCCCCTCCAGAACCAGTGGAGAATGACATCCACTACCTATGTCCTTGGCAGGATGAAGCACTCTGGGCACCATGCCCCCTCCAGAACCAGTGGAGAGATACATCCACTACCTCTGTCCTTGGCAGGATGAAGCACTCTGGGCACCAGGCCCCCTCCAGAACCAGTGGAGAATGACATCCACTACCTCTGTCCTTGGCAGGATGAAGCACTCTGGGCACCATGCCCCCTCCAGATCCAGTAGAGAATGACATCCACTACCTATGTCCTTGGCAGGATGAAGCACTCTGGGCACCATGCCCCCTCCAGAACCAGTGGAGAGACACATCCACTACCTCTGTCCTTGGCAGGATGAAGCACTCTGGGCACCAGGCCCCCTCCAGAACCAGTGGAGAATGACATCCACTACCTATGTCCTTGGCAGGATGAAGCACTCTGGGCACCATGCACCCTCCAGAACCAGTGGAGAGATACATCCACTACCTCTGTCCTTGGCAGGATGAAGCACTCTGGGCACCATGCCCCCTCCAGAACCAATGGAGAATGACATCCACTACCTCTGTCCTTGGCAGGATGAAGCACTCTGAACACCATGCCCCCTCCAGAACCAGTGGAGAATGACATCCACTACCTATGTCCTTGGCAGGATGAAGCACTCTGGGCATCATGCCCCCTCCAGAACCAGTGGAGAGATACATCCACTACCTCTGTCCTTGGCAGGATGAAGCACTCTGGGGACCAGGCACCCCCAGAACCAGTGGAGAATGACATCCACTACCTCTGTCCTTGGAGGATGAAGCACTCTGGGCACCATGCCCCCTCCAGAACCAGTAGAGAATGACATCCACTACCTATGTCCTTGGCAGGATGAAGCACTCTGGGCACCATGCCCCCTCCAGAACCAGTGGAGAGACACATCCACTACATCTGTCCTTGGCAGGATGAAGCACTCTGGGCACCAGGCCCCCTCCAGAACCAGTGGAGAATTACATCCACTACCTCAGTCCTTGGCAGGATGAAGCACTCTGGGCACCAGGCCCCCTCCAGAACCAGTGGAGAATGATATCCACTTGAGAGACTGTGGCTTTGCACTCCCCAGGATAAAGCAGTGGGCAAACCACCCACTGGAGGGACTTGAGAGACTGTGGCTTTGCACTCCCCAGGATAAAGCAGTGGGCAACCCACCCACGGGAGAGACTTGAGAGACTGTGGCTTTGCACTCCCCAGGATCAATGTATGTATGTCATATTTATAAAGCGCATTCCGACTCACAAAGAGCATTGAAGCTCTGGTATAGAAGGTGAGGAAAGAGGGGAAAAAGACAAGAAAAAGAAACCCCCCCAAAAGAACAGCCGGAAAAAAACGAAAAACATAACTAGGGGAAGCAGGCCACGAACCAAACAGAAGCTATCGGGGAAATAGCCATGTTTTGGCCAATTTCCTGAACCTTTAAGTAACAAGGTTCTTGCCTGATGTTCAAAGGCAACGAATTACAGCATTTAGCGACAGCCACGGTGAAGGCTTTATCACTCCATTTGGCTTTATGAGTGCGGGGGACCTGGATTCCGTAGGCTTTGGAAGACCTCAGATTTCTCTTAGGTACATGCCAACAGAGCCTGGTGGTGAGGTAGCGAGGACCAATCCCGTACGTTGCTTTATAAGTCAAGCAGAGTGATTTAAAAATAATACACTAGCTCCCGGTGGCTCAGCGTAATTGTTTGAGGCTCTCACTAACTGATGCCCACTGCGAAAGGTTAAGAACGTCTCTAGCCCCAGAGTTCTGGACCAATTGCAACTTATTGATCAATGCCTTATCCAAATTAAGGAATAAGGCATTACTATAATCAACTTTAGACATGACCAACGCTAAAATAGCCGAGACTCTCCATTCACGCTGGAGATAAGGAAAACATTTCCTAAGCATTTTAATAAGCCAAAGGCATGTCTTTGTATGATTTACCTGACTTTTAAAAGATAAATGATCATCAAAGAGAATGCCCAGATTCCTACTGACCGTGGTGGGAACAGGGAGGGTACCACAGTCTAAAGGCCACCAACTTGAGTTCCATAAATCTTTTGCCGGCCCAAAACAGAGAATTTCGTTTTTTGTGGCGTTCATTTTCAACCAGTTAGTCTTCATCCATTTGCTAACTGCTTGCATACAGTTATTGAACCGATCCACAACCGTCTCCCAGGGCTTTTTAATTGGGATAATGAGCTGAGTGTCATCAGCATAGGAGGTCGGGATAAATCCAAAAGATCGGATGAGATTTGCCAACGTGGCAAAGTACAGATTAAACAAATTAGGGCTTAAAGAAGAGCCCTGAGGAATCCTGCAAGGTAATAGATAAGGCGTGGATCTGAAGTTGCCACAACTTACAGTAGTCCATCTGTTTGTCAGGAAGGATTCAAGGAGCTTAAGGGCTCGTTCTCTGATCCCTGCTTGACTAAGGCAGGACGTCAATAGATAAGGAGAGATAGTATCAAACGCGGCCGATAGATCTAATAATACTAAAATGGCCCCTTGACCTTCATCAACCAATCTCCGAATAACATCAGAGGATGAAATCAGGGCAGTCTCAGTACTGTGCTCCTTTCTGAACCTGTGTTGAGAGGAGTCAGATCCTCCCACTTCCCCTAGAAATTCCACCAATTCCTTATTCAAGATCTTCTCTAAATTTTTTGCCAGAAAAGGAAGAAGCGCTATTTCCTGTAAGTTATTTAGATCCTGGCTATGCCATCTGGCTTCTTCTTTAGGGGAACCACTATAGTCTCCTTCCATAAGGAAGGATACATTCCAGAGTTGAGAACCTCCTCATAGATGGGAACTAAGGCCCGAGCCATCAGGTCAGGGACCAGTCTAAAAATAGAGGGGGGGCACAAATCCAAAGGGGAGTCTGACTTTATTTCTAAAATCATCTTGCAAATCCTATCCTGAGTTGGAACACGAAAGTTAGATAAGTCTTTACAACTAGCTCTAGGGTCAGCGGACACCACAGAGGGAGGTTCCCTAGAAACCTCTTGGGGAACAAAATTTGCGTATATTTGAAGGATTTTGTTCTCAAAGTGCCTTGCAACCTTAACGCAGAACTCCTGGGAATTTTCCAGATCAGATGGCCTACAAGGAGTGGACAATGTTTTTATCACTTAAAAAAGTTATCTGGGAGCGTTTAGCGCCTCCTTAACTTTAGCAGTATAAAAATGGGATTTGGCCTTAAAACGTGCCGCTTTGTAAGCATTGAGGGCGGACTTTAATGCTGCCCTTTCCTCTGGGACTGGGTTCAATTTCCACAGGGGCTCCTGTTGCCGGTAATTTCTCTGAAAAGTTTTAAGTTCGCTCGTGAACCAAGGTTGACTGAGCTTCCGGCTACAGGGCCCCAAGACCTTAGGAGGAGCCAATTCGGCCATGGCCGTTTCAACACCTTGGTGGAAGATATCAAGCAAGGGCTGAGCCAACTTCTTCGCCCTGTCCCAACCCTCTTCTAAGGCTGGAGCTAGTTCTTCCACTGTAATCTGCTTCCATGGCCTCAATACTTTGTTCTCCATTTCGTACGAAACAGAGAGGTGAGTGGTATCAATTTTAAAACTTAAAAAATGATGATCAGCCCAACTTAAGTGAGTATTAGTTACAGCCAACTGTAGGCAAGTACGGGCAAAACCCCATCTAATATATGTCCCGCGATATGGGTGGCTGTCGAGACTAAGAGTCCAGTCCAGGGCCTCCATAAGATCTAAAAATTCCCTAACTACTGGATTGCAGGTCTCATCAAAATGGATATTAAAATCTCCTAAGATAATTGCTTTGGGGGACAAAACCATAGGTTCTATCAAATTAACCCAAGTTTGAACAAAATTTGTGGGAGGGCTCGGCGGTCGATAAGTCAATAAGCCCGCCAGCAGAATACCATTACTGTTATACTAATGTATACTGAATACTGGATTTTTCTTGATTACAATGGTTACAATCATTTCCGTTTGTCCATGCGTTCTTCCAGGGGGCGGGGGGTGTATATGTAATGTTGCTGCATGTATTTGTGTGTGTCTGTTGTTGGGTGTGGTGGTGAGAGTGGGGGTGTTGCGTGTGTGTGTCACTCTGTTTCCTCCCTCCTCCCCTGTGTTGTAGGCGTAGTACTCATGGTGGTCGCCACCGTTCGTACTCCTCATAGAAGAGGAGGTAAGCCAACATGGGTACATGAAGTTCGGGCTCCATGGCGTCCTGGTTCCTCTTTGGGTGTCGAGAGGTGAGTGTTTTCCCTTCAGTGTACTGTTTCTGTGTACTGTTTCCGCAGTGCTTTTGATAGCGTTGGTTCCGCCCCGGAAAAGGTGGCGGATAGGTCTCTTGTAATAGGGTGGGCGGTACTTTGTCTCCCGCCTGTCTGTTGGCAGTGACCACTGCGTTGTTTGTTTCTACCGCCGTGGCAGTCGGAGTGTTAAAGTGTTAAACTGGCTGTCTATGTTGGCGGTTTCCGCCACGGTTGTAATCCCATTTTTTTATCCACCAGCCTGTTTGCGGTTTAACACCGACCGCCAGGGTTGTAATGAGGGCCTTAATTTTTTGGGACATTTTACAACCCTGTAGAACAATCCCAATCTGGTGGACGAGCGCTGCCATTGGCGAACGTAGATT
This sequence comes from Pleurodeles waltl, assembly GCF_031143425.1. Classification (NCBI taxonomy): domain Eukaryota; kingdom Metazoa; phylum Chordata; class Amphibia; order Caudata; family Salamandridae; genus Pleurodeles; species Pleurodeles waltl. The sequence continues at coordinate 552,359,176 of NC_090447.1, forward strand.
AATCGACGGAAGTGCACTGCACACGGCGTCACTTATGCCAGCAAAAATCTGCCATGTTGGCCTACACGACAATGCTTCTTTAAAAGTTTATTTGAATTGCCTCCGCTGAACAGATATCTCCCCCTTAATTACTGCTGCCCATTTGTTCTGCTGAGAATCCAACATGTTTGAGAACTTCTGTAACAGGGGCCCAGCAGACAAGCAGGGGAGTAGACTTAGCAGAAATATAGTAAATGTGGGCCCATGAGGTAATAGGGCTTGTAAAGTTATTTAACATTTTATACATTTGGGTAGTTGTTTCTTATTTAATTGAGTAAAATGAAATAATCCATCAAAATGTGGCAAAACCAACGTCTATCGTTCAACGTCACTCCATTATTTTGATATTGTCAAGTGAAAACAACCCTATTTTGGCATATTCCTCAGTCATTTGAAAAATTATTAGTGCATTTTGTTCTCCGCTAGTCTAACTTTACTATAATATTAATATGCATTGTCATAGACAGTAGTCTTTACGTAGTTGCCATAAAGAAGGTTTCATTGCATTTTGACAGCTTTGTTGCCTTTCATAGTTGTTTTGTGGACTGGATAGCTGGTTACACATGCGGTTGATGCTCCTTCCATAGGATAAGTGCAATATAGGTTTTGAATATTTTTACCCTTGATGGACTGCACTCTGTTCCAACAGGGCAGCATAGAGATGTAGAGTAAATATTTACTTACGGTTTACTGTCGCAAATGTGACAGATATCCTGGCAGCCATATTGCAAGTGCTTTACAGTCTCGTGACTTGCAATATAACAGAGTGGATATGTGCCACGTTTAAGTATTCCACTGCGCTGTTTGTTTGCAAAATTTGAATAAGGCCTACCACTCTGCTGCCTTAGCAAAAAATAGTCCCCCATATTCATTGATCTCAACCTGCCTGCCGAGGAGTCTATGCCATGCTGAGTCCTCTAAAGGCACTGTAGCCTTGCTGTGCTGTTGTCATGCTGAATATGTCCGCACTCCAAATTCGTTTTTAACGATAATTAAGCAAGGCTATATAAATATTTTTTTAAGTAATTTTACAAACATACTGGAATTTTTCTTCAAATGTATGTGGGTCATTTCAGTGTTTTGTCACCCGGCTTTCCCCAAGAGTACAAAATAAAGGAAAAATTATATCAGAAAGTCTAAATTAAATAGATTCAATCTTCAGAGTTACTTAAACTGACCTCCCAGTGTCCACTGGACCTTCAGGAAAAGGTTTATGCAGGGAGTGGAAGAGGAGGCTCTGCCATGGGAAACATTATCACTGGCACACACTTTACTTGGATGAAACACACTATTTGTTGGCTGCATACTCCACACAAAAGGCAATGAAGGTGGGGTGGCCATGCAAGATGGTGCTCTGAGCATACTTCAGTTTGGGCTTCGAAATACCTGGCATTCCACTGTGACATAAAGGGTAGGGTAACTACTTCAGACCTGGCACATCTTTTTTCAAGGCTCCACTGACGCATGTTTGGGGCTGCTGAGTGGGCAAGAAATCAAGCGGGCTTGTGGACATTGCTGAAGGGCTTGAGGCATACCGGTGACCAATTAGAAGGCCATGAGACATTTACCAGTGGCAGCAGTGATTCAGCAGTGTGAACAGGCTGTAGCTGCCATGGACCCTGCTCCCCACTAGTGCACAGCAAGAGTAAGGATCTTTTTCTAGGGGAATTACTGGCGAGCAAAGGAGAGCTAGTTGGGGTGGATGTCACACAGTGGGCCAATAGAGGTGGTAGAGGCTAAAGCTGCTCCCAGTACAAAATCTGGCAGATAAAGAACAGCACATTGAGGCGGCGGGGTGGTAATTTGCAATGGTGAAGAGATGAGGTGCATTTGAATGTTGGGCAGCATTAATACATTATGGGCCTCTTCTGATTTTGGTGGGCGGCGGAGGCTGCCCTCCAAACTCATTAAGTGGGAAGACCCCCACTTCTCTCTTCCACCCACTGGTCCTATTATGGGTTTCCCGCTGGGCCAGCGGGCGGATACAGCGTTTCTGCCCGCTGGCCCAGTGGGAAACTACTCACAACATTGACGTCGGCTTGTAATCGAGCCAGCGGCAATGTTGCAGTTTATTGGGTGCGAGAGCACCCGTTGCACTTTTTAATGCCTGTAATTCAGGAAGTGAAAAGCATGATGGGGTTGTCCATGGGGGGTCCCTGCACTGCCCATGCCAAGTGCATGGGCAGTGCACCGGCCCCCAACACTCCGTCTCCGCCAGCCTTTGCAAAAGCTGGCAAACAGGGGAGTTGTAATCCCCTGGGCAGCGCTGCCCTGGCAGATTAAGACTGCCTGCGCCGTCGGGCCGTCGGCTGGTGAAAAAGAGGCAGTGCCGGTGGTCGGACAGTGGCGCTTTTGCCACAGTCGTAACGTGGTTCTAGGACCACCAGACTTGTAATCAGGGCCAATGTGTAGGTATTTTGTAGCAATCAGCACTTTAATATAGTATTTGGTATAGCTTTTATATACTGAAATGCAGAATAAAATCTTTGTAACCTTTAAACTAGTAAGAATATAGGAGGATGTGAAAGTACCTGAGAAGATCGAGGGACCAAGCATGGAGCTGTTCCTCGAGGAGTGGTTCAACAGGAATCTAGCACCAGGTAACCTTTCAAACATTTTTCCTGTGGAAAGTGTGAACAGGGTCCCGGTTGGTCCTCTCAAACCAGGGGCCCTTTCGTAGCCAGCTGTGCCTTGTTTCCTCAACTACAGAAATAGAGGCTGCCTGCTACAACAGAAAAGGAGCAAGGAACCATATGCACTTCAGAAAAGCAGAGTGTTTCTCTTGCCTGGCTTAACTGCCACAGTGCAAAACCAATGAAACACATTCCTTGAGACAAAGCACACCCTCTGTTCCCTGAACTTTAAATATATGCTTATGTTTCTGGCAAAGATATAGGTGCTAGGCTGAAAATAGAGACACGTTTTCGTGGACGATGCTACGGGCGGGGAGTGGGCAGAGGCATGGGCAGCAGGAACTTAGATGATGCTAACCTACATAGGCCAATGAAGGAGCAGGCAAAAACAGAATAACAGAAACAACTGAGCAAATCCCAACATGATGCACTAAGGCAAACAGTGACAAGCAGGAAATCCTTGACTATAGAAGTCCTAATCCTTGAATTAGCAAGAAAAGCACAAAGTCAGATGTAGGCAATGGACCAGTGCTTCAGGCTACATCCATGATGATGAACAGCCTGATTTAGACTCAAAAGCCACAGCAGAGCCCCGTATTGTACGCTGCTAGTAAATAATCTGTTGAAAATAACTGCGCAAAAGGTACAAAGGGATTTTATGACTTCAGCCCCTCCCCAATAACTAGGCAGTTCCAAGAGTGCTTCACTTGGGCTAGTTACAAATAGGGTAGGTCGCTCCCCCTGCCGCTGCAGCTCCTCCAGCTCCTCCAGGTTCCTGAGTTCCTGAGACCCACCTCACAGTAAGTACCCCCCACCTCCCAGCCCCTCGCCCTGCCCCACGCTACTCAACCTCTCTCCTGCTTCTTTTCTTCTTTTCTTCTTCTCTGTTCTTCCTCCTCGCTCCTCACCTGTAATCTTCTTCTGTACTCTTCTCCCCGTCTTCTCTCTTCTTCTGTGTGCTTCTCTGCCTCTCCTGTCGCCTCTCTTCTTCTTCATCTTCTTCTGAGGTCTTCTGCCTGTCTTCTGCCTTCTGTTCTTCGTATCTTCATCTGTGATCTTCTGCTCTTCTGTGAACTTCTGCTCTTCTGAGTTCTTCTGGACTCCTATTTCTTCTGTTCTTCTGTTCTTCCGGTCTTCTGTTCTTCTGTTCTTCCGGTCTTCTGTTCTTCCGGTCTTCTGTTCTTCTGTTCTTCCGGTCTTCTGTTCTTCTGTCTTCTATCTTCTGTCTTCTATCTTCTGTCTTCGGCTCCTCTGACCCCTCCGTCTTCTTCTCCCCGCGCCTGCCCTCCTGCTCCTGCCTCATCCCCCTCCCTCACTCGCCTCCCCCTCTCTATCACCCCTATCTAACCCATTCGCTATCTACCTCCCTCTCTCCTCCTATCCACCTATCTCTCTATCTCTCTATCTCACTATCTAACTCCGTCACTCTCCACCTCCTCCTATCTACCTATCTCTCTATCTATCTATTTCTCTACCTATTGATTTCTCTATCTATCCATTTTCTCTATTTCTCTATCTCTCCCCCCTTCCCGCCACCCCCTCTATTACCTACTCTTCCTATCCTCTCACTCTACCTCTCACCCTCACCCACCTCTACAACCCCCCCTCCCCTATCTTCACAACCCTACTCCTAACTCTCTTCCTAACCTCCCAAACCTCCTAACACTCTCCCCCCTCCACCCTTAAACCCCCCCCAGCTCTTCTCACTCTACCTGTCCCCCCCCCTCGCGCTTTCCCGCCGCGACCTCCTGCACGCCCCCGCCCCCCCCAGCTCCCATTCGCCCCAGCTGACCCCTCCCCCCCTCCTACCTCATATGGCGGCCGCTGCGCAACAGTGGTAGCGACCCTTGACCCAAGGGTAGGTCGCTCCCCCTGCCGCTGCAGCTCCTCCATGTTCCTGAGTTCCTGAGACCCACCTCACAGTAAGTACCCCCCCACCTCCCAGCCCCTCGCCCTGCCCCGCGCTACTCACCCTCTCTCCTGCTCCTGCTTCTTTTCTGTTCTTCCTCCTCGCTCCTCGCCTGTAATCTTCTTCTGTACTCTTCTTCTCCCCGTCTTCTCTCTTCTTCTGTGTGCTTCTCTGCCTCTCCTGTCGCCTCTCTTCTTCTTCATCTTCTTCTGAGGTCTTCTGCCCTTCGTATCTTCATCTGTGATCTTCTGCTCTTCTGTGAACTTCTGCTCTTCTGTGAACTTCTGCTCTTCTGAGTTCTTCTGGACTCCTGTTCCTTCTGTTCCTTCTGTTCCTTCTGTTCCTTCTGTTCCTTCTGTTTCTTCTGTTTCTTCTGTTTCTTCTGTTCCTTCTGTTTCTTCTGTTTCTTCCGTTCTTCTGTCTTCTATCTTCTGTCTTCGGCTCCTCTGCCCCCTCCGTCTTCTTCTCCCCGCGCCTGCCCTCCTGCTCCTGCCTCATCCCCCTCCCTCACTCGCCTCCCCCTCTCTATCACCCCTATCTAACCCATTCGCTATCTACCTCCCTCTCTCCTCCTATCCACCTATCTCTCTATCTCTCTATCTCACTATCTAACTCCCTCACTCTCCACCTCCTCCTATCTACCTATCTCTCTATCTATCTATTTCTCTACCTATCGATTTCTCTATCTATCCATTTTCTCTATTTCTCTATCTCTCCCCCCCTTCCCGCCACCCCCTCTAATACCTACTCTTCCTATCCTCTCACTCTACCTCTCACCCTCACCCACCTCTACAACCCCCACTCCCCTATCTTCACAACCCTACTCCTATCTCTCTTCCTAACCTCCCAAACCTCCTAACACTCTCCCCCCTCCACCCTTAAACCCCCCCAGCTCTTCTCACTCTACCTGTCCCCCCCTCCCTCGCGCTTTCCCGCCGCGACCTCCTGCACGCCCCCGCCCCCCCAGCTCCCATTCGCCCCCAGCTGACCCCTCCCCCCCCCTACCACATATGGCGGCCGCTGCGCGACCGCGCAGCGGTCGCGCCGGAGGCGCGCCAGAGGCAAGCCCGTCTGCGCCCGTCCGCGCCTGGCCCGCGCCCAGCGCCACGACCCCTGGTCCCCAGCTCTCTCAAGCCCCGCTGATCCGCTACTACCCCACCGCCCTCCACGCCCTCAACCCAGGGCGCTCCAACACCTGCTTCCAAGCTCACCCCAAACGCACCCATGGACCCTTCGCCTGCAACTCCTGCAAACGCATCTTCCACCACGCAACTACCATGACCACAAGCCCACGCGCTATCAACCACCTCAAGTGCATCCTGGTCAACGCTCGATCCGTCCACAAGCACGCCGTTGAACTCTGGGACCTCCTGGACTCCACAGCACCGGACGTCGCCTTCATCACGGAGACCTGGATGAATGCCTCCTCTGCTCCAGACATCGCCACCGCCATCCCAGAAGGCTACAAGATCTCCAGAAAAGACCGCACCAACCAAGTAGGAGGAGGTATCGCCATCGTCTTCAAAGACTCCATCAGCGTCACCACCTCCACCGAAGACACCCCTCTCGCCGCTGAACACCTGCATTTTCAGATTCGCACCGACCCGAGGACCACCCTCAGAGTATCCCTCGTCTACCGTCCTCCCGGACTGCGCGCCCCCTTCAGCGACGCCATCGCCGACTTCATCTCCCCGCACGCCCTCGCCTCACTGGACTACATCCTCCTAGGCGACCTCAACTTCCATCTGGAACAAAACAACGACCCCAACACCACCACCCTGCTCGCCAACCTCGCCAACCTCGGCCTCAAACAACTGGTGAACACCGCCACCCACATCGCCGGACACACGCTTGACCCTATCTTCTCCGCCAGCAAACACGTCTTCTTCAGCCACACCTCCGCTCTACACTGGACCGACCACAGCTGTGTCCACTTCACATTCCGACGCGAGACCCGCCACCTCCCCACTCAATCCATCCCTCGTCGACAGTGGAACAAGATCCCCGAAGAGCAACTCTTCTCAGCACTCGCCGCCAACCAACCCACCCTCACCACCGACCCCAACGACGCAGCCCTCAGCCTCACAAACTGGATCTCCAACTGCGCAGACAACCTTGCTCCCCTCAAACGCACGCATCGACAGACCAACACCAAAAAACCTCTCTGGTTCTCTGACACCCTCAAAGAATCAAAGAAAACTTGTTGCGCCCTCGAGAAGGCCTGGCGCAAGGACCACACCGCTGACAACATGACCGCCCTCAAGAACGCTACCCGCGAACACCACCGCCCGATCCGCGCTGCTAAAAAGAACTTTTTCACCGACAGACTGGACAAAAACAGCCACAACAGCAGAGAACTCTTCAGCATCGTCAAGGAGTTCTCCAACCCCAACGCCAACGCCGTCACGCCCTCATAGGATTTGTGCGAATCCCTCGCCACTTTCTTCCATCGCAAGATCAGCGACCTCCACTACAGCTTCGGACACCAGACCCAACATAACACCACCGAACCCGCACCCCCGGCCATTACCCTCAACAACTGGACCCACATCAACACTGAAGAAACCAAATCCATCATGAACTCTATCCACTCCGGCGCCCCTTTCGGACCCCTGCCCTCACTTCATCTTTAACAAAGCCGACGACATCATCGCCCCGCACCTCCAGACCGCCATCAACTCTTCTTTTTCTTCTGCTACCTTCCCCGAATGCTGGAAACACGCCGAAGTCAACGCCCTACTAAAGAAGCCTACGGCTGACCCGAGCGACCTGAAAAACTTCCGCCCCATCTCTCTTCTGCCTTTCCCAGCGAAGGTATTAGAGAAGACCGTCAACAAACAGCTGACCACCTTCCTGGAAAACAACAACCTGCTTGACCCTTCACAAACCGGATTCCGAACCAACCACAGCACGGAAACCGCCCTCATCTCAGTCACTGACGACATCAGAACCCTGATGGACAACGGTGAAACAGTCGCCCTCATTCTCCTCGACCTCTCGGCTGCCTTCGACACCGTCTGTCACCGCACCCTAATCACCCGCCTCCGCTCCACTGGGATCCAAGGCCAGGTCCTGGACTGGATCGCCTCCTTCCTCTCAAACCGTTCCCAAAGAGTTTACCTCCCTCCGTTTCGCTCAGAACCCACCGAGATCATCTGCGGCGTACCTCAAGGCTCATCGCTCAGCCCGACACTCTTCAATGTCTACATGAGCCCCCTCGCCAACATCGTTCGCAAGCACGACATCATCATCAACTCCTACGCCGACGACACCCAACTTATACTCTCCCTCACCAAGGACCCCGCCAGCGCCAAGACCAACCTACAAGAGGGTATGAAGGACGTCGCAGATTGGATGAGGCTCAGCCGCCTAAAGCTGAACTCTGAAAAAACGGAAGTCCTCATCCTCGGCAACACCCCGTCCGCCTGGGACGACTCCTGGTGGCCCACGGCCCTCGGCACCGCACTGACCCCCACAGACCACGCCCGCAACCTCGGCTTCATCTTGGACCCTCTTCTCACCATGACCAAGCAAGTCAACGCCGTGTCCTCCGCCTGCTTCCTCACCCTCCGCATGCTCCGCAAGAACTTCCGCTGGATCCCTGCCGACACTAGAAAAACCGTGACCCACGTCCTCGTCACGAGCCGCCTGGACTACGGCAACACCCTCTACGCCGGGACCACAGCCAAACTCCAAAATCGCCTGCAACGCATTCAAAACGCATCGGCACGCCTCATCCTCGACGTACCCCGCAACAGCCACATCTCCGCACACCTGAGACACCTGCATTGGCTCCCAGTCAGCAAAAGGATCACCTTTTGACTTCTCACCCACGCACACAAAGCCCTCCACAACAAGGGGCCGGAATACCTCAACCGACGCCTCAGCTTCTACGTCCCCACCCGCCTCCTCCGTTCCTCTGGTCTCACACTCGCTGCCGTCCCTCGCATCCGCCGCTCCACGGCGGGTGGGAGATCCTTTTCCTTCCTGGTGGCTAAGACCTGGAACTCCCTCCCCACCAGCCTCAGGACCACCCAGGACCACTCCGCTTTCCGGAGACTCCTAAAAACCTGGCTATTCGAGCAGCAGTAACCCCCCCTTTACCCTAGCGCCTTGAGACCCGCACGGGTGAGTAGTGCGCTTTATAAATGTTAATGATTTGATTTGATTAGATTGATGTTCGGCATGGTCACTTCCTCACTGTGACTATGGAGGGGAGTTATCTCAGTTTACTAAATAAGAGGCAGATACAAGCATCTTACTTGCCACATCAATTGAGACACACGACCAGGGAAAGACGAGGTGACCAATGCATTCGTGCCACATCAAGATTCATACAGCCTTTCACTATTTTAGCATGGATATACTAATATAGGGTTCTAATTGCCAGTGAAACCTCGCAGGTTGGTCTCAGAATCATTTCTGATAGGGCTCAGCGACACAAGAATGGCCCAGTGTCCCCTCCTGTCCTCAATGGCACTGGTGCCAATAGAAGTAATATTTTGTGGAGAAGAAAGGCACAGGGGCTCAAGGTCAGAGTACACACATTATCTCTTTGTATGCTGATGATATGTTGGTATTTCTTAAGAATGCAGAGACTTTGATAGATCTTTGTAGGTCTTGGGGTGGCATCTGGATCAACATAAACATGCAGAAGTCATGCCTTTACCCACTGAAATCACTGGTGGCATTAGAGAGATATCTACCATCCCTCCTGTTAAGGTGAGAAACGCCCACATTTAAATATCTTGGTGTCAATGTGTAGCACACAGACAAGAAATGGATGGATGGTAATTTGCTGTAAACTGTTGTCTACTCTGGGTCTTGTGGCCTTTTTAAATAGGCTACCCTTTTCTGTAATAAATAGGGTGGCTATTGCCAGGATGGTGCTCCTGCTGGGATTTCTCCTTTTCTCCACCACCATGCGGTTAAGCCTATTGAGGTGCTTCTTTGTAGAAGTAGAAACAGTAGTGACTGATATCAAAAGGATTTGGAAAAGACACAAATTGTCTCAGGGCCGACTGCAACTTCCTCCTCTCGACAGAGGTACGTGTGTGCCTAATTTAGAACACTACCACAAGGCTGCACTGTAGATACATACTCTTGATTCTCAACTCTGTAGCAGCAGGGAAGTGGCACCTTCCTCGTAAATCCCTGTACTCCAACCACCCTCCGCAGAACCCTCTACATATCCCCATCTTCATAGCCAGGTGACCTCATACATTCTGCCACATGGAGGCACCAACACCACACCTCCCTCTACTCAGTTACTCCTAGTTTTCATCAACTGTCTTAACCCATATATTCTCTCTGCAAAGTGCCTTATGAATTTCGAACAAAACTCTGCTAGCCACAAAAATTAACATAGCTCAATCTTTATTTCTTGGTGCGGGAGCTTTCTTTATTACTACCAGCAATTCTTCCGTAGGGGAAATGACTTTCATTTCCTTATTAGTAGTTTTAGTAGTTTTCAAGGGAAACTCAGAAGTTCTTAACTTCTTACTTTCTGAATGCTTCTTAAAGTACTAAGGCCCTCATTCTGACCTTGGCGGGCGGCGGAGGCCGCCCGCTAAAGTCCCGCCGTCAGGTTACCGTTCCGCGGTCGAAAGACCGCGGCGGTAATTCTGACTTTCCCGCTGGGCTGGCGGGTGGTCGCCTTCAGACCGCCCGCCAGCCCAGCGGGAAAGAGGCTTCCACGATGAAGCCGGCTCGGAATCGAGCCGGCGGAGTGGAAGCTGTGCGACGGGTGCAGTTGCACCCGTCGCGTATTTCACTGTCTGCGCAGCAGACAGTGAAATACATGTAGGGGCCCTCTTACGGGGGCCCCTGCAATGCCCATGCCAGTGGCATGGGCACTGCAGGGGCCCCCAGGGGCCCCGCGACCCCCCCTACCGCCATCCGGATCCCGGCGGTCGGACCGCCGGGATCTGGATGGCGGTAGGGGGGGTCGGAATCCCCGCGGCGGTGCAGCAAGCTGCGCCGCCGTGGAGGATTCAATGGGGCGGCGGTACACTGGCGGGAGCCCGCCAGTGGTGCCGGTCCGACCGCGGCTTTACCGCCGCGGTCGGAATCCCCATTGGAGCACCGCCGGCCTGTCGGCGGTGCTCCCGCGGTCCTCCGCCCTGGCGGTCTTTGACCGCCAGGGTCAGAATGACCGCCTAAGTCTCTTTTTTATCACTCGCCACACACATATGTCTGACTTCCTTACAACAGTCAACACTTGTATCAAAGTAGCATTTCCACTTGGACCCAAAGCAGTTCATCCTGCAATGAACCAAATCTACAAGGTATTACCAGATTTTTAAGCACTGAGACAGTCATCAATAGTCTCTTTCTGCTGTTGTTTATGATGATAACATTTGTATATCTGTCAATTGCAATGCAAATCGTTGGCGAATAATATTTCTCCGAATCATCCAAAGCATTAACATAAACATCTGTTTCATCAGCATTCCTGGTCCCCCCCCCCCCCATTATTCTGTCGTATTCCCTCTGGCTCTAGGGAATATGTAACAAAATACCTTTCTTTGTATCTGGTGTTAAAGTTTTATTGGCACTAGTTATATCTAGTTACTGAAATAGTACCTCCACTCCTGCCACTTCATTTGCGGTTTCCCATGTGGTGGCAAAAAATGGTATGGGAGGAGTGAGGGTTAAAATATGTGCAGCACACATGGCGCTTCTAAAATGTCACCAAACACAAAATACTCAAACTGTTGTCATTGAATTATAAACACTTTGACTAGTTAGTAACACTATTAATATCCCAAGTACACCTATGCTTTAAAATGCTGTATTCACAGCTTAGTTAGTTAGTTAGCTTTATTTCGGTAAAATAAAATACCATCAAAGCACATAGAGAAAAAACATAAATACATCATAATTAAAAACAAATAATAGTAAAACTTCTAGGTGGTAATGGCAAGCAATAAATATAACAGTTCTGCCACATCACAACCCTAATTTAAAATTACAATAGATTATGATAAAAGCTATTTAAGAATACAATAGCAATGCTAAAAAAAAATGGCTAAAAGCCACAACACGTCACGTATTCTCTGGTAGGAACTAATTCTCGTCTCCTCACCGTGATATTGGCTCACAATTTACAATTGCAAACTCATGGCAATAATAATAATAAATGACATACTTATGGCTTCAATGATTTATGTCTGATAGGCCAAATTGCCTCCAAAAACGTTGCCAATGAACATGCCACGTTACCATGAGCATTTGATTTAAAAATCCTAAAAACTGCGAACCCGCTCCCAAAACCCATGGATCTACAGAGTGGTATTAGCCAACGTGCTCTCTGCTTAGAATAGGCAGGGCAGCAAAATAAAACATGGGCTATATGTTCAACGACTCCACATCCCATGGGACATAATTAACTGTCAATGCCAGAATTAGACCATTTGAGAGTAAACGAGCAAATTGGTAATGTTCCCAACCTAAGTCTAATACAAAGTGCACGTGCTAAAGGAGATACAATCAGGTCCATAAAGTGCTCAAATTCATAATGACATTTCAAGGATAAAAAACTATTGGTTAAACTAAACGAGGGAACCTCTGTTAATTTTTTCGTTTGTACGCTCAGCAATATGCATCTTTCACAAGCTGAACAGCATTTTTTGGAAGAGGGGAGGGGCCGACCAGAGATTGCTGAATCCAGGATCAAAAAAGGTTTGTTTTACGTAATTGCACCACCTAACTTTCTTTAGGGCTTGCGTACTCATCAGGGCACTAAGCCCAGCTCTATATGGGCTAAAGATGTCCAAGGACCATATCCTGATATAGTACATCAGTGGCCTTAGGGGAGCAATATACGAAATAGGGAGAAGATTCACATCCAACCAAATGGGCAGAGTGGGGGAACTTGCCAGTATTTTTAATAGCAGTTTCAAGAAAGAGTTTTCAACTTTCTCCAAGTCATTTAAGTTACAATAGCCCCATAACTCTGCACCATATAATACTCCACCCCTTGCTTGGGCTTTATATATTTCTATTGGAGTAGTGATTGCAAAGCTGGGAAATTTGGCAACATATCTCAAAATACATCCAGATGTTTGTTTTAAGCTCATGGCAGACTTTGATAACTGGGCCTGCCATTTATGGGAATCCTCCAATCTTATTCCCAGATAATCGAAATCGGGTATTCTTTCTAAAGCCTCTCCCTCCAAATATATCTTCTTTCTTATTTTTTTGTTTAAGATCACCAAACACCATATATTTAGTTTTGGAGGTATTCATTTCCAGGCAATGGTCTTTGCAAAAGCATGTGAACATTTGAAGCAGATTAATAAGACCTGAGGCAGTTTGAGATGATAAAGTATTGTCTGTAAACAGCAGACAAGGAATCCTTGCTCCCTCTGTCTTGGGTGCATCACTGACACAGTCCATTAGATAAGGTATGCAGGCATTAATAAACAATAGAAAGAGTGTAGGAGCCAGCATACATACCTGCCTCACTCCTCTACGTACTGCGATCTCATCTGTTACTTCCCCTTGTGTCCCCCATCTAATTCTGGCATAACTCCCTGAATGCAGCTCTTTAATTAGATTTAACGAAGGGCCTGGCACTCCAGCTTTATTCAGGACTTCCCAAAGTTTCCTGTGTTGGACCAAATCAAAGGCGGACCTGAGATCTACAAATGCAATAAACAATTTCCTGGCCTCCAGGTACACCACCTTCCATTTGATCGTGAGGAAGCGGAAAGCCTGGTCGACCGTACTGATCTTCTGTCTAAATCCAGCCTGTAAATGGCTCAATATCTGATTATCATCCATCCACACTTTTAGCCTACTCAATACCTGATAACAAAATATTTTTTGTAAGTTATTGAGGAGACTAATAGGTCTATAATTTCCCGGTACCCCCCTCTGACCATTTTTGTAAATCAGTACAATGATTTCTCCCTTCCAAGTTTTAGGGTGAATGCCACTTTCTAGAACGGCATTTGACACCCTATTGACATAGGGACCCCAGAAAGCAAGATCAGATTTAAACAAGTCAGCGGGTATGCTATCCAGCCAAGGGGCTTTGCCTGATTTTTGGGCCCCGATAGCAATCTCAGTTTCCTTGAGGGAGAAGGGGGTGAGGCAAGATATAAGTAGCAACCCCTCAGGAAGTTAATTCTCAGAGACACAAGGAAAGGCAGGCTCACGACTGTACAACGCCGAAAAGTGGACAGTCCAATCTTCAGAGGAGATGTGGCAGGCAGGACTAGAGTTTTCACTATGCCCATTTCTGGCGACCAGGGTCCAAAAACAATGGAAATCTTTGTCCCTGGCCACCAGTAGTAACTGCTGCCACGTTGTTTCTTCCCATTGATGTTTACTTGTTGTTGGAAAATGGGTTATTGGTAAGGGCAGGTAGGTACCTACACTTAGCAATAGGCCACTAACCTCCACTTAGGTCCAGTTAGGTCTCAGTAAATTAAACCCAGCTCAACCCTTGGTAGCTTGGCAACGAGCGACAAGGCTTAACTTAGGAGACAGAGTGTAAAGCATTCAAATATCACAAAACAGTAATTAAATAAAACACAGGAAACGGTTTAAAAATCCAAAACCAATTTATTAAAATAGATTATATTTTTATCTTTAAAATGACATGAAAACAAATAAAATCGGATAAGGGGAACCGGAGATATGAATTTTTAAATAATTATTGTTTTTTAGCGCCAGTCCAATCTGACCTCCTGGAACTCTTCTCCGAATACGCGTCGCGGGAGCCCTCAGTGAAGATTTTTACATTCGGACTTAGACATTTTTTTGAGGTGAAAATCCTTCGACCGGGGTAAACCTGGATCTTGCTCCTACGTCCTTGGAGCCCTCCTCGGATACGCTGTCTGGGAAGTCTGGGTCAACTTTCTACGTTCGGACTTAGGGCCTGATTACAACTTTGGAGGAAGGTACTAATCCATCCCAAATGTGACGGATTTACCACCTACCGTATTACGAGTTCCATAGGATATAATGGACTCATAATACGGTAGGTGGTATATCCGTCACATTTGGGACGGATTAACACCGTCCTCCTAAGTTGTAATCAGGCCCTAAGTCTCTTTTTTGGAGATTTTCTTCACTGGGACGAACCTGCAAATCAGGCCAGGTCGCGGTTGAGGCAAGCCGGCTAGAGTTGCCGCGGCGTGTCGGTCCCTCTATGGAGCTTTTTTCCAGTAGTTTTCTAAACTTCTCCAAACTTCTGGATCTTCTCCCAGATGTTCCTTTAAGGTTCTTTTGGGGTCCACAGCTCACCCCAAGGTTCCAGAAGCTCTGAGATTATCTTTGGGGGTGTGGACTACAACTCCCAGAATGCTCCTGGCGCAAACTCATTTTTGGCCACTGGACAGTGGTCAGCTGGTTGATTTCTTCAGGAGTTGGTGCAGGGGACTCTGGTTAGCAATTTTTCACCTGTAACAAACAGGGAGTCCCTCCTTGATCCAGTTGAAGCCAGGCAAAGTCCTTCTTGTGGTGAAGCCCATGTGTGCAGCTGGTGCAGTCCTTCAGAGTGCAGGGTCCAGGTGCAGGCCAGTAGTCCAGCAGGGCAGTCCTTCTTCTCCATTGGTTCTTCATTGTTGGAATCTGATGGGGATCTGAGGTGTGGGTGCAGGTCTGCCAGTTTTATCCTTGCTCCTGGGTGAAAAACAGGGGGTCCTGATTCTCCAATCAGGTGCAGGGTCCTTCCCCCTGTGATGACCACTTCCTGGGGAGTGTGACAAAAATCAATCCCAGGAGGCAACATTCATCAAAAATCCATCATGGCTGAAAGTGATTTTTTGGAGGTTACATCTGGCTGAGCCCACCCACTGGTGTGGCTAAAAATTGTAAACACACCCCTCTCCTAATCTAATCAAGGGGGCACTTAGTTGTCTGGGGTTGCAGGATGTGGGGGTGTTGCTGGGTTGCTCCAAATGTCCTTCTCTGCCTTTGAAGACCAATTTGCCAGCCCTCCCCCTTCCTGCCTCAAATCTCCTCCCACAGGCACATCTCTTTGTGTGAAGCCTGGCCAGGCTGCCAAAGGCTCGCCAATCAGAGCACAGCAGCAAAAACAATGCAGGGCTGAAGTTGGCAACTTTTCAGGTAAAGTTTAAAACTCTTTACCTAAACAAGTTATATTAAATCCAACAACTGGAAGTTGTGGGATTTATTATAACAATTAATTTGATACCAAACTCTTTTCATCTGTCACGTAAGGGGACTTTTAAAATAAAGTCTCCTCATTCTAGCCTATGAAGGCCATTCACTACAATGAAGGAAAAACGAATTTGGCTGTTTTTACCTCACCAGGGCTTATAAAACTATTTTTATAAGGTCCCTGCTTATAGTTACATGGCACCCAGCCCTAGGGGCACATAGGGCACACCTTAGGGGTGGCATATGTAAAAATAAGGTAGTTTAGGACTTTGGAACTACTTTTAATTCCAAAATCTAATTTGCATATGTCTTTAATTTAAAAGCAGCCAGCAAGGCAGGCCTGCCTTTAAAATGATACTGGGCACCTCAGCAGTGCACCTATGGGTGCACTACTTATGCTGTGATCCCTAAACCTACATGCCCTACCATATACTAGGGGCTTATAGGTAGGTTGACTTAGCCAATTATAATTAGCCTAATTTGCATATCCACTTTACACAGAGCACAGGCCCTGGGACTGGTAAGCAGTACACAGGACACAGCCAAGAGTCAGTAACCACCAGTACCTGTCCAAAATGTGTGGGGGTGACCAGGGCAAAAAGGAGGACTTTCCTACACTGCCCCCCCCAGATGAAAGGTGATGCATACTAACCTACACCCTGGTAGTCCTCAGCAGCTAAGTGGAAAAACCTGGAAAGGCCATCTGCATTGGAATGGGCAGTCCCAGGTCTGTGCTCCACTGTGAAGTCCATCCCCTGTAAGGAAATGGACCACCTTAACAGTTTTGGGATCTCCCCCCTCATTTGCATCAACCATCTGAGAGGTATGTGGTCAGTTTGTACATGGAAGTGAGTGCCAAACAGGTATGGCCTCAACTTCTTCAGGGACCAGACCACAGCAAAGGCCTCCCTCTCAATGGCACTCCATCTTTTCTCTGTGGGGAGTAGTCACCTGCTGATGAAGGCAACTGGTTGATCTTGGCCCTCTTCATTAACTTGTGCTAACACTGCCCCAATCCCTTCCTCTGAAGCATCTGTTTGCACTATAAACTCCTTGCTATAGCCAGGGGCCAGTAACACTGGTGCTGAATACATAGCCTGTTTTAGGGTGTCAAAAGCTTTCTGACACTCTGGGGTCCAAATGACCTTCTTGGGTTGTTTCTTGGAGGTAAGCTCAGTCAGAGGGGCCACTATGGTCCCATAATTCTGAACAAACCTCCTGTAGTACCCAGTCAGGCCAAGAAAGGCCCTGACCTGAGTCTGGAGTTTAGGAGCCTCCCAATCCAGGATAGTCTGGATCTTGGGCTGGAAAGGTTGTACATGGCCTCCACCAACAAGTTGGCCCAGGTACACAACTGAACTTTGCCCTATCTGGCACTTGTTTGCCTTGATAGTCAGGCCTGCTTGAAGCAGGGCCTGAAGCACTTTCTTCAGGTGGACCAGGTTGTCCTCCCAGGTGAAACTGAACACAGCTATATCATCCAGATAAGCTGCACTGAAAGATTCCAACCCAGACAGGACTCTATTCACCAACCGTTGGAAGGTAGCAGGAACATTTTTCAGGCCAAAGGGCATCACCTTGAACTGAAAGCGGCCCTCTGGTGTGGAAAATGCTGACCTCTCCTTAGCTCCTGGACTTAAGGCAATCTTCCAGTATCCTGAGGTCAGATCAAATGTGCTCAGGAATTTGGCAGCCCCCAACCTATCAATGAGCTCATCAGCTCTAGGCATGGGGTGAGCATCAGTCCTAGTGACTGCATTTAGACCTCTGTAGTCCACGCAAAATCTCAATTCTTTCTTCCCACCTTGGTGATTAGGTTTGGGCACCAGTACCACTGGACTGGACCAAGGTCTGTCAGAGGGCTCAATTACCTTGAGCTCCAACATATTAGCCACTTCAGCTTTGATATTGGCCTTGACCTGGTCAGACAGCCTGTCCAGCTTGTTCTTGACAGGTAGCTGTCACCAGTGTCAATGTCATGGACACACCAATTGGTGAGTCCAGGGGTCAGGGAGAACAGACTACCAAACTGCTCCAAAACGTTCCTGCAGTCTCTTTTTGCTGGTCTGTCAACTTGGGAGAGAGTACCACTCCCTCCACTGACTCATCTTGTTCATTTGAGGACAGGAGGTCTGGCAGAGGTTCACTCTCTTACTACTTCCCTTCATCAGTGACCATCAGTATGGTCATGTCTGCCCTGTCCTGGTGGGGTTTCAATCTGTTGACATGCAGGATCCTATGAGGATTCCTGGGGGTGTCAAGGTCCACCAAGTAGGTGACCTCACCCTTTTTCTCCACAATTGGATAGGGCCCAGTCCATTTGGCATGAAGTGCCCTAGGAGCCATGGGCTCCAAAACCCACACCAGCTGTCCTGGGTAATACTTTAGCCTGTAGCCTTCTGGTCATGCCAGAGCTTCATGAGCTCTTGGCTGGCCTCCAGGTTTCTGCTTGCCTTCTTCATGTACTCAGCCATGCGTAACCGCAGGCCCAGCACATAATCCAGCACATTCTCCTTGGACTCTTTGAGAGGCTTCTCCCAAGACTCTCTCACCAAACACAATGGGCCTCTTACAGGGTGCCCAAACAATAACTCAAAGGGGCTGAATCCAAACCCTTCTGTGTCACCTCTCTGTAGGCAAACAGCAGGCATGGGAGAAGAACATCCCATCTCCTCCTGAGTTTGTCAGGCAAACCCATGATTGTGGCCTTCAGGGTCTTATTAAATCTTTCCACCAGAACATTGGTCTGTGGATGATAGGGGTGGTGAACTTATAAGCAACACCACACTCATCCCACATGGCTTTCAGATAGGCAGACACATAATTTGTGCCCTTATCTGAGACTACCTCCTTTGGGAACCCCACTCTGGTGAACACACCAAGTAGGGCCCTAGCCACTGTGGGAGCAGTGACTGTCCAGAGGGGTATTGCCTCAGAGTACCTGGTGGCATGGTCCACAATCACCAAAATGTACCTGTTGCCTGAGGCAGTTGGTGGGTCTAGGGGACCAACAATGTCAATCCCCACCCTCTCAAAGGGAATCCCAACCACTGGCAGTGGTATCAAGGGGGCCTTTGGCTTGCCATCTGCCTTGCCACTGGCTTGGCAGGTAACACAGGAGCTACAAAACCCCTTGACTTTTTCTGACATTTGGGGCCAATAAAAATGGTTGATCAGCCTGTTTCAGGTCTTCGTCTGTCCCAAATGTCCAGCTAAGGGAATATCATGGCTTAAAGTGAGGAGGAATTCTCTATACTTCTGGGGGACCACTACTCTCCTGTTTGCCCCTGGTTTGGGGTCTCTTGCCTCGGTGTAGAGAACTACATCCTCCCAGTAAACCTTGTGGGTCCCACTGGTATCCCCTTGTTCTTGCCTGGCAGCAGTCTACCTTAGGCCCTCAATAGTGGGACACTCTCTTTGTCCCTGGCACAACTCTTCTCTGGTGGCCCACCTGCCCCTTGCAGTTCTGCCAAGTCAGGCAGAGCTTGCAGGGGAAGTGGCCCTCCCTCAGAGGTCAGATCCTCCCCCTCAGGTTTGGATTCCTCCTGATCCTCTGTACTTGTGGGAGCTGGCAAGCCAGACCCAGTGCCCTTTCTCTTCTTCTTAGAGACTTGGCCCATTGTTTCAGGGTCTAAGTGTCCAGCACTTCCCTGTTGTGCTGCCTGTGACCTGGTCACAGCACACACCCATTCAGGGAGGTCCAGCATCTGTGCATGGACCCTTCTCTCCACCTCTGACCATTCAGATGCTTCAAGATCATTTCCCAGCAGACACCCTACTGGGAGGGCAAGAGCTACAGCTGCCTTCTTAGGGCCAGTCACACCTCCCCATTCTAGGCTCGCCATGGGATGGAGTTTGGTTCTGCTATCTACATAAATCACTTGGTGGAAGACACCAGGTAAGACCTGTTCTGGAGAGACCAGCTTCTCTGTGACCATTGTCACACTGGCTCCTGTATCTCTCAGAGCTTCCACCTCAGTCCCATTGACTTTAGGCCTCTGCCTCTCCATGGTGGGAGGTAAGGTGGCCATAGTTGCAATGTCCACCCCACCCACGGATACTAAGGTGACCTCTGTGTACCCTGATCCCAGCCCTGGGCCAACTTCCACCCCCATCCCTACACTAGCAATCCCCTGGGATTGCCCACCAGAGGGGGGATTCTTGGAGCAGAAAGCATCTCCTCTTTTGTGTCCAGGTTGATGACACTCAAATCACTTGCCGGCCTTAGCAAGCTCCTGAAACTTTCCAGCTTTAACAGGATCATAATGCTTCCCCTGATACCCTTTCCCCTTAGAAGTGGAATGGCTCGGGGTTCCCCCACCCTGAGAAGTTTTTGAGGATTCTTGTGAGGACTCCTTGGGCTTTTTGTCATCTTTCCCTTGGTTCTTCCCCTGAGAAGAACCATGTTCTCCCTTTTTCTGATCACCCCCTGGGGGTTTCTGGTTAACCCTTGTTCTTAGCCAGTCATCTGCTGCCTCCCCCAGCTCTCTGGGGTTGGTCAACTCAGAGTCAACTAGATACTGGCAGAGCCTCTCTTGGACACAATTGGTTAGAAGGAGCTCCCTCATAATCAAATTGTACAGCCCCTCAAAGGTACTTACCTTGTTGTCCTGTATCCAGCCCTCTAGTGCTTTAACTGAGATGTCCACAAAGTCTACCCAGGACCGGGTGCTTGTCTTTTGGGTGTCCCTAAACTTGAGCCTATACTGCTCTGGGGTCAGACCAAACTTTTTAGTCAAGCATCTCTTCATACTGTGGTATGAATCTGCCTCCTACCCCCTCAAGGTTAGGAGCCTATCCTTCCCAGAGTTGGGGACCAACTCCCAAAGAAGTGAACCCCAGTACTGAGGCTTGACTCTCCTCATCTGGCTGGCCCTCTCAAAGGCCCCCAGCCACTTGTCTATGTCATTCCCCTCTACATAGGCAGGAACCACCCCCTTGATTATTCTGGGGCAAATCCCCCACCCTTGGACACCTCAGATTCTCTGTCGCTGCCACCATCTCTTTTCTCTTCCCTTGCCCACTTTTTCTCTTACAGGGCCAGCTTCTTGGCTTCCAAAACTATAAATGCGAGCTGGGCCTCCAGCTCTCTTTCCCTGAGGGACAGGTTCTCTCCTCCTGAAGGGATCCCCTTCCCCCAACTAACTTTGGGTATGACCCTAGTAACTGTGTGCAGTGAGGACCTGTCTTCCTCCTCCTCACTTAATCTCAGATGCCCTCCCTCCCCTGAGTGGTTGGAGCTAGCATCCTCCCTTGCTTCTTCCTCCTCTGGACCTTCCTCTGAGTCTACCTCTTGGGCCTCAGCCCATGCTGCCAGGGATTTGATCAGAACATGCTTCCTGAGGTCAGTGGTTGCAGGCAACCCTCTTTCAGTACACAACCCCGTAAGCTGGACTACTGTCATTGTGGGTAGGCTAGCCATATCAAGCTCCATGGTTCCCTAGTTTTGTGTCAACAAAAACTTTTTGCAAAAATTGGAAACAAGAAGTTAGAAAAATCCCAAAAATTCAATAATTGAAATTAATCCAAATTAAAAATTAAAAACAATGTTTGCACTAGGACAATTTAAAGGATTTTTAATTTGTTTTACTCAAAACTGTAATGTGATATTGAACACAAGTACAGGATCCCACCACTGCGCACCAACTATGTTGGAAAATGGGTTATTGGTAAGGGCAGATAGGTACCTACACTTAGCAATAGGCCACTAACCTCCACTTAGGTCCAGTTAGGTCTCAGTAAATTAAACCCAGCTCAACCCTAGGTAGCTTGGCAACGAGCGACAAGGCTTAACTTAGGACAGAGTGTAAAGCATTCAAATATCACAAAACAGCAATTAAATAAAACACAGGAAACAGTTTAAAAATCCAAAACGAATTTATAAAAATAGATTATATTTTTATCTTTAAAATGACACGAAAACTAATAAAATTGGATAAGGGGAACCGGAGATATGAATCTTTAAAGAATTAGGTGGTCATTACAACCCTGGCGGACGGTGTTAAAGTGGCAGTAAGACCGCCAACAGGCCGGCCGTAAAAACTTTGGAATTACGACCGTGGTGGAAACTGCCAACAAAGACAGCCACTTTAACACTCCGACCGCCACGGCGGTACAAACAAACAGCTCGGCGATCACCGCCAACAGACAGGCAGAGGACACTGTACCGCCCACACTATTATGACAGGCCAATCTGCCACCTCTTTCGGGGCGGATTCACCGCGGATAAAAACACGGCGGAAACAGGCATTTCGAAGAAAAAACGCTCACCTCTACACACTCTACGAGGAACGATGACACCATGGAGCCGGAACTCCATATTCTTCCTGCGCTAGTCTTCCTGCTCCTGTACCAGGAGCACCAACGCCGGCGGCGAAGACCACGGTGAGTACTGCACCTACGACATAGGGGAGGCAAAAAACAGGGAAACACACATGCAACACCCCAACCCCCACCCCAACCCTCACCCACTACAACACACACACCAATGCATATCCAAACATTACAGTAACACCCCCCAACCCCCCCGGAAGAATGCAAAGACAAAAGGACACGAGTGTAACCATTGTAATATATAAAAATTCAGTAAGCAAATATATACATATATACACTATTAACAAAATATACACCACGATTAGTAGTCCAGGTGTTGCACCATTCATAGTCCGTTGACCACTGGGCCCAAAATGCATGGGCGAGGCCCACACAAGATACCCGAACATGACGGAGAGAACACTGCTGGGGCATCAGATAGAAATACAACAGGCACCTCAGGGGGAAGGGTGGGGCACCTCAGCCGGATGAGTGCACTACGCCAGATCCACGAGGGGGCTCCATGCCCATTGATGTATCCTGGGAAGTGCAAAGCCACAGTCTCTCAAGTCTCTCCAGTGGGTGGTTTGCCCACTGTACCATCCTGGGGAGTGCAAAGCCACAGTCTCTCAAGTCTCTCCAGTGGGTGGTTTGCCCACTGCTTTAGCCTGGGGAGTGCAAAGCCACAGTCTCTCAAGTCTCTCCAGTGGGTGGTTTGCCCACTGCTTTAGCCTGGGGAGTGCAAAGCCACAGTCTCTCAAGTCTCTACACTGGGTGGTTTGCCCACTGTACCATCCTGGGGAGTACAAAGCCACAGTCTCTCAAGTCTCTACAGTGGGTGGTTTGCCCACTGCTTTATCCTGGGGAGTGCAAAGCCACAGTCTCTCAAGTCTCTCCAGTGGGTGGTTTGCCCACTGTACCATCCTGGGGAGTAAAAAGCCATAGTCTCTCAAGTCTCTACAGTGGGTGGTTTGCCCACTGCTTTATCCTGGGGAGTGCAAAGCCATAGTTTCTCAAGTCTCTACAGTGGGTGGTTTGCCCACTGTACCATCCTGGGGAGTGCAAAGCCACAGTCTCTCAAGTCTCTCCCGTGGGTGGGTTGCCCACTGCTTTATCCTGGGGAGTGCAAAGCCACAGTCTCTCAAGTCTACAGTGGGTGGTATGCCCACTGTACCATCCTTGGGAGTGCAAAGCCACAGTCTCTCAAGTCGATAACAGTCTCCACTGCTTCTGGAGGGGGGCTGGTGCCCAGAGTGCTTCATCCGGTGCAGGACAGAGATAGTGGATGCATGTCTCCACTGGTTCTGGAGGGGGACTGGTGCCCAGAGTGCTTCATCCTGCCAAGGACTGAGGTAGTGGATGCATGTCTCAACTGGTTCTGGAGGGGGACTGGTGCCCAGAGTGCTTCATCCTGTGCAGGACAGACGGAGTGGATGCATGTCTCCACTGGTTCTGGAGGGGGATTGGTGCCCAGAGTGCATCACTCACACCGTGACAGTCCCAGTTGCGTCACTGCCCCTGCCGCTCTTGGGCTACGGTGCTTTAGTTGGCAGTCCTTGCCCTGTTCAGCGGTGCCTGACTTGGCGGTGCTTGCCCTGTTCAGCGGTGCTTGACTTGGCGGTGCTTGCCCTGTTCAGTGGTGGTTGACTTAGCGGTCCTTGCCCTGTTCAGCGGTGCTTGACTTGGCGGTCCTTGCCCTGTTCAGCGGTGCTTGACTTGGCGGGCCTTGCCCTGTTCAGCGGTGCTTCACTTGGCGGACCTTGCCCTGTTCAGCGGTGCCTGACTTGGCGGTCCTTGCCCTGTTCAGCGGTGCTTGACTTGGCGGTCCTTGCCCTGTTCAGCGATGCTTGACTTGGCGGTCCTTGCCCTGTTCAGCGGTGCTTGCCCTGTTCAGCGGTGCTTGACTTGGTGCTCCTTGCCCTGTTCAGCGGTGCCTGACTTGGCGGTACTTGCCCTGTTCAGTGGTGCTTGACTTGGCGGTCCTTGCCCTGCTCAGCTGTGCTTGCCCTGTTCAGCGGTGCTTGACTTGGCGGTCCTTGCCCTGTTCAGCGGTGCCTGACTTGGCGGTGCTTGCCCTGTTCAGCGGTGCTTGACTTGGCGGTCCTTCATTGCCCAGCTGGGCTGGGGCTGGCGGTCCTTCATTGGTCAGCTGGGCTGTGGCTGGCGGGGCCCTCCTGGGCAGCTGGGCTGTGGCTGGCGGGGCCCTCCTGGGCAGCTGGGCTGTGGCTGGCGGGGCCCTCCTGGGCAGCTGGGCTGTGGCTGGCGGGGCCCTCCTGGGTAGCTGGGCTGTGGCTGGCAGGGTCCTCCTGGACAGCGACGATGGGGCTGGCGGTGGCCTTCTGGCCAGCGGGGATGATGGCGGTGGCCTCCTGGCCAGCGGGGATGATGGCGGTCTGCTCCGCCGTGCTGCTCCTCCCAGACTTTGCGGGTTTCTTCTGCCCCTTCCCCATCTTGGGAGGAGTCACAGGTGAGTCCACACTCCCCCCGGGACCCCTGTGAGCGGCTTGGGTGGCAGGAGTCTTTCCTACTCTCCCGCGGGGCACTGGCCAACTTCTGGTGATTCACAGGGGTGGGGGGGGGGTGGGACTGGCTGTTCTCTGGCTCCGTGATACACTGGCTGGCCTGGTGGCCAGTGCACTCCACATACCTGTGACAACAGGCACCACTGGTCCCGGAGATTTTGTGGCTGAGGTGCTAGTACGGGACCTATGAGTTGGAAGGGGGGGGGGTGGTAAATAGGTTAAGGGTGTACAGGAAAAGTTGTTTGGAGACACTGGAACGGGTAGCTGGAGGGGGTTTGGGAGTGGAGGAAGAGGTGGTGGTTGTAGGAGGTGTAACGTTTGTGGCTTTGGGCGCAGGTGCATGCACTGGAGGCTGTTGTGAGGTGGATGTATGTTGGGTGGGTGTGTGCCTGCGTTTGTGTATCTTGGGAGGGGGTGTCACAGACACACTGGGAGAGGACACAGGGGACGTGTGAATGGTAGTGGGGGTGGTGACCGCACATGAGCGGGGTGTGCTGGTGGGTGTGCTGGTGCGGGACGTAGTGACTGTAGTGGTAGTGCATGCAGGTGTGAGTGTAGACGAGACTGGGAGGGAGGAGGGAGAATAGGAGGAGGGGGACACAGTGGAGGCAGTGGATGTTGGTGTGTCTGCAGGTGTGTGATGCTTGTGTGAGTGCCTGTGGGATGTGTGGTGCTTATGTTTGCCTGAGCTTCCCTTGTGTGGTGAGGTGTGTGCAGGCTGGTCTGATGGTGTGCTTGGGATAGGCAGAGGTACAGGGGATTGGGTCAGGGTGGAGGAAGTTGGAGGGGGGAGGCTAGACACAGGGCCAATGGCTGCCATCAGTGCTGAGGACAGAATTTGAAAGGTTTGATGAAGGGCAGCCTGACCAGAATGAATGCCCTCCAGGAATGCATTGGTTTGTTGCAACGCCCTTTCTACACCCTGGATGGCATTCAAAATGGTAGACTGCCCAACAGTGAGGGACCTGAGGAGGTCAATGGCCTCCTCACTGAGGGCAGCAGAGGTGGCAGGGGCAGGGGCTGAGGTGCCTGGGGCGAAGGTGATGCCCACCCTCCTGGGTGAGCGGGCACGGGGCACACGCTGAAGGGCTGCTGGGATGGCGGTGCTGGGAGCTCCCTTCGGAGGACGGGTCCGTGTCACTGGTTTCAGCTCCTGTCAACGCCGTGGTGCTCGCCCTCCGTCCCACTGGTGTATTCAGAGTCCGTAGTGTGGCCCTCCATGGCCATGTGGGAAGCAGCTCCCTCGTGCTCCGGTGCCACTGCTCCTCCGGCTGATGATGCTAATGCACACAAGAACAGGGAGACCAAAAAAAAGGGGGGGGGAACAGGAGAAAGACAGGTTGAGTGCATGGCTTACCGCTACCGTTGGCGGACAAGACAGACACAGCAGCCCCCTGCACTACATCGCGCTGTTGGGCTCTACAGTGCAATTCCAGGGAAACAGCCTACAAGGCTATGGACGACATCTGCACACATAGATGACACAGGTGCATGAATACGTGTAGTTGCCACACTCCAGAGGTGCGCTGGGGTGCCACATGGCCTGCATTACGGAGGGGCCTAGCCTATGGAACTCGCCCTGGCCTAGGGAAACCCAGAGCCCACCTCCCCCACCCAGACCCCTCCACTGCGCGCAAAGTCAGCAGAATGAGAGTGTACTGTGTCTGCTGTGATGCCCTCAAGCGCCCATCCAACTCCGGGTAGGCCACCGCCAGGATCTGGAACATCAGGGGGGTCATGGTTCGACGGGCACCCCTCCCACGTTGGAGGCCATCCCCAGCTGAGCCTCCGCCGTCTTCTTGTTCCAGCGGCGAATGTCCTCCCATCTCTTCCGGCAGTGGGTGGTCCGTCTGTGGTGGACCCCCAGGGTCCGGACGTCCTTGGCGATGGCACGCCAAATATCCTTTTTCTGGTGGGCGCTGACCTACATGAAATGTACAGGGGAAGAAGAGAAGTCATTACCAACTGCGCCGACAAAGTGAGTGGCCCCCATCCCTACCCTTGCCATGTGGCACATGCACCCACCGTCTTTCATGCACTCAGTACTCTGCCCCCTTCCTTCTTACAACCAGCCCTCTCCACACAGGCATAGCCCATACAACATGCCCCCTGTGTACTTACCTGTTGGTCTGGAGGACCATAGAGTAGCGTGTACTGGGGGAGGACCCCGTCGACGAGCTTCTCCAACTCCTCCGATGTGAAGGCAGTGGCCCTTTCCCCAGACGCGCGATCTATTGTCTCTTCCAGACCAAGGTCACAGCAGCACTTGCAGTGTAGGTCCTCTCCTGTCGAAGATCAGGTATCGAGTGATTGAACAGCTAGAAAATGGCGGCCACGTCCGCGGCGGTGTGTACCATGACCGTCGGCGTACATCGTCATTGGCGCCTGGGACCCATAGGGTCCAATGTTAACCAATGCAGCATTGCGCCGCGGTCTTCAACCGCCTACCGCGACGGTGTACAACGCCAGCGCAGTTTCCTCATATCCCATTGTCCCACTTTACAGGTCAGGCAGCCGCCATTTCAGGGGCCCACATGGCCTAATTACCAACTGCATCACACATACCTAGGCCTACTCTCAACACACATCAGGCCAGATTTTGTGTATGAATCGTGTTCTGTGTAGACTGTGGGTACATACCTCTGACTTGTTTGACTCTCTGGTCGCTGTTGTCCTTCATAGGCACCGTCCGCTGGGACATGTGAGGAGATGGCGGAATCCTCCGGTGTACCGACCGCTGGTGGACCTGTCGACAATGGAGGAAAGAAATCTGATAATCACCTACAGGTTTGACCGTGCCACAATCCAGGAACTGTGTACCCAGTTGGAGCCAGACCTGATGTCAGCAATCTGCCATCCCACAGGAATCCCCCCCTCAAGTGCAGGCGCTACCAGTGCTCCATTTCCTTGCAAGTGGGTCTTTTCAAACAACTGTGGCCATGGCATCAGGGATGTCCCAGCCTATGTTTTCCAACGTATTGTCCAGAGTGTTGTCTGCCCTGCTGAAACACATGCAGAGCTACATCGTTTTCCTTCAGGTGGAGGACTTGCCTACAGTGAAAGGTGACTTCTATGCCCTTGGACATATCCCCAACATCATAGGTGCCATTGATGGGACCCATGTGGCTTTGGCCCCCCCCCCACAGGAGTGAACAGGTGTACAGGAACCGGAAGAGTTATCATTCCATGAATGTACAGATGGTATGTTTGGCCGACTAGTACATCTCCCATGTGAATGCCATGTTCCCTGGCTCAGTGCATGACACCTACATAATGCGGAATAGCAGCATCCCTTATGTGATGGGTCAACTCCAGAGGCACTGTGTGTGGCTATTAGGTGACTCTGGTTACCCCAACCTGTCATGGCTACTGACCCCAGTGAGGAATCCCAGGACCAGGGCTGAGGAACGCTACAATGAGGCCCATGGGCGTACTAGGAGGGTGATCGAGCGGACCTTCGGCCTCCTGAAGGCCAGGTTCCGGTGCCTCCATATGACAGGTGGATCCCTATTCTACTCACCAAAGAAGGTGTGCCAGATCATCGTGGCCTGCTGTATGCTTCACAACTTGGCTTTGCGACGACAGGTGCCTTTTCTGCAGGAGGATGGTCCAGATGGTGGTGGTGTGGCAGCTGTGAAGCCTGTGGACAGTGATGAGGAGGAAGCAGAGGAAGAAGACATTGACAACAGGGACTCAGTCATCCAGCAATATTTCCAGTGAAACACAGGTGAGGATACATTCCTGCCTACTGCAAGTAGTTTTACACTTCTACCTCTATCCTGTCTGTCGATTTCACCCAGTGTATGGTCACTGAGTTGTCACTTTCCCTTACGGTTTCACAGGTGTGGTCCCAACGTGTCTCATCTGCTTAGATTCCTCAGGGAGTAGAGCTGTGTGACATAGGTATGCTAACATTACTATTTCCTGAAAATGTTGTCACTGTAATTGCTAATACACTATTTCAAAATCACAGACAGACTCCAGATCTTTTGGTGCTTTAGGTGTGTTTATTTACATACAAAATATTGGAGGGGGGAGTTAAATGGTGAGGGGTGATGGCGGAGGAGTGTCCATGGCAGAGTCCAGTCTATTTGTCTCATAGGTGCATTGCCCATATGGGCATAGGAAGTGGAGCTGGGGCAGTTTCAATATGGACAGAGTGACAAAGTGGGACAGTGGGTTGACAATCAGGGTGGTCTCATTTCTTGGCGGGGTCTTGGCATCGTGCTCTGTCTTGTTCCTGGATCTCAGGGACCGTTTGCGGGGTGGTTCTCCGTCTGCAGGGGGTGGGGTGCTGGTGTGGTGCCTCCTGTCCAATAGCGCCGGCGGAGGTGGTGGGCAGTTCATCGTCCATGCTAGTGTCAGGGGCCCCTTGTAGTGCCACAGTGTCCCTCCTGGTGTTGAGTAGTTCCTTCAGCACCCCTACAATGGTGCCCAGGGCGGAGCTGATGGTTCTGAGTTCCTCCCTGAACCCCAAATACTGTTCCTCCTGCATGCGCTGGGTCTCCTGAAACTTGGCCAGGACCGTTGACATCGTCTCCTGGGAGTGGTGGTATGCTCCCATGATGAAGGAGAGGGCCTCGTGGAGAGTGGGTTCCCTTGGCCTGTCCGCCCCCTGTCGCACAGCAGCCCTCCCAGTTCCCCTGTGTTCCTGGGCCTCCATCCCCTGGACCGTGTGCCCACTACCACTGCCCCCAGGTCCCTGTTGTTGTTGGGGTGGTGGGTTATCCTGGGTTCCCTGTAGTGGTGGACACACAGCTGATTGATGTGTCCTGGGGACGGAGGTATGGGCCCGCTGGGTGGGTGCTGTGCTGGTGTTACCAGAGGGGGGAAGGTCTGTGGTGGCCGGTGCCTGTGTGAGGGGAACCGACTGTCCTGAGGCCCACAATGGTCCGGGCTGGTCATCTAGATCCAGTTGGACAGAGCTGCTGTCATCACTGTGGGCCTCTTCTGTGGGTGGGGTGGAGATGTCTGGACCCTCATATCTGGTGACGTTGGGTACTGGTCCTGCAGGGGTGGAAAAGCATGATTATTGCATCTGTGTGTGTCATGGTGTGCAATGGGTGGGTGACCGTGTACCCCAGTGCTGGCATTCCTGTGTGGGGGCTTGTGTGATAATGGTTTGGGGGGTGTATGGGTATGTGCAGTGGGCATGCTTTAGTGATGGGTGTCCATGCGTTGGTGTTGCATGCAGGGCTTGGTGTTGGGATGTGTGGTTTGTGATATTGGTACATTTGTGAGGAGTTGGAGTGATAGGGGTGGGGGCGAGGGTGGGGGTATGTGATAGCATGCAAGTAGGGTGGGGGATATGGTAGTTAAAGGTTTGACTTACCGGAGTCCATTCCTCCACTGACTCCTGCGAGGCCCTCAGGATGCAGAATCGCCAAGACCTGCTCCTCCCATGTTGTTAGTTGTGGGAGAGGAGGTGGGGGTCCCCCCGCCAGACCGCTCAACCGCCTGGTGGTGTCTTGAGACCACGGAACGCACCTTCCCCCGTAGGTCGTTCCAACTCTTCCTGATGTCGTCCCGATTTCTTGGGTGTTGTCCCACTGCGTTGACCCTGTCGACTATTCCTCGCCATAGCTCAATCTTCCTTGCAATTGAGGTGTGCTGCACATGTGCTCCAAATAGCTGTGGCTCTACCTGGACGATTTCCTCCACCATGACCCTGAGCTCCTCCTCCGAGAACCTGAGGTGTCTTTGCCGTGCCATGGGGTGGTGTAGGTGATGTGTGGGGTGGAGTGTGTGGTGATAAGTGTGGTGATATGTAGTGGTGTGTGGTGTTTTGTGCGTGGAAGTTGTGTGGGTGATGGTGTTGTGTGCCTGTGGCTGCTAGTTTTTGGATGGTGGTGTCCCTCTCTGGCCTTCTCTCTGTAATAGTGGTCGTAGGGGTTTGTGGGTGATGTGGGTGTGTGTTTTATATTGCAATGGGTGTGTGGGAGTGATGTGTGTATGTGTATCAGGTGTGTGTATTTCGAATTGTCCAATGTGGCGGTGTTTTGTCGAAGTGTGTGTATTTTGAGCGCGGCGGTGTGTACCGCCAATGGAATACCGCGGTTGAAAGACCGCCGCGTGGATTCGTGTGTCATGATAGTGTGGGCGTATTTCTGTTGGCGTGACGATGGAGGTTTTGTTTTCACCAGTTTCTCTCTGACCTTTGGTGTGGCGGACTTGTGTGGGTGTCTGAATTTTGTCAGATTTCGAGAAGTGGGTCATAATAGCTGTGGCGGGATTCCGCGGCATCAGCGGTGTGTTGGCGGTCTTCTGCACGGCAGTAAGCGGCTTTTACCGCCAATGTTGTAATGACCCCCTTATTGTTTTCTAGCGCCTAGAAACAAAAAGCGCCAATCTAGTCATCTGGTCGCACCTCGACCAGAGCAAAGTCAAAGTTTAAGGCCGACCGCGATGGAGCCCGGCTCAACTACAGCCTGCGGGAGGCCTCAGTCAAAAGTTTACCTTCACACTTATTCGTTTTTCTGAAGATTCTCCTCAGCGGGATGAACCTGCCAGTCCAATCCGACCTCCTGGAACTCTTCTCTGGAAACGCGTTGGGGGAGCCCTCAGTGGAGATTTTTACCTTTGGACGTAGTCGTTTTTTCAAGGTGAAAATCCTTTGACCGGGGTAAACCTGGATCTTGATCGGACGTCCTTGGAGCCCTCCTCGGATACGCTGGCTGGGAGGTCCCGGTCAACTTTCTATGTTCGGACTTGGGGCCATATGTACGAACACTTTTTCCCATAGACACAGAATGGGTAAAAACCTTTGCTACATTTGGCCCTTAGTCTCTTTTTTGGAGATTTTCTTCACCGGGACGAACCTCCAAATCAGACTGAGTTGAGGCAAGCAGGCTAGCGTTGCAGCGGCGGGTCGGTCCGTCTATGGAGCTTTTTTCCAAAAGTTCTCCAAACTTCTCCAAACTTCTGGATCTTCTCCCAGATGCTCCTTTGAGGTTATTTTGGGGTGCACAGCTCACCCCAAGGTTCCAGAAGCTCTGAGATGATCCTTGGGGGTGTGGACTACAACTCCCAGAATGCACCTGGTGCAAACTCCTTTTTGGCCACTGGACAGTGGTCAGCTGGTTCATTTCTTCAGGAGTTGGTGCAGGGGACTCTGGGTAGCAATTTTTCACCTGTAGCAAACAGGGAGTCCCTCCTTGAACCAGTTGAAGCAAGGAAAAGTCCTTCTTGTGGTGAAGCCCAAGTGTGCAGCTGGTGCAGTCCTTCAGAGTGCAGGGTCCAGGTATAGGCCAGGGGTCCAGCAGGGCAGTCCTTCTTCTCCTTTGATTCTTTATTGTTGGAATCTGATGGGGATCGGAGGTGTGGGTGCAAGTCTGCAAGTTTTATCCTTGCTCCTGGGTGAAAAACAAGGGGGTCCAGATTCAGGTGCAGGGTCCTTCGCCCTGTGATGACCACTTCCTGGGAAGTGTGGCAAAAATCAATACCAGGAGGCAACATTCCTCAAAAATCCATCATGGCTGAAAGTGATTTTTGGAGGTTACATCTAGCTGAGCCCACCCACTGGTGTGGCTAAAAATCATAAACACACCCCTCTCCTGCCCTCTCCTAATCTAATCAAGGGGGCACCAGTTGTCTGGGGTTGCAGGATGTGGGGGTGTTGCTGGGTTGCTCCAAATGTCCTTCTCTGCCTTTGAAGACCGGTTTGGCAGCCCTCCCCCTTTCTGCCTCACCATCTGCTGAGGGGAGATCTGCTCCCACAGGCAAATCTCTTTGTGTGAAGCCAGGCCACTTCACACCTCATCAAGGCAGGCTGGCCAATCAGAGCACAGCAGCAAAAACAATGCAGGGCTGAAGTTGGCAACTTTTCAGGTAAAGTTTAAAACTCTTTACCTGAACAAGTTATATTAAATCCAACAACTGGAAGTTGTGGGATTTATTATAACAATTAATTTGATACCAAACTCTTTTCATCTGTCACTTAAGGGGACTTTTAAAATTAAAATAGAGTCTCCTCATTCTAGCCTATGAAGGCCATTCACTACAATGAGGGAAAAACGAATTTGGCAGTTTTTACCTCACCAGGGCTTATAAAACTATTTTTATAAGGTCCCTGCATATAGTTACATGGCACCCAGTCCTAGGGGCACATATGGCACACCTTAGGGGTGACTTATATGTAGAAATAAGGCAGTTTAAGACTTTGGAACTACTTTTAATTCCAAAGCAGAATTTGCATATAACTTTAATTTAAAAGCAGCCAGCAAGGCAGGCCTGCCTTTAAAATGACACTGGGCACCTCAGCAGTGCACCTATGGGTGCACTACCTATGCTGTGGTCCCTAAACCTACATGCCCTACCATATACTAAGGACTTATAGGTAGGTTGACTTAGCCAATTATAATTATCCTAATTTGCATATCCACTTTACACAGAGCACTGGCCCTAGGACTGGTAAGCAGTACCCACGGCACAGCCAAGAATCAGTAACCACCAGTACCTGTCCAAAAAGTGTGGGGATGACCAGGGCAAAAAGGAGGACTTTCCTACACTTGTCTTGATTGCAGATGTGTATTCTCGCCTAGCATGGATTATCTCAATTCTAGCTTTCGATTTTATTGCTCTTAAAAGATTGCTCTTGGCGTCTTTACAAATCTTACCAAACCACCTGAGGTGCAATTTTTTTCCCCAAACATGTATTTCCACCACTAGATCTAATAAATAACTCTCTTATAGCAAGAAATAGGTCCCATGCAGGTCCAATACCTCATTCGGAGAGCATGGGGAAGACTAATAGGCAGTTGGTAAGTGAGAACTAGTTTGCACAATGTTTCCCATAATCTAGTTGAGTTTCTAAATGAATCCCATTTTAAGGTCCGCTTATTAGAAGATACCTCTAGGGAAATAGGGACTTCATGATGTGGTTTTGCACCTTTTTTTAAGAAAAGTTGTGTGGCGTATGTTACCAAGAGAGGGGCATGATCACCATTATATTGATCAACCCCTTTAAGATCTTTAACAGTATGCCATAATCTCACATCAATGAGTGCAAGATCGAGAATGCTACTATAGGACCCTCTAAAACACAGAGATTTTGCAGGGGCATCAGATGGAAAATGGCCATTCCCTGGTCGAAGGCCTTGAGTTAACGTAAGATCAATAATGTGCAAGGCCCTGATGTTGGATTTTGGCTGCTTTCTCTGTGATGTGTATGGTGGAATGTGCCATATCATATCCTCTATCTGAGTAATTTCATAAAAGGCAAAGTTAGGCTCCAGTGATACATTAAAATCGCCAGCTATAATAATAAAATGGGTCAAGCAATGGTCTAGCAAAAAAGCATTCAGAATCTGAATTGTTTTAGACGTTTGGTTTGGGTGATCTGGTCTGTTATATACATTGATACAGAGTAATGGTAAATCTTGCTTTGTCTGGATAGACAGGGCTAGTATATCAGGTGACTCCACGTGGAGTTCTTTAACTTTACCCACCTCCGATATTCTTATGCAAGTGATAAGCCCTCCTGCTGCTTTACCCGCAGTGGACCGCCTGGCTTCCTTACAAAAGGAATTAAACCCCTATCTATATATATTTGTGGTAGCCCAAGTTTCTTGGAACAAACATATACTGAATTTGTCTATGTACAATCCCAAATCAACATCATCTTTTTTTATTTCTGATTCCTCCCACATTCCATGTTATAAAGTTTGAAGTTAATGTCTTATGGGCCCTAGAGTTCTCATGAGGGATCACAAGAGGGCTCGCTCCAACCTGACTCTGTATGAGTTGTGATTTAGATATAATATCTTTAGATGGCAACACCAAACTCTTCTGAAGGGAAGGATCAAAGATCCGATCTCTAGCTACATTTATGATGGTTTTAGAAATGGATGAATTTCTGTCCTTAGAGATTGTCCAAGATGTCAGTCAATCAATATCTGATATTGCACCTGATGAATCTGGCACACATAGGCTAGGCCACTGCTCTGCAGAATCATGTTTCCTAGTTTGAGACTCGTCTAATGAAGGACCTCCCATAATCTCGTGACTTTGGTTTTGGGTCTTGGCTAGTAAGCCAGATCCCACTTTGTAGGGCCTAGTGCTTATAAATGGAGACATTGTATTCTGCATAGGGATATTCTCAGGTCGAGTGCTTTGAAGACAGATACTTGACCCATTTTCCATGGATACCAATCCATTTACCAAGCTTGAACTGGCTAAAGTTAACTTAATAAAGTCTCATTGACCTATCTTTTCAGTAAAGAGTTTGGCTAAAATTATGTCTGAGTAGATAATGGAACCACATTGTCTGGTATGTCTTAGCCAATATACAACCTTGTTTATCAGAGATAAATTATCTTCATGCGAGTTTGGAGATAAAGGAGGTACCTTACACATATAAAGTTAATCATTCTCACTACGGCACGTACAAAATGTTTGAATAACCGTAGAGTCCCACTTCATTTTTGCATGCAGTCCTCGCCTAGATAAAGCTCTAGGATGGTCCTTAGAACACAATGGCCCATTGTGCTTGGCTGGAGATTCTCTTGTGTTGTATAGTGGCAGAGCACAAGCACTAGGGCCAACTGCGTTCACAATGGGTCCTAGTTGCGAAGGGGAAGGGATATTGGTAATCAAAGGTCCTTTTTTTTGTGCAAATACTTTGGCCCCCGTCAAACTATTTGAATGCAAGATATTTAATACTTCTGATAATGCTTGCTTCAATTCCCTAACCTCTTCTTGCAAACCCAGTATAAGAGAAGCCAGCTCCACCTGAGAAGAAACCATAGGGGGTAGATGGTCTGGAGATCGAGATTTTAAAAACGGGCCGCCATGATCACTTGTTTGTACTTGTGAATCCAATGGAAGGAAACGATTGGAGCATGGGATGTGAAGAACAGTCACAATATCTGGCGTAAAATCGTCTGAATTTAAGTGTGGCGTGCTCCGTCCCATAGACTTTGTATTTAAACCATCAGGCTGAGATATAAGGACGGATGAAAGGTCTTCATTTGGGGGGCATTTCCTCTAGACGGGAGACTTGCAGACAAAAAGGGAACAAGAGAAACAGATTTTAACCTTTTCCGTGGGATATTCTCTTTTTATTTTTTTTTAATATGGATTCAACTTCTTCGATCAGATTGTCGATGTCATTCGATACACAATTAGAGAGGGCCTGTGATGATTGGTGAAGCCTCAGGAGTTTAGGTTGTGCTAAGCTTCCTTTCGCCTTATGCTTCCCCATTGTAAACACTGGAACTTTTACACAGATTTAAGTGCCAGGAAGAGGCCTCCCTGCGTTCTTACCTTAAAGCCAATGGGGGTGGTCCAGCCCAGCCTCACACGTTCTCAGACGGTCGCGGACGGGCTTCGCCCGGGCACTGCCCACGTGAGTCCTGCACTGCGGGACAGTGTGACGTGCTATAAGTGCTAGTTCTTGGGCTCCGTCCCCTCCTCACTGCACGGGTCTCCTGGGACAGGGAGTCCCCTGCTGCTGCTGCTGCTGCTGCTGCTGCTACAGCTTTAACAGGATAATTAACCCTAATTTCTGTTTTACCAATCCATCAGTTCCTACGACATTTGTCCTAGTGCAATATCTAGTTCTTGTTAGCAGGGGATACAGCACAACAGTCACTCTCTTCTTCGTTGCAGTTAAAGTTTTATTATTATACCATTGCACATCTGCAAATATACGTGCCAGAGTACGCTTAGCTTTTATTTTGTAAATAAGATAGTCATACATCCAATGGGTGCTTGTTCCTAAGCACAGCGTATCACCACAGTTTTTCCTCTCCGCAGATACCCTGATCCAAGATGGCCACAAGTTTAGTAAGTATGTATGACCTCATGCACAGCATACCTCCTTGTTTGCTCATGCCTCCTGTGTCATTTACACACGCCTGGAACACTCCGCTCCTGACATCATGCTGTGTGTCAGCATGTCTCTATGCCAAATGTCACTGAAGCTCACCTGGAACACAAGACACTTCGCATGCTGTACCTCCAACCACCACTTCAGTTTTCCTAGTAATTCTTTCTCTCATTCAGTGCATCCTCAGCATCACCGTTCCAACAATAAATGTTCCTGCTTTGTACTTTACAGAACATATAGGGGGTCATTCCGACCCTGGCGGTAAAAACCGCCAGGGCCGTGACCGACGGAAAGCACCGCCAACAGGCTGGCGGTGCTTTCCTGCCCATTCTGACGCGGTCAGAAAAGGGGATCCGGCGGGAAACCGCTGGATTACCCCTGGCTGGGCTGAATCTCCATGGCGGCGCTGCTTGCAGCGCCGCCATGGAGATTCTGACCCCCTTCCCGCAATCCTGTTTCTGGCGGTTTTTACCGCCAGGAACAGGATGGCGGGAACGGGTGTCGTGGGGCACCTGGGGGCCCCTGCACTGCCCATGCCACTGGCATGGGCAGTGCAGAGGACCCCTAACAGGGCCACAGCATGATTTTCACTGTCTGCTTTGCAGACAGTGAAAATCGCGACGGGTGCAACTGCACCCGTCGCACCCCTGCAACACCGCCGGCTCCATTCGGAGCCGGCTCCTGTGTTGCAGGGCCTTTCCCGCTGGGCCGGCGGGCGCTCCCTTGGTGGGCACCCGCCGGCCCAGCGGGATAGTCGAAATGGCCCCGCGGTCTTCTGACCGTGGAGCGGTCTTTTGACGGGGGAAGTTTGTGGAATGACCCCCATAATGTCCTGCTCCTTAATGTCCACCTTGACAGAGGTTTGCTTATTGTCCCCAATCAAAGCCACACGCAAAATGCTCTTCACTGTGCACACAAAGTTCCTACAGGGTTAAGATTGTTGCCAATCTGTGGTGAAGATACATACCTAAAGAAGAGTGTGTAATGTCTTTGGGCCATATGTACGAACACATTTTTCCATAGACACAGAATGGGCAAAACTGCTTGCTACATCTGGCCCTTTATTCTCAACTCTGCAGCAGCAGGAAAACAGTACCTTCCATCTAAATCCCTGTACTCTAACTGCCCTCCACAGAACCTTCTACGAATCCCCATTCCATTCATACCTCATAGGCCAGTGACCTCATATATTCTGCTGCATGCAAGCAGAAACATCACATGCACAGCTGCAGTGTATAGGTGGATGTATCACAGATCTGTGGAAACCTAAACTTAGATGGTGGAAAAACAACATAAACATTCTTACTCTGGCAGCACTGTTACAAGTAACTACCATGAAGGCAGTATGCCACTATTGAGCATGATGGACTTAGTTAAGTTACGCAAAACACTAGATTAACAACAATAGACAGATGCCGAAAAGGAGGTTTTGAGGGCCCTGTATAACTGCGATAAGCTGCACTCCTCCCAATGATTAAAACAGATGTATTCATCCGTGACACATAATGCATTAGTTGGAACACTACAGAAGGTCTGGATTGTTGGGAGAGAGACATCACTGGCACGCCCATCTTAGAGCCATTGATCAGGCTGAGCATGGGTAAGAAGATTATTAGGTGAATTAACTAAGCTATGAGAGGGAATAGAGGAAGCACTCTCCACTTCTTGCAAGACACCTGGACGAGAGACCTGGGGACTGACCTAACAGACGTTGACTGACAGAACATAATGGGACACCAAAAAATAGTATTGGGCAATTCCACAATCAAATTAATTCAAATTAATATATTGCACTGCACATAACTGATGCCTACCCTTACCCCACCCAAGCCGCATAGGATGTATCTGTTGAACCCTAGCAAATGCTGCAGTTGTGATTCTGGGCTTGCAGATATCAACATATATTCAGAAGATACATGGGTATTTCCGAGTACTGGTGCGAATAATTTGCACTGTAGATCAGCTGACAGACACTTGTCCAAAGGTATATCTACTAGGTTTACAGAAATGCATGAAAAGTAAAAAAAAATAAAAAAAAAATTAAGATCTTAATATCTAGCATTGCTTTCTAGTTGCAGGAGTAGAAACCTGCTCCGCCGGCAGAGTTTGTGGAATTCAGGCACTTCGCGCTACATAGAATAGCACGGAGTTCCAGAAATCCACAATCCAGCAAGGAGTGGAGTTCGTTCACACAAGATTGGGTTTTGTGTCTCTCTCCCGTGAGCGCCACATTACTCCCGGGTCGTTAGCGAGCACGCGCAATACTTTGCATTCGACAATGCTGTTTCCGGCCACAGATGTGAGACTCCCCAATTCCCTCACACTGCTTCTGGCCATGACAGCAGCCAAAACAGTCCTGCTCTCCAGTGCAAATGCACCTGGAGTACATTTTCTACTCCAGGTACATCTAAATCTAAAAACAAAATTGTTTTTGAATGGATTTTTTTAATTAATAACATTTTTTTTTTCAAAGAGGAAGGAAGTGCCCCAGAGACTCAAATTTTCTGCTCCTGTTGGCTATTTTTTGCATTTCATTTTTTTTTGCAAAAAGTGTATATGTTGTGTGGTGGTATTTGATGGCATTGGAGGATGTGTGCACTGTTGTGAGACTTTTATATCTGAGTTGATTTTCACGTTTGCATTGCTGAATTATTGTTATTGTTTTTTTCAGTGTTACCACCATGCCTCCTTATGGCGGGCACGTGTGCGTGTGTGTGTGTGAGAGAGATCATCCATCATTTGACTTTGTTCTCCATCCTGTGTGGCCAGGGGCCATTTTGTGTAGTCTATGTTCATAGGCTTGCATGTGTTCTTTGTTCTCCATGCTTCCTTGTTCGCAGTTATTGTTTGACCATGTGGCTGGTGGTCATTTTCTGCATTCAGCCAGTGTGTCTTTGTCATAGGCTTGCATTTATTCTTCTTCGCTCTCCTCACCCCTTGTTGTTGTTGTTTGACCATGTGGCTGGAAGCCATTTTGTGCATGCAACTGGTGTTCCTTTTTTATAAGTTTGCATGTGTTCTTTCTTTGTTCCCCATGCATCCTTGTTGTTGTTGCTTGACCATGTGGCTGGCCGGCATTTTGTGCATGCAGTCAGTGTTCTTTTGCCAGACTCTTGCATGTGTTTATTCTTTGTTCCCCATCCTCCTGGCTCCTTGTTGCTGTTTTTTGACCATGTGGCTGGAGGCCATTTTATCCATCCAGCCAGTGTCCCTTTGCCATAGGCTTGCATGTGTTCTTTGTTTGTCATGCCTCCTTGCTCCTTGTTGCTGTTTGATAATGTGGCTGGCTGCAATTTTGTGCATCCATCCAGTGTGTCTTTGCCATAGGCCTACATACAAACACCATTAATTATTGATCTTGAAGTTTCTATTTACATTTGTTCTTGCCACTTTCTATTTTCATTTTAATTTTTTATTATATTATTTTAGAATAAAAAAAAATCATTTTTAATTATAATTTTTTTCTTTAAATTAAATGTTTTATTTTTTATATATTTATTTTTTTAAGTTTAGGTTAGTTCAGTTTAATTCTGCATTTTGCCTTGATCCATACAGCCACATCCATTGTGGAATGCATCCTCCAAAGAGGCACAGCCGCACTCCAGCATCAGGTTTCTTTAGGTGTAAAATACTTCCAGTTCCTCCTGGACACCCTGGCTGCAGAGCACTACAGACAAATCAGTAGCATAATTCATTTTTAATGATAGTCCAATTCCCTTTAACCATGTTGTGGTCATAGTTTTTTTTTTTTTTTAAAAGATTATTCCATTTTCACCTTTCTTTGACTACCCCAGGTGTCTCCTTCAAAACTGATGGAGATACAGCAAAGAGCTATATCCGCATGTTATGCTACCCGATTTGAAATGAAATTTGATGATGTGCTTTGACTTCAAAATGTTTGATTAAATTGATATTTGTTACATAAGTAACCAACCGCACTAAGATGCATTTGTCTGTAATATTTCAACTTGCATAGATGCCAGGTTTCACTAACTACATGTTGTGTTTGCTTGGTTGCTTTTAGGTGCACAAGATAAGAGATCTCACATCACTCGCATTACTGCCAAAGCGAATGCCTTACACTTACTTCGGTCCTCCAAACTCTTCCACTTGTGCATCTTAGTGCCACTGCCAACTAAGAGCTCAACATAGCCCTAAAAAAAGTTGCTCCAAGAACCTGGCCAGGGAGAAGAAGCAGCTTTCCACCTGTGGTGTGCCAACAACAACCTTTTTCAAGAGACATGTGCCTGCCACACAGGCTTCTGGGGAGGAACCTGGGAGCAGCACTCCATCATCAACCGCACCACCCCAACCTAAGCCCAAGACCATGTCTGTCAGCGAGGCAGCCACTGCAATCATGACAACACTGATGAGCAGTGATGATGTATTGGATTTGTCCCTTTCGTAAAGTAGTGCCCAATAACTTCAGAAAATAGAGCAAAGTGGACAGCAGCCGCAGCCTGCAATAGTAGATGTTCCTGAAGTTGGAGAAGAACAGGAAATCGAGCTTCCTGCCAAGCGAGAACCTCCTATTTTACAATCAAGAACTCCCAGATGTCCAGCAAGAAAAAGGAAGGGTATTTCTCTACCATCTTCTCCAAGCACCACTTCTGATGAGGACCACAGGCACATGGAGTGGCCCCCGGCAGAGTCCAGGAGATGCCAGGAAAGGAAAGGGAAAAGAAAAGTTCCAGAAAGCCTTAGAATCATGGAAGGGTATGACAATGAGGAGGATAATTATGACAGGACCATCATTGTGGGAGCTGGCAAAGAGGAGTCCAACATTACTATCCACCCTACTCAGGGGGATGTGGCATAGGAAGTGCCTCCAGCTTCCAAATTGGTAACGCCCCAGCAGAGACCTCCACCACCCTGTACATCAGTAGAAGTATGCATTGTAGGGAGGCAATTGACACACCCACCTACCTCCAGTTCTTCTTCAGGCATTGGAAGTAGTCCAGTAAGAAAATACATCCCAGTTTAGTACGATTAGCAAACAGGAATAGAACATTGCAATATCCTCCATTTGTCACTCAAGTGTTCGTTGAGGTAAGCCTGGTTTAGAATTTGATACAGGAGGCCAGACGACCCGTATGAAAAAACATCACGCAGTTCAGTAGGAGGAGCACCTTAAAAAATGGCTGAAAGCGATTGCGGTGGTGAAGGTGAGGAAAGCCGGAAAACATCAGCTACTACTGGTCAAATAACGGTGGAGGGTGAGGAAGAAGAGGGTGACATCCTCATGCAAAGCAGCCCTGTCCCCAGCACTGCACCAGAATCACCCACCTCCGCGACACTACAATGACGCAGAAAGCTATGACCATGCATGCAGACAAATGGGACTTAGCCAAATGCAAGACACAGATGCTACTCCCTTTTTGAGGTTTTCTTGCAGGAAGTTAGCAAGGAAGACAGTATGATGGGTCAAACTATCCCATTGTTGCATCTGCTACAGGACTAGCTAA
Organism: Pleurodeles waltl; assembly: GCF_031143425.1. Lineage (NCBI taxonomy): Eukaryota > Metazoa > Chordata > Amphibia > Caudata > Salamandridae > Pleurodeles > Pleurodeles waltl. The sequence goes on from NC_090447.1 coordinate 552,401,019, forward strand.
GAAAGAAGGTGTCTGAAAGGTTCACACTCTGAAGTGTGAATGAAAATCCAGAAGTGCATGCCTTGGTTTAGAGCCTAAGCTATCATTTGACTTGTAGTGCAAGGCTGCAAAATGACATTATCGAGTCCTAAGAGTACATCTGTGCCACCCTACTTGATCCAAGCTACAAAGTAATTCTTTCCTCTTCAATTCCTTTTTCTGATGGGGATGTTTCAAAATACAAGAGGTGGATTGTTGAGCAAGCTGGAGAACTGGAAGAAGAATGGCTGGAAATAAGAGTCCCACTCTGCAGTTCTGGGGTGCCACCTTCAACTTCTAGAGAAGGCAGTCTTGTTTCAAAGAATCCAACAACAGCATCAAAAGAATCTGACCCAACCTCTGCATTGGCTTGGCTTCAAATGGCAGGTCTTGAGTCCAGTGCAGAGGCAAAGGCAAAAGCAGTTGCGTCAGTGACAGCACCATTTACCCTTCAGAGGATGTTCCAGGAGTATCTGGTTGACCCAAAAGAGGTGTATGTGAATCAAAACCAATTGGTGTATTGGTATGGGAAACAGCAGGCTGGCAATAAAATATCTGGATTGTCCTGTAGCCAGCATGTCTGCTGAACATGTGTTCAGTGCAGCTGGTGCAGCTGTTACAGTGACAAAGACCTTGCCTCAAAATGTGGAGCAATTAACCATGATCAAAATGAACCAGCATTTTAGGCCACCTGATTACATTGTTCCTGAAACACCACAGGACGAGGAAGAGGATGATTGGTCAGAATCAAGTGTGTTTGCTGGCCAACGTCTGGGTGAACCACCTAAGTTTGAGGGCAAACACTACTTCCCAGACTTAATATGCCAGTGACTATAGAACTTTAATTATTTCTCATTGATCTTCTTTCTTTCATTGCAAAAAAATGCTAGTTTAACATTATGTTTGTGTCAGATTTATGCTGCCCTGCCATTTTAGTCACATATCATTATATGGCTGTATTGGAGTTGGACCTGTGTGCAGTGAAGAAGCCCCCACACTCCCTTTTGGACATTGGAAACAATGCATACCTCCCTCACATGCCATTGCCTATCCTTTTTTCCATCACCAAGCAGGGCTGCCCCAGATCATTGATTAAAAGACTTCCAGTGCCAAAGCTAAATTCCAGTGTGTTGCTTAGATTGGAAGAGGGAACTACTACCTATTGCACCAATGAGTGGTGATATATTGAGTGAGTGTGAGTGATGATTAGTGATGTATGTGGGGGCTGAGAGTTAGGGAGTTCAACAAATTAATAATCTAGATTCTGATGACTTGCAATGTTTGGGGGTTGATGGGTGATCATTTTCCCCTAAGAGTAATTGATCTTTCAAACTCAGTCCCAAATAGGAGCAAAGGATTTATGGACTGTTCCAAGATGGCAGACACCAATCTTGAATAGTAAATAAACTGAATTATGTAAATGTGTGCAAATATGCTGTTTACAAATATAGTGGCATCCCAGCAGCAAGGTGCAGCTGCCTGACTCTAAAAGATTTCCAAAAAGCTATTTTTTGTTTAAAAAAAAAAAAAAAAAAAGATAGAAAGACTGCGAGGGGAGGGGTGAGGGAGCAATTGAGGAATGTGTGGGGCCAGAGCATAATAGGATACACAAGAACAGGACTCTGCAATTTCAGATTTAAACTAATTTAATTAAATATATTGCAACACATATATTAGATGCCTGAAAGCTGTACAGGTTGAATCCTTCAGTACCTAACAGATGCTCCAGATGTCACTGTAGACATGCTGAGCTGAAACACATGTTCTAAAGCTGCATGGGTATCACCGAGTACTGGTAGGAAGCCATTCTCATTATACACCAGCAGACAAGTTCTGAGACTCCCTCATCAGGACCACCCAGTTATCTTTTTTTTTTTTATAAAGATATTTTTATTGCTTTTAAACGGGAGGGAAACATAAGATTTCCAAATACAAGAATCACAAATCGTACATTTAACAAAAGGATAGTGTAACTTAAACAAATTACCTTAACACTAAATAATATAACGTTGTGTAAAACAAGGTAAAGTGAAATAATATAGAATGATTTTGGGACAACCTAAATGTGACCAAGGGTCTCAGTCTTTCGGGATTAAATCTTATGTGGACATAAAAAAAAAACATGGGAATGTTTGACTGCGTGGTGCTGGGTCAAAGAGGTTCTATCGTGACCTATGAGCTTTGGTCAATCAGGGTGGAGGGGAGCCAGGGGGACCCCCGTCAGGGGTCGTCCCAACCGTGTTAGCCTGTCAGGAGAGAGGATTCCACACCACCATCGGCCCGGCATTTTAAATGCATCCCCATTTCCCCCATATCTTGTTATCTATGCTTGGGCATCCCCTGGCCTCGTACACAGGTTTTTCACATAGTGCGCACCAATCAACACCCCGCCTCCATTTAGACAATGTGGGGGCCGCTCCCGCCTTCCATTCCATCATAATGTCCATCTTTTCCACCAGACATGCCACTCCAACAAAGGTACGGTCCGCTCTCCTTAAATCCATCCCCCCCATTGCCCCTAGGAGAAGGGGAAGGGGGGCAACCTCCACCTCTGACTGTAGGACCTTCGAGATTTCTCCCACTATTGCCCTCCAGTACGTCGATATAATGGGGCATGCCCAGACCATGTGGAAAAAGTCAGCGTCAGGGCTGGAACATCGAGGACAAGCGGAAGTCTGTCGCAGGCCAGCCTTAGAGAGTCTCACAGGTGAGAGGTAGGCTGTGTGAAGGAAGAGTGTCTGCAGCACTCTGAATCAGGACGACATAGATAAGGTCTTAGGGGCCATTAATGCATCTATCCATTCTGCTTCCTCAATTGGGCCTACCCAGCCCTCCCACTTCCGGTGAAGACCCCCAAGGGAGGGGGTGGTGTTAGAGAGTAAGGAGCGGTAAAGTTGGGAGATTCCTCTTTTGCCCAGATCACCCATCAGGGTCCTCGCCTCCATAGGACTGCTTTCAGGGACGGTATCTCCCGGTTTGACATGTACCAGCGGTGCGTGTCTAAGCTGTAAATATTTGTGGAATTGGGTATTGTGTAAGGAGTACGTTTCTTGGAAATCCGCAAAGGGCCGCATATGTGACTCGTCCCAAACGTCCCCCAGGGTAGATATCCCTATATTGTCCCATTTTTGGAATCCCTCTATAAGGGAGTCTGCCGGGTGAGGCGCCCCCACCAGCCCGTTACTCTTTGGGCTGCACGCCAGCTCAGCAGCACTACCCTCGTGATATCTGGGGTATCACGGGGATCCGGCCTCCGTTTAGGGCGTAAAAAACTCCAGAGTGCCCGAGTGTCTGAAGCTCACACCTGTAAGCAGTATCGGACCAACCTCCTCCCAGCCAGTCATTGATCACCAGGAGGTGAGTGGCTAGATAATAGAGGTGGATACTGGACATGCCTAACCCTCCATCGTAAGTATCTCTCTGGCATGTAACTAGGGCCAATCTAGGGCGGGAGCCGTACCACAAAAATCGGCGTGCCCCTGTGTCCATTTCGACAAACCACTTTCGGGGGATTGAGTGTGGAAAATTCTGCAGGAGGTATAGGAATCTGGGGAGTATCATCATTTTGTAGAGGGCTATTTTGCCCAACAGGTTGAGCGGTAAGGTCCTCCATTTTTGGAGGTCGACTCTAATTTTTTTGGTGAGCGGCGTGACGTTTAGTTCCCATGCCTGCTCAGTCAATAAGGCTACAGGTATGCCTAGATACTTGAAATTATTTCTACGGATTGGAATGTTACTTTGCCAGTCGATACACTCTCTCGAAGGATGTAGGGGGACCAGGAGGGATTTGCCAGGGTTTAAAGCCAGACCAGAGGCTTGGAAAAAGAGGTCCAGGAGTTCAAGGATCTGCGGACCGCTTGTAGCCGGGTTTGAGATGTCGATTAGGACATCGTCCGCGTATAGAACCACTCTGTCTTCGGAACCCTCAGGCCACGCCCACCCCGCCATCAGGGGGTCCTCCCGCAGTAGTTTTGCCAAGGGTTCTATCACGAGTGCAAATAGCAATGGGGATAGGGGGCATCCCTGTCGGGTGCCACGAGGTATGGGGAATGGGTCGGAGACCACCCCGTTTACTTGGAGACAGGCCATCGGGTTCTAGTAAAGTAGTTTAACGAGGAATTGGAACTTTGGTCCAATCCCATTGTGTTGAAGGACTTGTTCCAAATATGACTAGTCCACAGTATCAAAGGCTTTTTCGAAATCCAGGAGGAGAAGGGCTAGCGGTGACTGAGACAGGATCCTCGATGCGCTAGAGCCGAGTGCAACCACCTAATGCAGTGTCTGGTGCTGCGTGAAGGCATAAACCTGCACTGGTCAGAGTGTACCAGTGTGGGAAGAGCAGGTTTCAATCTGGTAGCTAGTATTGTTGACCGTACTTTGATTTCGGTGTTAAGAAGGGAAATAGGCCGGTATGCCGAGCAGTTGCGCGGCGGGGGCTGGGTCTTGGGAATTACTACGATAGTGGCCTGGTCGATCTCAGAGGGAAAGTGGCCCTCCCTTTCAGCTTCCTCATACATGTTAAGGAGGTGAGGGCTTAATATCTCGCTACATCGACGTAGGAGTTCCAACGGAAAGCCGTCTGGGCCGGAGGTTTTACCTGATGAAAGGCCCTGTTACCTCTGCCAGGGTTATTTCCGCATCCAGAGCCTCTCTTGCTGCTTGTGAGAACTGGGGAAGCACCATGTCCTCCAGAAGGGGAAGCTCTCTCTCGGCTGGAGGCCTAGGGCGCTCCGCATAAAGCTGCGCATAATAGGAAGCAAAGGTCTGTGCAATATCACATGGGGAGCTAACGAGCGTTCCCGATGTGTCAAGGATTTCAGAAATAACTCTGTCGGCTGGGGGTCGTGTGGCCAGCCAATGCAGGAGCTTTCCGTTCCTGTCGCCCCAGCCGTATATACGGGCTGTCTTCGCTCTCCAGATGTGTTTTGCGGATTCGAGGGTTAGGTGTTTAATCTCCTCTCTAATCCTAGTGAGTTGTCCTAGTATGGGGGTGGACATGTCCCCTGAGCATTGGCGTTCAAGTAGTAGTGCCTTGGCTTCTAGGGCTCACAATTGTTCGTCCCTGGCGCGTTCCCGGATATGAACAAGGTGCTTGGCGTAACCCCGAAGGGTGGCCTTGCAAGCCGCCCAAATTGTGCCTGGGGATCCCACCAAACCCAAATTATGTTCAAAATATTGGGTAAGATGGTCTCTGATATCTTGGGTGTATTCGTCTTCTTGCAGGTGCCAAGAAATTATCGAAACCGGCTGGGGGGCATATGCGCAAACAAAATTACAGGGCGATCCGTAAAGCGTCCCAGACACCGTCACAAACCTCCCCTGTGGATCGGACCTCGTAGAGGCAACAACTATTGGCAGTGAGTGGTGGAGAAGAATGGCCACTCCCCTTGATCCATGTGCAAAACCTGTGTGGTAAACTTTGTCATATCCCCCTCGCCCCAACATAGGGCAGAGGGTACCTAGGAGGTGAGTTTCTTGCAACAGGACCACCGATGGAGCGTATCTACGGAGAGTGCTAAACACTGCGGACCTTTTAATTTTATCTAGCAGCCCGTTTACGTCCCACGACAGTACTTGAGTTAGTGTGGGCCACTTGTCCATTGTGTCAACGTGTCATGATATTGGGAACCCGTTGTGGGGTCCGAATTCAGTTGTCCCAGACAAAGAATGGTGATGAAAACAAAAACAGTGATAAGGAAAAGGAAACGTAACCAAATAACCTCTCTAAATCCCTCTATTAACTTCACCCCCCAACTCCCCCCACCCCATACTTCAACCCCGGAAGCATCTGTCGCCCAACTACCCAAACTAGGAAACGCGGCCAGATCGTCCGTCACTATAGTGAAGTGATGGACCCTCCATTCAGGCGGACTATTAGACCATTAGACAGTGAAAGTTAAGTGTGGCGAACCAGCCAGCAGTGGAGCAGTGGTTAATAAATGTGTGAGTATTTCAATGCGGGTCAGACGGCGTCCTGCAAAGCCAAGCACCATCCACAGAAACACCATGGATCATCAGTTGGTTCCTATCCAAGTATAGGAGACTGGCTCAGGTTGTCATTAGCCGACATCCGCACTGGGGAACGGGGACCTGGGGCCAGATGTAGCAAACGTTTTGCGACTCGCAAACGGCAAAATTTGCCGTTTGCGAGTCGCAAAACGCGTATCCCAATGCAGAAATGCATTTTGCGAGTCGTTACCGACTCGCAAAATGCATTTCAGACTCGCAAATAGGAAGGGGTGTTCCCTTCCTATTTGCGAGTCGCATTGGGATGCAATACCATTTGCGACCGCGTATGCGGTCGCAAATGGCATCGCAGTTACCATCCACTTCAAGTGGATGGTATCCCAATCGAAAATTGGAAGGGGTCCCCATGGGACCCCTTCCAGTTTGTGACTGGAGCCCAAAATATTTTTTCAGGGCAGGGAGTGGTCCAAGGGACCACTCCCTGCCCTGAAAAAAAACCGAAACTAAAGGTTTCGTTTTTTTTTTTAAGTGCAGCTCGTTTTCCCTTAGGGAAAACGGGCTACACTTCAAAAAAAAAAACTGCTTTATTTAAAAGCAGGTCGCTAACATGGAGGTCTGCTGACGCCAGCAGGCCTCCATGTTAGCGAGTGCCTATACTCGCAATGGGGCCGCAATTTGCGACCCACCTCATGAATATTCATGAGGTGGGTCATTGCGACCCCATTGCGAGTTGCAGTCGGTGTCTGAGACACCGTACTGCATAGCAATTTGCGACTTGCTAATTGCGAGTCACAGGGACTCGCAATTTGCAAGTCGCAAATTGCTTTTTTCGTACATCTGGCCCCTGGAGTCTCCGTGTCAGACGCCCTCGATTGGGGGCCAGCTTCCAAACCAGGTTCATGTCCCGGCGGGTCATCAGTCCCTCTCTTCTCTCCCAGTCTGAACCTGGTGCCCCTGCGGTCCCTCCGTGGGGCCAGTCGGGGCTCGGGGTCATCCCCGGTGGGGGCACCTGCACCCGGGGGACCCCTCCGACTCCAGACGCCCTCCTCCGTCAGCCAGTCCCACGCCTCTTCTGGCGTGTCGAAGAAGAATGTTTTGCCTGCCATGATGACTTTGAGGCGTGTCGGGAAAAGGAACATATATGAGAGTTGCATCGCCCGGAGCTTTTGTTTGACCTGTTGAAATGACCGACGTCGGGCCTGAACCTCCCTGGTGTAGTCAGGAAATGATAGGATTTTGTCATTGTTCCAGCAGAGGTTAGTAACACGTCTGGCTTCCCTCAGGATATTGTCCTGGTCTTTAAAATTGAGGAAACATGCGATGAGGGGTCTTCTGGAACCACCAGGAGGAGGCCGCGGGCCCAAGGCCCTATGTGCCCGCTCGATCGCAAACCATGACGAGAGCGCATGCTCCGGCATCCAGGACCTGATCCATTGTTCCAGAAAGTCAAGAGTTTTGTTTTCATCTGCACCCTCCGGGAATCCAATGAAGCGGAGGCTGTTGCGCCGGGAGTGGTTTTCGGCATCCTCGGCTCATCGGTGTAGCTCTCCACTGCGGGATAGTAGTTGGGTTACTTTGGTCCTGAGGTCAGCCAGGTCATCTTCAGTCTGTGAAACGTGGGCCTCCACGGTAGTAATGCGTCCTACGGCGTTCTGAGATCCTGTCTCATGAGGCCCACGTCTTCCTTTACCTCTCTGATTTTAGTCTCCACAGCAAGTTGTGAGGTCTGGATCGCCTATAGAATGGCGTTTACTCCGTCCAGTTAGGTGTGGCCCTCGATAGGGGCATCCCTGCCACCCCGAGAGGCCGTCGGTGCAATGAATTGGTCGATCTTTGGTTGCGAAGCTGATGAGTGCTTTGATGCTTTGCCTTTTCCCATGGTCCGCAAGGTGTTGACGACTGACGAATTGAAGTCTTTAGTTTCTGCCACTACTGGACAACAGGGGCTCAATCGGGCTCAGGTGGGCAGACGTTCGTTCAGCCAGAACGGAGGGGTGCCACACGGGGGCCCTTCACTCCCTCGATGATACAGTCAACAGTTCTGCCACTGCCAGAGAACACAAGCAAGCCACACAGTCCTCTGCACCTCCAAGGGCAAGGCCGGGATATGCGTAGGCCCCCACGCCCGATCCCAGAGGCAACCCCAGGATCTCCCAGGACAATCACCTGGTCTGGGGGGAGAATTCAGACCTCCTGTCTCTGAGTCCAGCCAAAGTCCGGACTCCGGGTCAGCGATGCTTCGATCACTCGTATGGCCACAGGCTGTGGCCCCAACTCGTTCCGCAGCACAAGGGCAGGCCAACTTTGTTGTCACCCACCTCAGATTTTCTTGTGTCCTGCGATCAGGAGGGGGGTCACAAGGGGACCACCTCACTAGCAGACCGTTTCCGTGCCGCTGTCCGGCGTCCCGCATCCCCCATATGGGGCAGCTCCGGCAGGGGAAGCCCCAATCCGTCGGGTCTCCAAGCCCGGCCAGCCCGATCTCGGGCACTCTTCCAGAAGAGGGTTTTTTCGTCCGGGGGCGCCCTCGCAGCGAGGCGCGCCCCACCGCTATCACTGGTCGCGGCTGCCCACCGTCCCCCTCCTCCAACACCACGCCAAGATCTCCAGGTAAAGGCGCCTGTCTGGGTGGGCCAGCGCAACCTGCCCGGAGCTCCCACCGCGGGAGCGCGCCGCCCGGGCCTGCGCACCCCCGCGGGGCCGCTAAACATTGTTCTCCGATGGTCTCAGGGCAGCCGGAGAGAGCCCCGGAGGCCCAGGGCAGCCGCCAAGGGGAGCGCTCCGCTGCAGACCCGGAGGCAGTCAGGCACTGCCTCCGTCCCACGGATCTCCCTCAGGGGCCCCTGCCACCTGAGGCCCCCTCCAGTGGGCTCCGCAGGAGTGAGACGGTGGCTGGGCCGAGCGCACGGCGCTCGCTCAGCGTCTTTGTCTTATGGGCGCACCAAACGAAGGTGCGCTCCTCTGTTTCTTGAGCTGACCCTCGCCACCATGTTAGTTGCTGCGGCTAGGTGAGCCTCATGACTCCACCGGGGCACCACGGCTACCGCGATCGCCGCATTTCGCTCCACACCAGCCGGAGCGTCCACAGGAATAGGTTTTAACGTGACTGCACGTCTAAATTGGCGATTGCTTTGGGTGGATGACGGAGGGGTCCAGAGCACTTTCAAAGTGCGGCCGCCATCTTGACGCCCAAAGCTACGCCCCCACCCAGTTATCTTTATCATCATGGTAGGGATTTTGTTGATTCTCTGCAGGAGCTGATGCCATCAAAAATAGCACTGACTTAGTCATCTACTTAGTCATCTTCATATTGTGGAGGGGATTTGCGCTGAGGAACCTTCGACGCCATGACTGACCATATACTTTGAGAGTGATGTTTGTAATAGTTTTGGCTCCAATGAACATACAAATCTATTCATTTAAAAGATTCCAAAAATCAATCAGGAGCCATCATCAGTTGAGATTATTTTGACATACATAGTGGTTAATGTGTGCTGGTGGGGTAGAGACCCTTGTGTCTACAGAGTATTGTGGATGTCCTACATAAGAGTTAACTGGATTATGCCTGTCTACATGCCTCCTCCTCATTTTATCCATCATCAGGGCTTAAATAAATATTGAGGTTCCTTGGATCTTGAGTATGTCAAAGATTTACTTTGCCTGTCTACTATTTTCCTCTTCCTGGCTAGAAGAGGGTTCTTCTGGAATCTGTTCAGGAGGTGGAAGTGAAACCTTCAGTGGCAACACTTCTGCTGGTGAGATAGTACTATCTCGGATATTGAAATATGACAATATAGGATGGCTTGATTTATGCTTAATAACAAAGCAGCCAGCAAGGTGGGCGTCGACAAAGATGGTGCAGTACACAACAGTGACTTTGTTGTTGACAGGTATTTTATGGATATTAATGACTGAATTTTTTATGGCAATCATCCATGATGAGAATCATGCTACTCATAGGATGAGTTGTGGCAAATGATTTTTTCCCAGTCAGTTGTGGCCTTGTTGGACTCCTCAACATTCGTCCATGAGATGGTCAACAGTGACAAATCAGATTTCCATATCCCTGGCTGTTTACATGCCACTGGCATTTCAGAAACTGAAATGGTGCAGTAGGTGGCAAACCTAAAGTTTAAGGCCCGCATTACGAGTTTAGCAGTCTTTTGGCAAGACGGCCACGGTGGCGGCCGCCAAAAGATCGCCATGTTGGTGATAATCTGACCGCCGTATTAAGAGTCACACAGATAAGCATGCCAAAATCCCGACACCACCAGGACACTGGAGGATGGGAAAGAGGCAGTCCGACCACCAGCACCACCAGCCTGCCAAAAAACCTCCGATCATATTACGATCTACAAATCCCGATAGCTATTCTTCAATGATGGAAAACCAATGGCAGTGCGAACCGCGGCAGTCACATCAGTAATACACCACATTGGATAGTTTGAAAACTCCACACCTGACACTCATTTGACACACTGCCCTATAAAACACAATCCTTCATACCCCACAATCCTTTGCAGCAAAAACCAAACACAGCTAGATAGAAGCTACTTTAAAAAAGTTATCACAAAGAATACAATAGGCACCCCTGCACATTTCACCTAATACTCATCCCTCACCCGCACAACACACACAACACACAAATTAGTACCCCACACAATAGACACGAACTGTCACCCACTCACATCATCCACACCTCAACACAAATGTATTTTCCTTTCCATTTTTTCTACTTCACTGTCTCTTCCACCACTAACATGTCCTCACAAACCATCCACATTTCAATGATGATGAGTTCAGGGTCATGGTGGACAAAATTATCAGAGTATTGCCACACCTATTTGGAGCACAAGTCCAGCAAACATCTATTGCCAGGAAAATGGAGTTGTGGCAAAAGGATAGTCAACAGGGTAAATTCTTATGCAGCCATCCATGCACAAGAGAGGACATCAAGAAGAGGTGGAATGACCTCAGGGGGAAGGTATGTTCCAGGGCCGCCAGGCACCAGCTAGCAGTCCACAAGACTGGTGGTAGGACCCCCACCTCCTCCCCCAACTTTCACATCATGTGAAGGAGAAGGTCTTGGACATCCTGCATTCTGAGAGCCTGACAGGAGTACCTGGGGGAATGGAGTCTGGTACATCACAACACCATTGTCACCAAAGAGTTTTGCTTGAATGCTCACTGATTGGCCACATCAACAACCAACCCACCCACCACCCCTGTGTCCTAATGTCCAAATACCCCTCTCTCTGGCATGCCTCATGTCAACTTAACTTACATGGGGGAACATTGCCTGTGAATGACATGGGGAGTACAGGGACCAACAGCACTCCCAGCAGGCACTGTTCTACCTTTAGGAAAACCAGAACAGTGTACTACAAGTACAATTGCTTTGCATGTGAAACTAACAATCAATTCAACACACCTGAATGCACCACTATTGTACAGTCTATGGCAATGAAATCAATGCTATGGCCTACTACCAGTAATAGTTGAAGCAACACACAGCTACAGCTGTGCTTCCTACTAAACTGGCCCTTGAAATTAATATCCAAACAATGTAATGTACTCACCTAGTGCGGGCAACTATAGAGGAGGCTGGATGTACTTGCAGTACACCCATACAGAGGCCCAGGTTAAATGTTAACTCCCATACTGTTACCCAGCTCTGTCATCATAGTACATTTTGCAGCTGTTAGTTCACTCAATGCTATACACCTTACTAGGAGATCACTTTACATTGTCATGTCTTTGCTCAGACAAGATATGTGTCAATGAACAGTCATCTAACCACCAAGATACTCCAAGTTCTTGGAGCATGGCGCATGCAATTGGAAATCTTCATGTCCCACGTAGCTCTAACCCAGATTGGATGCAAGTGTCATTGTCATATCAGGGGATCATGTAAAGGGTTTTTGTCCATGTCATATAGCATGTCTAGCAGTCTAACTTTGATATCACCTGCTGCATTACTTTAAAAAACTGTGTGTTCCACTTCTCCTACAGGTAACCTTGCCATTGTCTTCCCGGGAGAGGACACCAGAGACTGCCACTACCCCTCTGGATGAAGGTTACAGTGAGGAAAATACCCCTGGATGTGTGGATATTGAGGACGTAGCTGGCCCATCTGGGACACGTGGTCAATCAAACAACTGTGAGCCTCACCCTGCCCACATCAACTCTTCCTAGCCCTGTTGCAACAACATCACAGGCAACCATTTACCCCCAAACCTGTGTCCCAAGGGCAGGGTCTTCCATCTTATGCCAGTACAGGTACCCGAGTCTCCTGGTATGAATCCAGACAATGATGGACCTGCCATCAGTGAAACTGAATACACTATGCCAGAGGCACAGGCACGTGGAGTAGGGTGCATGGGGGGGGTGGTGTGGGCCAGATGATAAAGGCTATTAGGGACACAACTGGCCAGGACACCATCTCCCAAGTCTTGGGAGCTTACCAACAATCCCAAGGCATGATGGGCCAGGTACTTATCTTGAGGGGGGAGATCAGACAGCTGCAGAGGTACAACCACCAGAAAGTCATGCAGCAGTGGCCAAAAATGCCCACTTGGCTTCCATTGCAGGGGTGCTGAGAGACATGAATACCACCCTGAGGAGGTTTTGTACCCAACATCCGGCCTCCTCCATTAGTAATGAAACACCAGGCCCTTCTACATCTGTGGCAGCTAGTGGAATGGAGGCCATGCCAGGGGAAGGGTATGCCTCAGACACCCCAGCCTCTGAATCTAAAGAACCTCCCTGCAAACATGGACATCCCCCCCAAACATCCAGGAGGAGCAGATTCCAAGACCAAAACCACTGCCAGGAAGTGACCCTCTACTGATTGGTCCCCCTTGTGGAGCACAGATACACCATGTTGACTGTTCTGAGACCTATCTCCATTTTCCTGTGGTACAAGGACACAACTTGTGTCCCCAAATGTTGTAGCAGCTACCCTGATGATTTCATCCACCTTGACTGAACCCTTCACTGTGTACTTTGTGTTCTGTTTTGTTTCTATTTACTCATTTTGCTGTGCACTCCACGATAAATACCACTTAACCACAGATCATGTGTTAGAGTAATTCATGAACCATATACAACTGTCATGTATAACACCTCTTGCACAAAAAGGTTTCTCTCAAATGTAAAACCTTTGTAATGTTCCACACACATGTACCATATAACCAGTCTAGATTGTGCATTGCCTCATAATGATAGACATAACTCAAATCAACTGTAATTCACTTTCCCACAAATAGGATGGGAGAATGCCAAGGATCACACAGTGAAGTACTGCTGCTAACGTCAGAATTACAGCATAGGTGTCATGCACTATTCAAAACACAGATTTCTGAAGTTAGGAACATGTCCGTCTTACACTATCCCAGGAGGAAAATATATTGTTTCAATGTATCATCAGCCAAAGCCTTATCACATACCCATACTAAAGGTCCCAAATGGCAATACCCCATGAAACAGAAAGGGGTCAGTACAAATGCCCCCTGTCACAGAACCTCCCAATTAACCATGTTCAGATATCTGTAGGCTTGCCACTCACCTATGTCAGTCTTCAGACACATGCACATTGGTCTGCAATGAGGAAACACACTGACTGCTACGTATAGGTTTGTTTTTACCAACGCAAACCATTATGATGTTAGAGGGTATGGATAGCACTTGATGACATGTTATTGAAATAAATGAATACACACATGGCATCATTGGCCCCACATCCAATGACAAACTGGTCTTTAGTGTAGAATAGGACACTACCATCCCACTGTCCTGACAGTCTCGACATAGAACTCACACAACAAATCTCAAACCGGACAGTACCTTGTTCAACCCATGGCCATCTCATTTGTCAGTCTGCAAATCCCATCTGCCTGTGACACTGTCTGATATTGCCAAATGAGGATGACCCTGTTCACTTGATCTGTAACGTTTAAATGACAAACATAAGGTCTAGACCACATTGATACATAAACATTACACAGCCAATTCATACATATAAATGTGACTGATTGTGCATTGTGAAAAACTTAGACCATGTTTATCAAATGGCTGGACACTACTCCATGTAACAATCAGCATGCACAATTTTAGTTATTTGCTTTGGAGCTACTGATGAATTCTCTGACCCGTATCAAGCATTCCTAACCTCACCAAATTCTCCACTTATTAACTCTAATTACATACCATACCGAACGTCAGGTGAAGTGCAAATTGATTAGATCAGCCCTGATGTCTCCAGCTTCATCCTCATCATACTCATCCTCACTTGGCAAATCTACATTCTCACCTACTGGAACTGCTGGCTCCCCCTCATCTGGTATAAATGGGATTTGAAGTCTCAAGGCAAGGTTGTGGAACATGCAGCAGGCAACAATGATTTGACATACTTTGGTGGGTGAGTAGAGGAGGTCTCCTTCAGGCTTATCGATGCAGCAGAATCTTGCCTTCATGAGCCCAAAAGTCCGCTCCACGATGTCTTGTCCTTCTGTGGGCCTCATTGAAGCGGCTTCCCCTGGCATGATTGGGTACCTCACTGGTGTCAATTACCAAGGACGGTTTGGGTAGCCAGAGTCCCCTGTAAGGAAGTTACAACAAGCCAAACATAAATCTTGAACTTCCACATATCTGGTAGCAAATATATTACAGACACACATGACATATGAGACTTACCAACCAGCCAGGCCCTTTCTGTGTATTGTCTCATCATCAGCAGTGGGATATTGCTGTTCCGCATGATGAAGGCATCATGGACTGACCCAGGGTACCTTGCACAAACTCATGAAATGTAGAGGTCAGACAAACAGACCACTTGGACATTAATGGAGTGGAAGTTTTTCCTGTTCCTATACACCTGTTCATTGTCATTAGGAGGAACCAAGGCCACATAGGTGCCATCCATGGCTCCAACTACATGTGGAATGTGTATCAAAGCATAGAAATCAGCCTTTACATAGGCCAAATCTTCAGGCTGTGGAAATCGGACGTAGCTGTCCAGGTGTTTCAACAATGCAGACAGTACAGCCTTCAAGACCAGACTGAACATAGGCTGAGACATCTCTGCAGCTAGGGCCATGGTATTTTGAAAGGAGCCTGTGGCCCGGAAGTGCAGCACTGACATTACTTGTACAATGAGAGGTATGCTATAGGGATTATGAATAGCATGCATCAGATCTGGCTCCAACTGATGACAGAGATCCATGATCGCATGCCTATCTAGGCAGTAGATCTGAATCACATGTTGCTCCTCCATGGTCTGCAGATCTGCTAGTGGAAAGTACACCGGAAGTTCTCTTGCTCTTCTCATGCCAGGGTAACTATGTGGGAGAAAACCAATCCTGAGGTCTATCTTTGTAGGTCAGTCCACCACTGTGAATGCCATCTAAGAACTAGCAAATCAGATACAGAGAAATGCATTCCTGGAGGCATTCACAGTGCACTGGCTGGCCTACAGAGAACATTTCAGGGTCTGGCTTCCACATTGATGGCAGCCAGTCACCCTATGCCTACGGTCCCCCCTCCACCTTCCTCTTCCCAATCCCAAACCTCCCTTCCCTGACCCAGACCAAGCACATGCCATTCACCTCAAAAGCCAAGGGTACCATGGACAAACCAAAGCTCTACAAGACACACCACCTGCATACACACAAGTAACATACACATGCACACACAGCAACAGTCACAACCTGCCCTAACATCCCCCACATCCCCAGCATCACAGACACCACACCTGCAGACACCACACCAACATTCACAGATCCAGCCTTCACGCCGATCCTACCCGCAGACAGCACCCCAGCAGACCCACAGACATCCACTCGTCACACCACCCGCAGACACAACCACTGACACACCTACATGCAGCACATCCACCATACCTGCAGTCACCACCTCAACAGCCACCCACCACGACATCCCCCTCCACCTCTACAGCCCTCAGCCCAAGACACAAACGCCCCCTCTCACCCATCAAACACAATCACACCTCCCACAAACACGCACCCAAGACATGCACACCAATACCTCATATAAGCACTCTCTTTCCCACCACACCTAAACCCTTTTGTTATGACCATCCCTGTGTGTCTAAGAAAGCTTTCCTCTCGGAGTTTGATCTTTTTCCCTACTCCTTTCCCAGTGACATCCCTAAACATTGTTTTCCCTCCCCAAGCCACTTCCTTCCACCTCCAAGGCCTCCCCTAGCCCCCTGCCAGTACTAACGCCCCTCTCCCACCAAGATGTTAACCCCTCCCAAGAGGAGCCAGCCCTCCCCAAGCCTAAACCTAAACCCCCCTCCCAAGCCAAAGCCCAAACCCACACAAGCCTAAGCCCAACCCCTCCCCTCTGCCACCAACCCCCCAGAGCTTCCCAGAGCTGCCACCTTGATGCCCCTACCTGCGGAAGTTACATGGAAGTCAGGAGTCAAGTTGGGGTACCATTGTGTGCTTTTGGTGCACAATCTCAGGACTATGGACTGGCCTATGGCCTTTGACTTTCTACTTATTTATTTAAAATATATATTCTGACAAACCAGTTGTTGGTTATATGGTTACATTTGTGTCCTGCATTTTCTTACCTAGGTTTGAGTTGTGCATGGTTGACATTGGTTGTGTGCGAGTATTTGTGTGTGTGGTTTTTGTATTTCATGTATTGTGCGGGCAGTATGTGAGGGTGCGTGCAGTGTTTTTGTCCCCAAGGGATGGGGTGTATGTTGTGTGATGGGCATGTGTATGTAGCAGACATGTTGTCTGGATGGTATTGTGTGGTGTTTGTGATGACGTGTTTGTTGTTGTGTGTGGCTTTGTGCGCTTTGACTGTGTGAGTGTGCGTGTATTGTGCATCAGTTGACAGGTACGATGTGCTGTGTGTGTCTATTGGTAATTTGTATGATTGTGTAATTGTGTGTTTGTTCCTTGTTGGTTGCTATTGTGTTGTATGTGTGAGGTGTCCCTGGCTTATGTCAGTTGTGAGCGTGTGCTGTTGTAATGCATAAATGTGTACTCTTGAAGTGTAGTCTGTGTGTGTGTGGTGACTGCAGAGTGTGTGCTGTGTATGTATGGGTGTCTTTGTAGTTGTATGTGAGCGTGCGTGTCAGTGTACTGTTAAGTGAGTGCTGCCCTCGCACCCCCTTCCCTCTGGTATGTTATGTAACTGTACAAAATTTGACAATATACAACTGCTACAGGTGAGTGTGTGTACTTACAGTTGTCGTTGGCGAAGATTCTGTTGTCTTTAGGCAAGCAGGAGCAGCGGGGTGACATCTAGTTCTGACAATGAGTGCCCCTTTAATAAGGTTCGTTTCTATGGTGGTCAGAGCGCGGCGGAAATCTTGGCGGTGTGCAACCTCATAATAGGTCTGAAGGAAACATGGTCTCCGCCGGCCTGCTGGTAGCTCCAATTATCCACGGCGGTCTGACCGCACTGGTGGTGCCAGCAGTGCTTTGGCTGAGTTCCGTTGGGATCACCACCATAATAATCATAATTTGGTGGTCTTCTCTACCAGCCTGTTGGCAGTCTGACTGCCAACATGGAGGTCACAGGACTGCCAAACTCGTACTGAGGCCCTAACTTTGGAGGTAGCCCAAGAGGTTTTTTTGGTCCACCTGATAAGATATGGCATCAAAAACTTCATAATTTAGAGACTTGTACCTATATAATCAGTAATTGCTCATTTGTTCCGGCTAGCTCACAATACTCCATCCAAACCCTAAAGTGACCAGGGAAAGTAGACGTTATGGGTAACCTGGAACATGACACTCTGATTCCAAAAGAATCCATGGAAACAGATCTACCCTTTTGTTTGGTCACTCTTGCATGCCCAAGGTAAACACAAGAAAGATATGAAAAAGCATTTTTAGAACCTTTATTGAAATTATTGTATTCTTGCATAAAAAGTATGGGCTGTGACTATTGGAAAGATGAGATGTTACTACAATCACCATTGTTAGAATGGTAAACAATATAAACAATTAGACCATGGCAATTGTTAGTGATGTTACTCAACTCCTATCTGTATCTAATAGTATATTAAAAAAGATCATAGTGGGAGTACCCTCCTGCCAGATCAGTCCCAATACCTTGGTCTTAGACATCAGGAAGGCAGTCACAATATACATGTTCTCTTTCTTAGCACGATAGAGGCTGCATCTCAATAACAGGAGTTCTTTGATCAGCTGGCATGAAGTGCTCCTCTCAGAGTATAGCACGGGCACTGTTTATATAATAAAACACTCTTCTTATTGTATTGTGACAGAAGTTCAGAACTACTACTGTGGTTCTTCTAGCAGAAACAGGTTGTCTCTTAATGAGCATAGAAAAAGAAAGCAAAGCATCTCGTTCTGATTGTATGGCCCTGAACTAAATGTGCAGACTACACAGCGACAACTCCTACCAGGTATAAACGTGTGCACATTCTCATGTTAGTGGAAAAATATGTAAAAGGGCACCATTTAGAAACGATGTTAAGCTAAAACGTGAATTTAAAATGGTAACGTAACATGGGGCATGCAACAAAAGGATTTTGGCACCTTCCTCCACAGGAAGTCCTCTTTGGATGTTTTGTTTTTTAAGGCACAATAAAACTTTTTCACAAATCTCACAATCCTAGGTCTTGTGATTAAAGTGGAGGCAATAAATGCACTAACTACACTTATATCATCTTCTATTGGTAGATTCTGCTTCATTTGAATTAAGATTGTTTTTAGCCTTGGTGGGCATTAAAATATTCTCCCTCAGAATCAGTCATCAAAAGCCAAAGAAGAAATATAAATACACACATCTTTGCTTCTGATGGTGGATGAAATGTCAGAGAAAATAAAGGAGATTTTTGATCAAATTCTTATCTCTAGATTTTTTTGTGGAAGAAAATCTGTAACTATCAATGTCCCTGGAAAGGAGTTTGGGTTCTAAGAGATGCATAGGTCACTATGCACACTGGGTTTCCTACATTAAAACCAGCATGCAATGGTTTGTAACACTGACAACTTGTAGTCTCATGAGGACTCTGAATTACTCAAGCTTGTGAATTTAATTTAGATCTGCTGCTGAAGAACAAGGCTATGGTTAACTGACCTCAGCCTGAATATTTGAAAATGCTGCAGGATTTTGGAAAAATAACTTGATGGTTGAAATAGTCTTCCAAGGACAGGCATGATGTGGTAAGCCAAGATAAGCCAGGCTCCTTGATGTTAAGCAAGAAGCTTGTGATAGCTCTGTACAGTTGTCACTGCATCACTTCAGTTGCAAGATAACCACGGAGGAAAACAACTCTTATTTTGTGAGAGAAGAACAAAGGATGGGAGAGAGCAAGCAGAAAATAGCTGCTCCCTCCAGGCGGGAGCAATGCCAGCTCACACATAATGTGGGGAGATAGCTGGGGATGTGGGGACCCTGGGGCTCTCATCCACAGCTTTCAATTTGTTTGTGGGTGTTACCAGTGGTCAGCAGGGCACTCACCAATATTGAATGCAGGGCCCACGGATGGGGACCACAGGGCCATAATAGGCTTGGAGAGGGGCACATGGCACCTCTCCCTTTTTAACTAATGTACAGGTCCAGTGGATGGAGTTCCCGGGGCATAAGAAGGCTCAGAGAGGGGGCTAAAATAGTAGTGAGGACACCTAAAGTAATACTGTCGCCCTACATCTTCATATCATGGCTAATGGGGCATCAGTGATTTTCAAAATAAGTCACATATAGTGCTAACCAAAGAGCTCATGCAAAGAGCACAGCTGGGCTTTGTTTGCTTCACCATATCTGGTTCAGTTCAGCAGCTTTCATATTTTGGGTGGTAACCATTACATCACTTCAAATTGAAGTTTCTCCATAGTATTTTTAAAATACTGATAAGTTAAGGAACGTAATATCCAACCACAATACTCTTTAACATAAGATTTATTCTGTGAATTATTTTACCTTTTGCTGACATTCTGTGTGAAACTGAGCACTCATGAACTCCCTCTAACTTTTGGACACAAGGTACTAACACAAAATATGTAAACCAAAAAAGCACAGGGAGAAAGAAGCTGTATGGAGGTTCACTCAATTTCCTGTCCATAGATATCAACAATTAAAAAGAGCAAGCCCTTAAGTTGCCATGATCCAGGCCCTTGGAGATATTGCTCAAAAGATGCTCAACAGTGTATGTAATTACCGTGGGGTGATTTTATGGGTAGAATCATCACATGGTTTTCCATTCACTTGAGTATCCTGTTATCCAGGTGGATATTTACCTCCTGCCGGGAGGGGGCGGGGCAGGTATCTCAATGTGAAAAGGTGAAAAAGTGCATTTAAAATTACCTCCTATCCTCCACAAACATTTATTTATACCAATAAAAAGGATAAGGATAAGAACATGTTATGTTGTGAGGACAAGTAATGAATCCTACACACTCAAATATCTGGTCAACATGTTTCAGCCTATAATGGTCACCTAGGGTCCAGGGCTTTCATCAAGACCTATTCACAAACAGATTACCTGCAACTTTCAAATAATAAATGTGAATATTGTAGCACAAAGTTCATGTGATGAAACAACATTAGAAGCACTGGTATGTAACCTACAATAAAACAAAAAAAGGGGGGCATTATTAATATTGTTCAATAATAGGCGTAGTATATATTCACATAAACTTCCTTATCTACTCCTTGTGAACACCATCTGAAGTATACAGCTACACATCTATTCCCAACAGATCTGTGTGTGCCACTTTGGCAAAGGTAAAGTGCAAATCGTGAATACTAGGGTTTACATGTACAATGCATAACATAGCCCTGGATTTTTTGGGATGTAACTATCTTTGCAGAAGTGATGACCTTGAAAACGAAAACATTTTATAAACTGATAGAAATGTGGTCTTTGGTTGGCAATCAGGATGCCCCCTGTCCAAGCAAGGACCCTCACTCTAGTCAGTGTAAAGGAGAAACACACCCGGTTAACCCCCACTCACCCCCTTGGTAGCTTGAAATGAGCAGAAAGGCTTACCCCAGAAGCAACGTGTAAAGTATTTGTACCAACACAGTAATACAGTGAAACACTACAAAAGAGGCACCACACAGGTTTAGAAAAAATTGTAAATATTTATCTAAATAAACAAGACTAAATACAATAAAAATCCACCATACACAATAAAAAATATGACTAGCACTTAAAAACACACAAGTAGTGCCTAGAGGCACAAATGCTGCAATCTGATGTTAAAGTGGCATTGTGACGGAGTCGTTCCCACAATGCGACACCACTGGTGTCGTTTAGAGTCGCACGGACCTCCAGGTACAGTACCTTAGCAAAAGTGTGGAAGAACAGGCCGGTGCACAGAGTTGGGGAGCTAGGCGTCGCTGGTTCCGATGCGGCATTGGTTCCGGTGCTGCGGGGCAAAGGAGCGGAGACATCACAAATAGGAGTTGGGTCCGTGCTGCAGAGTATGGGAGGTGAGGCGGAGTTGCTTGCGAGGCTTCGGTCCCTTGGAACCTACAGCAAAGTCGAAGTCCGACGAAGTCACAATGCTGTGGGGCGAACTCACGGGGTCGCGATCACATCACAGGGTCACAGGCAATGCGACAAACGTCGGGTGTACGACCCACCAACTCACGAGATTGTGCGGACATCAGAGGCTGCAGCCACGGGGGTCCTGCGATGTTGGTGGGGGGTTGCTGCGCTTCTGTGAGGTCCACGGCTTCAGGTGCAGCCAGCATCACGGTTGTCGTGTGGCAGCGTCCTTTGTGAAGTTGCTCAGAGTAGTTCGGTGTTGTTTCACAGGTTTTCACCATTCACTTCCAGGAGCCAAGGAACTGTAGTGGCACCCCCTGGCAAGCTAGAGTCCACAGAAAGCAGACTCAGAAAAGGTTGTTGAAGCCTTTGCTATCCCGAGGCTTCAAAAACAGGAGGCAAGCTCAGTCCAAGTCCTTGGAGACACCCCTCAAGCAGGAATGCACAACAAAGTTCAGTCTTTGTCCTCTTTCAGGCAGAAGCAGCAACTGCAGGCCAACCCAGCAAAGCATAGTCACAGGCAAAGGGGCAGTAGTCCTCCTCCAGCTCTTCTCCTTGGCAGAGGTTCCTCTTGAATTCTTGGTCTCTGTTGCCCAAGCCTGGCTCCAGATGCACACGATGGGGTTGGAGACTGCATTGTGAGAGAGCAGGCACAGTCCTTTCAGGTGTAAGTGAATACTTCTCCCTCCACTCTAGCCCACATGGCCCATCAGGATATGCAGGCTGCACCCCAGCATCCTTTGTGTCACTGTCTGGTGGAGATGAACAGCCCAACTGTCAGTCTGACCCAGACAAGGAATCCACAAACAGGCAGAGTCACAGAATGGCTTAAGCAAAAACACCCACTTTCTAAAAGTGGCATTTTCAAACACGCAATCTAAAAACCACCTTCACTAAAACATGTGTTTTCAAATTGTGAGTTTGGCAGTACTTCACTGTCAGTACATATACAACACATTACTATATGTCCTACCTTAACCATACACTGCACCCTGCCGTTGGGGCTACCTAGGGCCTACCTTAGGAGTGTCTGACATGTATAAAAAGGGAAGGTTTAGGCCTGGCAAGTGGGTACACATGCCAAGTCAAATTGGCAGTTTTAAAACTGCACACACAGACCCTGCAGAGGCAAGTCTGAGCCACGCTTACAGAGCTATTTGTGCAGGTGGCACAACCAGTGCTGCAGTCCCACTAGTAGCATTTGATTTACAGGCCCTATGCACCTCTAGTGCACTTTACTAGGGACTTCCTAGTAAATCAAATATGCCAATCATGAAAAAGCCAATTACACATACACAATTTACACATAGGGAGCATTGCACTTTAGCACGGGTAAGCAGTGGTAAAGTGCCCAGAGCAACAAAAACACAATCTGGGAAGTAGAGGCAAAAAGTTAGGGGAGGTCACGCCAAGGATACCAGGTTTAACATAAACTAACAGCAAAAAACAGTTTGTTATGATTTGATAGTTTTCATCTATGACCTTTGAGAGAAAACCTTCTCAACAGTCAATTTTTAAGGATGTGTTGTAACTGTACCCAAGACTGTAAGGTTCAGGCAAAGGATCGCTCAATGAAGTTGAAGGAGGGGAGATATCTGAAGATCATGGACAAGTGCCAGAAAACAACACCAAGAATGTCTCCTCAAGTCATCAGTGAAGACTGCTGATGAGGGTGTTCTTGCGTGTCACCACCTATTGCACAGCTTTGAATTATGTCAAGAAAAAATTAATAAACATTGGAGAATCATCACATCAGGAGATTTGAACTGGCCCAAACTACAGTTTGCACATAAGAGATAGGAAACTACGAGATTATTTGGTTCACACACGACCTATGGTAGTTCAAAATAAATCAACCACGGTGCTGTCAGCCTGGGGTCTGCAACTTACTACTGGCCACTATCAATGTGGCTCATGCAGTGTTTGCCACTTGAGGAGAGCAACTAAGAACTTACAGTTGGATGAACATCTAAGATGGACTTTGAGAAAGCATACTAATTGCAGCTCGACATTTAATATACATGATCCATTGCCCATGTCAACTGTGGTTTATTGGGATGACTAGCAGGAAAATAAAAGTCCATATAGGAGACCACTAAAGTAATATCAGGTGTCAGAAGAGAACAACCAAAATGAGTGCCACTTATTAGCAGCAAAGCATCCAGAAAACAATATAAAGTGGGTGGTCCTAGAGATGCTGGATGAGAAAACGAATGATGGAGACCAGATTCTTTTCCAAAAGGAACAAAGATGGGCGTACTGTCTGAAAATGTTTACAAAAGGTCTTCATGATGTCATCCTGTGGCTTTCATTAGACCAATACACTTATTTTTATTGTCTACCCCCAGTTTTCCTTCTTTTTCGTTAATGATAATGACACCACGTAGACATGGAGACAACATGAATACTGAGGGATTTTCTATTTGTTTTACAAGTAAGTCCATTTTTGAAATTGTTTTTTTTTACTTGCATTATTGTCCTACACATTAGGACCAATGTCCACCATTGGTGACCTTGTGTAGAATTGTGTATAATGAGGAGTTTCATCATCAGAGTACTCAGTTATCACTGTTTGACATGTATTTAGTTACAGAGAATGATCTCCTTCTTAGAGAGTCTCCTTGTCAATATATATATATATATATATATATATATATATATACATATATATATATATGTATATATATATATATATTTTAATATATGTTTTATTGTTTTCAACATATGTAATCAGTTACAAATACAAATATCAAAAACTGGATCCAAGCATTCCATTCTCCAAAAGTCAATAGCACAGTCAATTATCGATTCATTGCACAAACTTTCCAAGGGGTTGCAGGCGGTACACTCACGGAGTAAAGTAGTGGCAAGGTACAAAACAATAATGTGTCATGTGTCACTTACGGCTGCTTGTATATTTTGTGTGGATCTATTCTATGCACATCTACCCCCTCTGCTCGTCATCCCAGCCCCCTACAAGCATGTGCGTCTATACGGCTTGGTTATTATAAATCTGTTCACCCAGGAGGATTTATTCAACTAGGTATAGACAATTTGTTGTTGGTATTCAAGGGACCACAACATCAGCACATTATCATACACAATATACGAAAGGCTCCTTACAACTGCTCAGTGTACCCCCACTCTGTGCGAAAGCACCCAGCGCACCACCCCACAGGCCTAACCTTCATATTCCTTTATTTTTTTTATTTTGCGGCGGGCGCTCATCATTCTTAATTTCCAGTCTAGTGACAAGCGTTTCCCAAGTGTCATGTCCCATGTGCGCCTGCCCCCTATCCCGCAATGCACGCAGCACCTGGGACTCCTTCCGAGCCCAGCGCAATGTTATGGTACACCTCATACATGATAAATGCCAAGTCAGCAAACCTATGGATATAAGTGTGTTGTTTATCCCTGCTCCATATCACCAATAGACAAGATCTTGGTTCCAGTGGGAACGAGTGTTCCGTAATGTCAGTAACGTCAGCCACTATGTCATGCCATACTGTCTGGAGGGGCCCACATTCGCATACCATGTGGTAAAAATGAGCCACCAGGGAGCCACATCAAGGGCACGCCGGACTGGAGGCAGGGTACATGCGCTGAATACGGGATGGGGAAAGATATGTCTGGTGGATAAAATAAATTGGGTATACCGGAACCTGGGGTTTCGCGATACGCGCCGTACCTGCTGAAAGGCAAGCAACCAATCTCCGGGAGTCAAGGGCACTGGGAGAACTGCATTCCATCTCTGTCTTGCAATCTCCAATCTGTTACCGTCCCCTCCATTTAGGGATTTATACAAATTTGTAATCACTTTTGTGAGGCCGTTATCTGAGAGCGAATAATGTAGTGTGGGAGAAGTAATATGTTCCTGATCGCCCCTTGTCCATGCACTTCTTATTAAAGGACAAACGGAGTAATACAACATGAAGCGACCCGATCCCACCGAGGTAAGGTCTCTAATGGCCTCAAATGACATCAGGACACCATCATCAAAACAATCACCTACTGTTTCTATCCCCGCTTCTATCCACGGGGCAAGAAATTGAGACCCAAGCAAATGTGTGCCACCTGGTATCTGACCCAGGGGAATGAGGGGTGAATATGGGGAACCCTTTTGCACATATCGCCTCCATCAGGCATGAGCTGCACACAATAAAGAGTTGCTGGGGTTATATTTCACCATGCGATCCGTCAGCCACGTTTAAACAGGAACACCTTGCAATTGTGTGCGGACCCACAGCGCCTCCGACGACTCAGGCCTGCGTATCCAATACAGTATCCATTGCAATTGTGCTGCAGCATAGTAATGTTCATAGTTCGGGGCGCCCAAACCCCCCTCACACAACGGGCTTTGCAGAGTAGCAAGTGCCACACGTGTTCTCCCATTTCCCCATATGAGTTCCGACAACAGTCTATTCAGTTTGTGAAAAAAGCTCCTGGGTACTACTATGGGCAATGTAGCGAAGTAGTAAAGGAACTGTGGGAGCACTAACATATTTGCTACTGCCACCCTGCCCAATGGAGACAGAGGAAGCGAGCACCAGAACCGAAGTAGACCCTTCATAGAGCTCCAGTGCGTGACCCAAATTACCATCCCTTAAGGCCTCAGGTTTATGATATCTATGCACTCCCAACTATTTTAACGTGTCGTAACACCACTTTAGCCTCCCCACAGGAGCATTCTCTCTCACCCTCGCGAGCAGAACAGTCAAAGGGAACAAACAGGATTTAGTCCAGTTGACCCTCAACCCCGAGATCTCTCCATATGCATCCAACAAGGACATTACAGAAGGGAGCGTCCCCCAGCCATTCTCCAGGTAAATTAATGCGTCGTCAGCATATAATTAAATAATATGATGTGTCCCCATTCGGCGTATCCCCCATTGCTTGGCCAGTGCTCTCAGTCGGATCGCCAGTGGCTCCATTGCGATAGCAAATAGTAGAGGCGATAGGGGGCATCCCTGTCTAGTTCCTCTGTCGATGGGAAAGCTGTCTGATATTACTCCTCCCGTTTTCACCCTAGCCGTAGGCCCAGCGTAAAGGTCTGTACCAAGTGTATAAAGCCCGGCCCAAACCCCATACCATGCATTGTATTGAATAAAAAAGCCCAGCCTAACGTGTTGAATGCCTGCTCAATGTCCAACAACATTGCCACATTGTCATATGCCTCAGGTGGAGTATAGCTAATAATACTCGAGTCTGCGGATATTCAGGAACGTATTCCGCTTTGGCATAAAGCCATTCTGATCTTCATGGATTAAGGTGCGTATTATAGGGGCGAGTCTGCTAGCCAACACCTTACCCAGAATTTTGCAGTCTAGGTTACAGAGAGACAGCGGTCTGTATGACCTCACATCCGTAGGATCATGACCCTGCTTGGGTAGGCCCACAACCAATGCCTCTCTGAGGCAACAGGAGTATCCCGCGGGTCCATGTGTCCTCGAACACTGACAACAGGAGATGCCAGAGGTGCTGTGCATAAGTGACATAGTACTCTATCGGTAAGCCATCCGTCCCCAGGGTCTTGTTGCAGGCAATTTGTGTTATGCTACGCCTATCTCCTCTATTGTCAGGGGTGTGTCCAGTGCTGCCATGTCCTCTGCCAACATCTGCGGAA
This sequence comes from Pleurodeles waltl, assembly GCF_031143425.1. Taxonomy (NCBI): domain Eukaryota; kingdom Metazoa; phylum Chordata; class Amphibia; order Caudata; family Salamandridae; genus Pleurodeles; species Pleurodeles waltl. The sequence continues at coordinate 552,428,135 of NC_090447.1, forward strand.
AAGGCGCTCCGCTAAGGAAGGCCTCTAGTTGCCAAATATCACGTAATTTGCCCCTGATACAGTCCCAAATAATATTCCTTGAAAGCATTATTGATTACTTCCTGAGCGGTGGCCAAATTTTCGTCGACTAGACGTATGGCTCCAATAGGGGTCTGTTGCTGATCTTCCCTCAGCAGCCATGCTAGCAATCTCCCCGAGCAGTCCGCCTCTGTCTGTAGACGTGTGAGGTGATAATTATAATCGTTTTGAAGAAGGCGTTGATCCGCCTCCTCATACATCCCCGCTTGGCCCGAAGAGCTTCCAGCGATACCCCATTTTGTGCAACTGCCACCTCCAGGGCCCGCAGCTCTTTTTCCAAGGTAACGACCTCAGTGTGTAATGAGCAAGGCGCTCCCCAAGAGGCCGAAAGACAATGACCCCTCACCACGACCTTATGTGCATCCCAGTCCACCGCCCTAGAATCCTTTGACCCCACCTTTAAGTCCCAATACTGCCTAATTCAGGTATTTAATTCTTCTCTAAAGGGTGGTCCAACAGTGCCTCATTCTGTAAACACTATGTGGGAATTGTGGAGCGCTCTCTGCCCCACTGTACAGTTAATAGAAATGGGGAGTGACCGGACAACGTCCTGGCCAGGTAGCTCGATTCTTTGATCAAGGAGCACAAGGCCGGAGTTCCCCACAACAAGTCTATTCTAGAGTGAAGTTTATGAAGTGCAGAGTAAAACAAGTACTCCCTGTGTGTCGGGTGACCCACACGCCACAGATCATACACCCCAATATCTCCAGCCCAAGCTGTCAGCAAGTTAGAGTTGCGTCTGCTCACTGCGCCCTGCTGGGGCAATGCTGAGCGATCCAACAGTACATCGGGGACACAGTTAAAGTCCCCACCCCAGATGGCAGGGGCTGCAGGGTTGGTCAGTAGTGCTGAGGTCAGTGTTTGGAGGAATTCAGGTAACGCGCTATTGGGGGCGTAAATCCCTAATTGTAGTGAGTGGTCTGCCATCGAGCTGTCCCTCTATCACTATGTATGTGCCCCCCTCATCTTTCTTGTGTGCATGCTAGACGTATGGTACCCCTGACGCTATCCACACCAATACTCCCCTTGCATAAGCTGAGAAAGTCGTGCCATAAACTTGTCCATGCCAACGTTTCTTTAGTGCCTGTATGTCACCCCCACAGGTGTGTTTCCTGCAATATAGCAAAGTGCACTCTCTGGCGCTTGAGATAAGTGTGTATACAATGTCTCTTACCCAGTGCAGCCATCCCGTGCACATTCCATGTAATAATGTTATATTCCTGCATAGTGTACGGCCCGTGGCAGCCCACCACATGGCAGGCAATATATGTGCGTTTGCTGCCCCAAGGGCTAACCCCCAGTAAAGATATAGAACTACAGTTCTGGAGAAAGCATATGTCTGGTAAATGGAAAAACATGCATTGTGATCCAGTTAAACATAGTAAATGTATCCCACAACAATACCCTCAACCCCCACAAACGGTGGCGCAGATGTGCCTCTTTGAGCGCCACCAATGAGAACAAAAAATAAAACATATCTTGAGTAGCAAAAAACTTTGTCCATATGGATACCATCTGGGGAGCATGGTAACTATTCATGGAGGCCCTTTTGAGGTGCTCCCCTTATTGGACAGAAAAAGTCAGTGTTGGCGCCTCCAACAGATACAGCCATGTTGCCGTCTCTCAGTCTCCACGGACCAAAAGGAGACCAGTACCACTGCAAACAGCCAAGGGCAACACATCCCGAGGACTCTAGTTGAAGGCCAGCCGGGTGTCCATTCTAGACACAAATCACGTTACCTCAGAGCCCTGGGTACAAATCACCACATCACCAGGTCAATCAGAATCCTAAGTGTGGGCCCCATCAGTTTGAAAGAGGACTGACCAGGTGTCACAACTCATCTGCAGTCCTGGGTGTAATCACCGGTCCCTTCAACACATCCGTGACGGTCGAGTTGGATCCACCAGAGTCCAAATCCGTTTGCCCACCCGAGGGGGTACGGAGTGCCGTGAAAGAGTAATGAGTGTGTAGCAATGCTTCTTTCAGCTCCTTTGCCCGTTCAACAGCTGCCTGCGTTCGCGTGGGATGCACTCTTGAACGTCTACTGGGTCTCCTGCGAGCCGGCAAAGTCAGCCATTCACCACGATCCCCATCTTCCTTTGATGGTTGGGCAATACCTTTTGCGTGCATCCATGTCCAAGCATCAGCTGGCGTAGCGAAGACATGAGTGTGGTCCTCCGCAATTACCCGGAGCTTAGTAGGGAAAATCAGGGCATACTTAATGTTGTGCTCACGGAGATGCTGTTTGACCTTCATGTAGGAGTAACGCTGCCGCTGCACCTCTGCCGTGAAATCCGGATAGGCAGTAATAGAAGTCCCTTTGTGTTGTATTAGGCCTTTGTGCCGTAAGTATTGCAATATCGCATCACGATCTCTGTAGCTTAGAAAACTGCCGATCGGCGGGCGAGGTGGCAGTCCCGGAGCCGGCTGACTTGCCAGAACTTTTTCCACAGAGAACTTTGATGGTGTACCGTTCAGCAACTCTTTAATTAGCAATTGCTCCAGGAACAGCTCAATATTGTGCCCTTCCACTCTCTCCTGAAGAACCAGAACCTTATGGGCCTGGCGGCGCAGGGTACGCCTGAAATCTCCTTGGATTCACCTGCCTCAACTAACAGAGACACGGGACACTCTGTCAGGCGTAAAAGATCAGATTTTATTAGCTGCAGCTAGTACAGTTGTCCAAGAAGTACACAAGGTATATTCTCAGGAGACTGCCACTTTACTTTGTGGCGCACAATCTTATATACCGTATAAAAACCATTTATTAACTACATACACTCCCAGAACACATAGAAAGGAGCCAGTAAGAATAACGTAAAGATAGAACAGAGCCAATAGAAATGTCGGAAAACAAGACAGCACCAATAGAAGGAATCGGAAAACAAAGTATCAAGTGACTTAAGGTTGCCTCCCCTCCAGCTGTGTTTGTCACCCCTCCCTTGAACTAATTCATTAACCGATCCACAACGAAGTTGCATGTGGTGTGATAAGTTTGTGTGCGTTTGGAGGACAGTTGTGAAATGAGAGAATACTAGCAAAGGACAGCGAAGGCCAGACGATAAGATAAGATCGGCGGAGAATAGTGTGAGCCTACAGATAGTTGAAACAAGGATTAGAAAACCAGACAGGGATTAGTGTACTCGGTCAGACCTTAATACCAGCCTTGTAAAGATAGAGGCAGAAGGCTGTTTTGAACACCATGTTGCAGAATAAGCAGAAAAGGCAGAATGGACTTCGTTCGCTGTGCTGCCTGAGTGAAGGCAAAATAAAATGGCGGCGGGCCACAAAATGGCGGGTCGATACGATCGTATTAAAAATCGAATTTCCTCAGACCCTCCTTTTGCCAGAACTCAGGCAAGATACACAAACTCATGTTAATCTGAGTCGATGTCTATGGCCATGAGGTCATCAAGCTGTTGCTGTACCATCATTTTGATATTCTCTGCTTTTTGTGACTTGGGTTTGGGAATACATGCAGTAGCACACAGGTTACAGATGGCAGGACCGCAGTGCATACAAAGACAACAAGAGAATATAAAAGCTAAAATTACTCCAGAGAATGTCAATACCTTCCAACCCCATTTGGACAGTAATCCCCAAAACCACTCTGAAAAGGACCAATCTCCTTCGTCCTGATGAATCGACTCGGAGATTATGTGTAACTTAGAGATAGCTTGGTATACTGTCGGAGCGTCATTAGGTATGAAAATACAGCAACTTGATCCGATCAATTTGCATACTCCACCACGGTCCGCAAGAACAAAGTCTAAGGCAACACGGTTCTGCAAGGTCATAAGACGATCAGCCTGTAGTTCAGCTGTAATGTTACTTAAAGCTCCTACAGTGATGTCTATGGTGGTTTCTACGACACGAACCAATTGCCTTATATTTCTGCTGTTGGCCATTGGACCCCAGAAGGGAAGAAATCCTTTGAGGAAATCTCCTCCCTCTTGTCCTGCTGTGTCTTTCGAATCCACAATCCCTCTGCCATATCTATTTTTATGATGGTTCGCAGGAGCGGTGTATGTAGGGGGAAGAAGAAAGGCTATATAACAAGTACCAGAGAAATCAGCTGGCAACCATGTATAAGCCCTATCGTGGCAAACGAAGTATGTACCTTGAGATGGTACTAACGGCAGTGAATTCAGGGCTGAATAAACATATGTATGGGAACATAAACTTTCTCTTTGTCCGGTGTTTGGAGTTCTACCATTTATTTGCAGACAGAAATTTCCTTGTTGGGGTATGACCCGTATCGGAGGAGATTTTCCTTGCTCAACCTTATCATTGAGGCTGGAAATGTAATCAGTTATGTTCCAATTGGTATATGCTTTTCTTTCATCTATGGAAGCTTCACTTTTTTCCATGATTTTAGCCATAGCTACCATTCCCTTTATCAATAAACTATGACTGAAATCTGAACCAACACTATGTGAACTGACAGGTTGTTTAATTTTACTTTGATATGCATTATTGAAAATGACAAAATAAGCCCAAGCGGAACCTTCATAGGAGAATGGAAGAACTAAATATGGCATTCCTTTTTCTACCGTATGTGGTATGAGTCCACACACCCAACAGTCAGTTGTATTGATCACTAACTGATGTTGATGTAACAACTGGACGAAGGAATTGTTAAAGTATTCAGTTCTTCTGATGAGTTCATGCTGGGGAAGAGTGTGAAATAGGTGCGGAGAGATAGTAGAAGAAGATGTAGAGGTAGGAGAAGAGACAACTTTTTGCTGCAGAGTAATAATGATCCAGTTTACAGATGCCAAAAGAATACACGACAATATAATGACGCATAGAGCAATACTACAACGACTATATATTTCTTTACAATTATTCTTTACATTTTTACTTTCTCTTTTATCTAATGTAGCCTCCATCTTTCTAAGTGGATGCTCACGGCAATCTTCCTCAATCACTGTAGTCACGATTATCTACCGTCCTATGACACTGTGAGGTCCTGCAGGCCTATTGCCACTTACTCAGGTCGTAACTAAGACTCCTACCGTGACCCTGCAACCGGGATAGAGTACTACATAGAAGAGAAATTTACAAATTCTTTGGTCTTGGTCTCAAATTATAGCGTTCCTGTCCAGAGGCAGTCTGGTTTTGAAACAATGTTCCTGGATTTGTCGTGTTCAAGCGACGATGCGATGGTATTGCTTCTTGAAGGATGTCGTCGTCCTCTTTCTCAGAAAGTGTTCCAATTAGACGCGCATCACTGAATGGTACAAATTGCGGAACTTTCTCACTTTCAGAGTCACTGATGCCTCTACGGACCCACTGATCGAAAGGCAAGGGCAAAGGCACTTTCTTGCAGTGCACGGCATGCACCCAGTTTTTCTTTCCTTCGACTTTAACTGCTGTTCTTGTGGTCAAAAGAACCAGGCGTGGCTCTCTCCATCTAGGCTCCAAATTTCTCTGTCGTTGGAAATTTTTCGTGCAGACCCAGTCACCTGGTCGGATGGAATGACCTGGGTCTGTGGAAGCCTCTGGTAGAGCACTCTGAACCTGTTGATGAAGAACACGCAATTTAGTTGTAAGGTCATGCAAGTAGTCAATCAACATCGGGTATGGCAAGTCTGAGTATTTCTTAGGGCGAGGAACTCCCCATACATTAGCTGGGCGACCAAATATCACTTCGTAAGGGCTACGCCCCAAACGAGAGTGTACTGCTGTTCTGGTGGACAGAAGAGCCAATGGTAAAGCATCAGGCCAATTAAGTCCTGTGCTAGCTTGCACCTTAGCAATTTTAAGCTTCAAGGTTCCATTGTAGCATTCTACTAAACCAGCCGACTGTGGGTGATTCGCCGCGTGGAACTTCTGTTTTATGCCAAGACCTGCACAAACTTTTTGCATGACTTGACCCACAAATTCGCTCCCATTGTCACTCCAGACAATGCGCGGTAAACCAAACCTAGGGAAGAATTCTTTCAAAAGTATTTTGGCAGTTGATAAAGCAGTATTGTCCTTTAGAGGGTAGGCTTCTACCCATCTAGAAAAAGCACATACTACCACCAGAACATATTTGAGGTTGTTGCATCGTTCCATGTGAATATAATCGATCTGCAACACCTCAAATGGATATGTTGGAGGAGCAAAATGACCTGCTGGAGTTGGGGTTCCCTTTCCCGGATTGTACATCAAGCAAACAATACAATGTTTTACTACATTATTTGCACACTTTGGGATCCCCTCATTTTGCCACACTGGAGCCAGAAGCCTACATATTCCTTTTGCACTTAGGTGAGCTGGACCATGTGCCATAGTAACTACAGGTAGTACATAAGCATCTGGTAACAGCCAACGTTGATGTTCTGATAATTCAACCCAACATCCCATCTCATCTAACATTCCTGTACTTTCCTTCCACTTTTTCAACTCATTCTCCGTAGCCTCTCCTTGAATTGATTTCACACTCTCTACTGTATCTTCACACATTCCCTTTTCTCTTACGCAGTTTGCGGGACCTGCAACATACATTCGACTTGTGTTGTCTCTGGCTGTCTTTTTCGCTACCTCATCTGCAAATGCATTTCCTCGACCAACATCGTCCACAATCTTTTTGTGTGCACTACACTTCACGATCGCTATCTGAGTAGGCATTGTAAGTGACTCAAGAAGTTCAGTCACTAATTGACCATGTTGTATCTTAGTACCATGGGAAGTAAAGAATCCTCTTTCCTTCCATAAGCGCCCAAAGTTAAACGCTACACCAAAAGCGTATTGGCTATCAGTGTACACGTTTACTCTTTTTCCTTCGGATAACACACAAGCTCTAGTTAAGGCTATCAATTCAGCTGCCTGAGCTGAATTATGTCTAATGCGTGCTGTCTCCACAATCGTATGCAAAGTAGTAATAGCGTAGGCTGAAACTGTATCTCCATTCGGGAGCTTGAAACAAGAACCATCTACCCATAGTGTTCCATCTGGATTCACTAATGGCGTGTCTTTTAGGTCAATTCTACCCTTAGTCTCTTCTTCAGTACGGAGAAAACAATCATGCTGTTCAGAGACATCTCTCTCTTCTGGAAGAGGCAACAAAGTAGCTGGATTCAGGGTATTACATCGTTTGATGTGTATGTGACTAGCCAAAAGCGTCAGCTCATATCCGGACAACCGAGCACTCGTAAGATGCTGCGTTTTTGTCCTATTTAGTAAAGTATCCACTGCATGTGGCACCATAACAATGAGAGTATTATCTAGCACTACTCCAGCAGACTGTCGAATAGAAATTGCTGCTGCCGCTGTCGCCTTAAGACAACTAGGCAATGCTTTAGCTACTGGATCTAACGTAGCTGAGAAATATGCGCATGGTCGCTGTTGATCTCCAAAACGCTGCGTTAAGACTGACAATGCACAACCCTCTCTTTCGTGGACATAGAGCGTAAAGGGCTTACTGTAATCAGGAGTACCCAATACAGGAGCAGAACACAAAGCAATACGCAAATCAGTAAAACTCTTCTGACATTCGTCAGTCCACGGAAGAGGCTGAGGCGTATCTTTTAAAGTTAGCGCCAACAGCGGTTTAGCCAATAAAGAGAAACTCGGAATCCACTGTCTACAATAAGAAGTAATGCCCAAAAAGGCACGTACCTCTCTTTGTGTGGATGGCACTGACATTTGTGCAATTGCCTGAATTCGTTCGGGGGTCAATCGTCGTCCCTCCTTTGACAAGAGATGACCCAAATAAGTCACCTCGCGACAGACATATTGTAATTTAGAAGGAGAAACCTTGTGATTCAGATCAAACAAATGACGCAACAGTGCAACGGTCACGTTTTTGCAAATCTCCTCTGAATCAGCGGCAACTAATAAGTCATCCATGTACTGAATGAGAGCGGCACCGGACGGTAAGGAAAAGGCATCAAGATGACATTTTAGAGCTTGACTGTAAATAGAGGGACTTTCACAATAACCTTGAGGTGCGCGTTTAAACCGGAAGCTTCGGCCTCCGAGGGAAAAACCAAAAATATCTCTACTCTCTTCGGCGATGGGAATACTAAAGAAAGCATTCTTTAAATCAATAACTGAAAACCAAGTCGCTGTAGAAGGTATCATCGTCAACAGAGCAGTGATATCTGGGACTACAGGAAACTGCGGTACGACAATCTTGTTTACCTCCCGAAGATCAATTACAAAACGATAAACAGGTGGCTGAGAAGGATCAGTGCGTTTAAGAACCGGAAGAACAGGACTGTTACATGTATTTCCTCTCGTTTCCTCAACCACACCCTTCTGAATCAAATCATGGACAATTTCCAGAAGTGCTTTCTCACCTTCAGTAGAGATTCTGTATTGCGGAATACGTGGCATTTCAGCATTGGGCTTAAGAGTAACAACATAAGGTGGGATCTCAAGACAACCAACGTCATTCGGACCCGTAGCCCAAAGCGTTTCGGGAAGAGAAAGCAATTCAGGTGGGAATTGATCTTTTGATAAGTACATTGGACTAGTCATTTTCTGTCCTAGAGTGAGGTATACACCAGAAGGTGAACAATATATCGTAGCATGCATTCTTTTTAATAGATCTAAACCCAACAGATTTTCACCACAACCATTCGTCAGAAGAAGCGGAGCTTCTAAATCATAAGGGCCTATTGAAACAGGCAAAGGGCAAGAAACTGGATTGCGAACAGGGGCGCCAGAAAATCCTACAGATACATTCGTTAAGCCAGACAAAGGTGCGCCAGGGAGTTTAGAATGAATGATAGAGCTTCTCATGGCACCAGTATCTAAAAGAAATGGCTCTGAAACACCCATTGTAGTGACATTAACATAAGGTCCATTCTGATCCACTGGAATTGACGTAACCCCCTTACTTTGTCCATGGCTGTCCTATTCAAAATGAAGACTTTCATTCCCTCCTTCAATATACTGATCCTCACTGTAATACTGTGTAGACCTAACATTTTGCTGGTCAAAGTAATTTCCGGAATTTGGAGGAACAAAAGAACGCTGCTCTTGGGTTAACACACCTCGACCTCTACCTCTATTTGTTGACTGAGGACCACCACGACCTCGTGAAGCAGATGTTGCTCCATTACGCTGCAACAATGCCGGACAACTGTTCTTAAAATGACCTTCCTCCCTACAATAAGCACATTGATTGGGACCTAGCAAAGGTCTTGGAATGAATGGTTCAGGCTTTTGATACAACCTCTGAAACTGCGGAGGCTGTTGAAACTGAGGCTGAACATAACGAGGAGGATAAGCCTGTTGCAAGAGAACTTTAGTTTTTAATTCTTTCGTCTTTTTCTCTTGTTTTTCCCTTTCTTCTTTGTCTCTATTTTCATAATATTGTGCAGTAGCCAATATCTGGGCGGAAGAAGAAACTGCCCATGAACTCTCGGAGTCTTTTAGCTTGTGTGATAGTTCAGGAAGCAAGTTATATACGAACTTATCCACAAATAATCGCTGTCCCCCTTCTGTAGCCATATCTTGACCACTGTGATCAATGAATGTCTCCTCGAATCGGGTAAAGAAATCGGAAACACTTTCATCTTTCTTTTGTTTACATGCTGCTAGCTTATCCCAATTAACTCTCAAAGCAGGCATCATTGTTTTCATTAATGTAATAATCCTACCAGGGAGTTCTGAGATCAAAGCGTCGGGCTTTGCACCACCTACTTGACCTCTATCTGCGGCAATAATAGCGTTCCAATCGCCGCCTAATTCTTGAGCGTGATCCTCTCTACGAATTTTAACCCATATTGTCTGTGGAACTACATTTCCCATCAACATGTCAATATCTGCTAGATTCATAGTACATGCATCAACTGTTTGCGACAACTCTTTATAGTAACCAGCAGGATTTTTACGTGAATCTGGTAGTGACTGTTTAAGTGCTAAAACTTCAGACCTTTTCCAGGGGACATGTATCCATATGCGCTGAAAATGCGCAGGAATAGCTGGATTAGCACCTGCTGCTGCAACTTCTTCCTTCCATATTGGAGAAACCTCTCTTATGGGATAGTTTTTCAGTGTTGTCCTAACTGAAGGATCAGAATCAGGAAAAGTCTGTGAGAACAATAGGGATCTGAAAGAAATAAGTGTTCTGACAGCGTTTTCAACCTTAGGACCCACAATAAGTCCTTTGTCAAAGTCAGCCTGAACATCTAACAGATCCTGTGGGACCGAACCCAAATTCATATCCTCCCATTCTTTAGCGAGAGTATCGCACATAACTTTAAAAACATATCTCTGCGTAGGTGCATTCCATTGCAGAAAGGTGGACATAATATCAGACGTACTATATTGGGGACCCTTCTTGATCCATCTACAAGCAAGTGAGTCCAATTTTTCTCGCTCTTCGGAGTCTGGGAATTGACTACGAGACTGTCTTCGAGAAAAAGCTGGAGACACGTTTAAAGCTTCAAAGAAAGGTGATAAGAGACCAGAGACAGTATCTGCAAATCGCTTACGCATAGATGGAGAATTTGACATAAGGATAGGGGACAAGGTATTAGGTGAATTAACTAAAGGAGCATTAGGAATTGCCAAAGGAGCAGAAGGCAAAGGAGTTAAAGGCAAAGCTGGCATAGGCAATACTTGAGGAGGCAAATGTGGAAAAGCTGGAGCAGGCGGAAGCACAACTGGCGGCTGAACAGGCTGTAACATCGGGGGTGCATTAGCACCTTGTACATAGGGCGGAGGCAATTTCAATAAGTGGGACATTAAGGGATCTTCCTCAAAATCGTTTCTCTTATCAAGGGAAGAGATAGGCAACGTCGGATAGCATTTATCTATTGCCATTCGATGCTGTCTGTCTGAAATTTCCATTGCATTATCTATTTCATCATCTTTGAATTGCTGAGCAGCCTGTATAATCGTCATTCCCTGTGTTTTCCTATCTCGTTTCGCTTGTTTAATTTCTCTCTGTTTGGCTTCCTTACGCCAAAGGCGAAAAGAGTCAAACATTGCCGGCCGGGCTTTTCTTTTAAATAACGTTGCTTCTAAATTATCTAGCACATCAGTTTCGAAACTACCATTTTCTGGCCATTTTAAAACACCATCTTTCTTTGTATATCGGGTCCATGTCTTATTAAAGGCAATAGGACCAACACCATGTTTAGAATAGAGCTCATATGTGGGAGTTCCAACCGAAGGAATCGGACAGGAGTCCTCAAGCTGGGAGTCCCTATTACAACCAAAGCAACAAAGTTTTCCAAACTTAGTCAGACCAGACATCTCACGATTTTTACTGGCTGTTCACAAACATCAAGGGGGTAAAACTTTCAGTTTACACAGCACAAATGCACTTACCCCTCGGCTTTGGCCACTGCAATGGCCAAATCTAAGGACCTAAGGACAAAACAAAGACCAAAAATTTGTGGGCGCGACCCACCAAATACTTAACTAAGGATGTCTTCTTACACCAACAGAGGCCCGTCTATCGTCTCGCTTTACCATACATCATCAAAGAAAGGGCCAAGGCAGGGCGGCAGTCAGGGCAGCAGTCGTCAGTAGCCGTCAGGAAGGAGTAACCGCGCTGAAAAAGACCTTCGGACCACTTCGACATACAGGGGTCGCTTGACGTGGCTCGCGATTCCTCCAGAATTTTCTTGCGGGGTTCCTCACGACCTTCAGGCAGAACCGGTACCGCTGAAGCCGCCCCACGTTGGGCGCCAGTTGAAGAACCAGAACCTTAAGGGCCTGGCGGCGCAGGGTACGCCTGAAATCTCCTTGGATTCACCTGCCTCAACTAACAGAGACACGGGACACTCTGTCAGGGGTAAAAGATCAGATTTTATTAGCTGCAGCTAGTACAGTTGTCCAAGAAGTACACAAGGTATATTCTCAGGAGACTGCCACTTTACTTTGTGGCGCACAATCTTATATACCGTATAAAAACCATTTATTAACTACATACACTCCCAGAACACATAGAAAGGAGCCAGTAAGAATAACGTAAAGATAGAACAGAGCCAATAGAAATGTCGGAAAACAAGACAGCACCAATAGAAGGAATCGGAAAACAAAGTATCAAGTGACTTAAGGTTGCCTCCCCTCCAGCTGTGTTTGTCACCCCTCCCTTGAACTAATTCATTAACCGATCCACAACGAAGTTGCATGTGGTGTGATAAGTTTGTGTGCGTTTGGAGGACAGTTGTGAAATGAGAGAATACTAGCAAAGGACAGCGAAGGCCAGACGATAAGATAAGATCGGCGGAGAATAGTGTGAGCCTACAGATAGTTGAAACAAGGATTAGAAAACCAGACAGGGATTAGTGTACTCGGTCAGACCTTAATACCAGCCTTGTAAAGATAGAGGCAGAAGGCTGTTTTGAACACCATGTTGCAGAATAAGCAGAAAAGGCAGAATGGACTTCGTTCGCTGTGCTGCCTGAGTGAAGGTAACATAAAATGGCGGCGGGCCACAAAATGGCGGGTCGATACGATCGTATTAAAAATCGAATTTCCTCACTCCGGAAACCCCAAGAACCGAACATTATTACAGCGCGATCTGCCCTCAGTGTCCTTCGCACGTCTCTGGAGGGCATTCACTTCCATGTCCAATCGCTGGTTTTCGGAAACCAAGGGATCCATGACACCTAAAGTGGTCTCCGCCACTCCGACCCGCTCCACCAAGTTGAGATGATCCACCCTGAGCAGGTTGAGGGCCTGGGAGACTGTCTATTCTATTTTCAAGAGACAGTTTAGTGTCCATGATCGCCTGTAGAATCCTCTCAAATTGGCCCGAATGGGACTGCAATGTGTTCTCCAAGGAGCGCAAGCTCAGCTCCTCTAAGGGTCCCTCAGAAGGAGCTGCATGGCCAGGGCGTTCCTGGGCCTCAGGTGTTTTGGATTTCCCCATCATGCTGTCCGCCCAAGCCGGCGCTCACATAGGATGAGCTCTCTGCACCATATGTATTTTCCACTCCGTCACCACATCAACCGGGCAGCATGTCCCATCGTTGGTGTGTGTCAATAAGGCATATATAGTTCGCTTGTGACCCATATTGCGGCACCTCGCTCCCTCCTCAGATACCCAAGGGTTTGTGTCTTGCTGTGTAGAACACTTCTGGGCACTCCGGTGCCTGTCACCTCTGTGATCATTGCTGGCACCACTGGTCCATTCCAGCCATCTGCTCGTCGACTACGCAGGTCCCCCAATCTTTTTAAGGACAACACCCCTCACCTTCGAGGCGCCAAATGGCACGAGGATAAGTTCCAGTGTCCAGCCAGCACACCAATATCACTGGGCAGGGGCTCAACTGCAAGCGTAGGGAGGAGGGCCGGCCCGCTGTTTATACGTTCACCCGGAGCGCTCAACAAACTTCACTCCCGCTGGGTGCGCTCCATTGCGGCCCGCGTCTTCCTTCTCGCAGCAGTGTGACGCTCCGGTAGCAAAGAGCCCACAGGTAAGTATAAACCCTCCTCTTCACCCCGTATCAGCCAGCTTCAGCGCCTCAGCTTCACAACATCCATTTTCAGTGCGGCTCGACAACCCGTCTCGCCACGCCCTTTTCACGCGAGCCCCAGGTCTCCGCTCCATGGAAGGCCCCGGTGCACTCTCACGCTGCCCGGGTCTCCCTTTGCGCGACGCTCGGGCAGTGAAGTGCCCGCAGGTAAGTGCAAACCCTCTTTACCCCGTATCAGCCAGCTTCAGCGCGTCTCGACAACCCATCTCGCCACGCCCCTTGTACGCAAGCCCCAGGTCTCGGCTCCAAGGAAGGCCCCTCGCACCTCGGCGACTCCAGCCAACGCAACGTCAGCTCCTTACAGCGCCAGCTGGACCAGGCACCTCCGGGGTGCCTCCGCCTATGCCGTGTGTCCGGTGTCACGGAGGTGCCAAACAGGATATATGTACGGGCCCAAAGTGGAGCCTGAATTTAAGCAACCGTAGTGGCCGCCATCTTAACCACACCCCTCCTCGTCAATATATATAAAATGTCTACACTTGTCATAACCTTTACCCATCTTTGGCGTACACTACTTGTAATGGAAGGGTTAATTAGTCCTTACTGCTTCTAACATCTTTTTGGACATTTACTTTTCTTATGTTGAGAAAGGAGCAACATACAGAACACCGCAATATATTTTTTTCACATGGTCCCCGGACAAAGAATGTGCCCCTCCTCTGACTTTAGTATTTGTTGTTTTAAATAAATAAAAGAGAGACACCCCTTTATGTACTTATAAGCACGTATTTAGGTACACTGTCAGGGTTAACAAATACCAGGCTAAACGCAGGACGATCAACACCCTTGTGGGAACATTTGGTCCTTTTATTACGTCCTCTGTGTACCATCTTCCGACTTATGTTAATAGTTAGTTGGTTTTTGATTATATGCCATTTTTTGCATTTTAGAAGCAAAATATAGGACACCATAGTAAAAATAATTTTAATTTTGTCACTGGTTGTTCTTTACAAGAGACAGGTCTCCATGCTTCGTTCTAACATATCTCCAAGTCCGTCAGTATTTAGTAACACGTGGTGAGACACGGTACAATCAACACCTTTGCGACAACATTTGGCCCATTATCTAGACCCTTCTGTGTACCACCTGTTTCGACTTAATGAGAAAAGGCACAAGGTATATAAATCAAGCCGTTCCAGCCATTTCTTTGTGACCACAGGAGCGGCTAGATGTATTAACAACAGATTGAACGCACCTTACAAGTGAGTTCCCAGTCCACCTCCCCATCGAGTCCTAGTGTTATTTCACTTATACGTTTTATTTATTTTCTGTTTTGGGCACTTTAAAGACAGTTGGAAGCGACCAGTTCTGTGAAAACAATATCCCAATACCCTGAAGAAAAAGGGGGGGGAGGGAGAGGTGCGTGTGCGTACTTCTCGCCCTCTTAATTGATTATTCATTTCTTAGTTAATGCTGTAGATTAATTCAGAAGGCTTATCTCCATTTATGAACCCTAGTATTCACATTTTGCACTTTACATTGGCCAAAGTGGCACATATAGATCAGTTGGGAATCCCAACATATAAGTTGCCGAAATATACAGATACTTCAGATTTAGTGTTCACATGGAGTAGATACGGAGGTTTATGTGAAAGTATACTACACACATTATTGAACAATGTTAATAATGTTCCCCCCTATTTTGTTTTATTGTAGGTTACATACCAGGGTTTCCAATGTTGTTGCATCACAGGACCTTTGTGCTACAAAATTCATGATGATTGCTTGAAAGGTGCAGGTAATCTGTTTGTGAACAGGTCCTGATGAAAGCCCTGGGCCCTAGGTGGTAATTATAGGCTGAAACATCTTGACCAGATATTTGGATGTGTAGGATTCATTACTTGTCTTCACAAAATCACCTGTTTGTAATCTTGTCCCTATCTTTTTTAATGGAATAAATGTGTGTGGAGGATAGGAGGTAGTTTTAAATGCACTTTTCACCTTTTCTCATTGAGATACCAGCCCTCTGGGCAGGAGGTAAATATTCACTTAAAAAATGGAATGCTCAAATGAATTAAAGACCCGGTAATGCTACCCACAAAATCACCCCACAGTGATTACATACACTGACGAGGGTAGAATATGTGGTTGAGGTTTTTTCCAAGGATATGGAACATGGCAAACATAAGGGCTCACTCCTTTTGATTGTTGAGAACCAACACACAATAGCCTGTCCCATTTTCAGTTGGGCATCATTTTAGGCCACCCAAAAGAAGGAGTGAACCAGGGCAATATGGTAATTCTCTTAATGCATTCTCCCTACCTCTGGGACACACTCAGAACTGCCTTAACAAGCCCGTTGGGCAAAGAACCAAGCTGTGTCCTTTCACCTCACCATTCTGCAGTCTCTCCATTCTTCGGTACCCTCTTGACACAAGGAATTGCATTGGTCCTTCCCTCAGAGTCCAAAAGATATATATGATTGTTCGCAATAATGCTCTGCATTTTGTTGTACTCAGCAGGTACGATCAAAGGTCAAATCCTTCATTTTTTAACACAACACAAATGCCTTTTTAGTGGAGACAAACAGTTTGCATTTTTCTTAAGTACAGCCATTCTGTAGCAGTATCGCAGAAGGGAGCACATCTATTCTCCTGCCACCATGAGCTCAATATATAATAATGGTTAAAGACTTAGCTTAATGCAGCAATGAACTGTGCACTGTTTGTTCCTATATTGTCCTTCTACCATGGCATCTGAAGCTTAGCTAGGGTGGCACTGCATCAGTCCTTGACAAGTACCGACAACTTGTGAGAAGGAAAGCACACAAGCAGAAGAAATTGTGAGAGGGTCCAGCAGAAAGGAGTAGAATCTAATTTATTTTAAAAAAGAAAGAAAAAAAGTCAAAAGCGATAAACAGAAAAATGAGAAGCAAAAGAAGCATGCAGAAAACAAACCATGGAAATAAACAGGGGCAGAGAGTTAAAAAAGCAAAGGGTAAAGCAGACAGGAGACATAGGAAAGTCAGAAACACCACAGAGAGTTGGAATAGAAGTGAGTTGATACAAAAAAGAGAAACAAATAAATAAATTAAAAATGGAAAACACAGAAATGGATGAAAAGATAGTAAGCGCCAAACTGATGGGGGCAGACCAAGGGAAAATAATTCCCTACAGCAATATACCCCTACCTAGTTTGAGAGTCAATCTATTTTTAGTTTACCTCCTGTAATAAAATACATCCTGTCAAATCTCTGGTTTTCAATCAAAGGTTTGTTGACTCCCTGTTTTAGTCAAAATAAAGTTTAAATTAAGCAGACTTCAAATGATCAGTAAAAACGTTGGTGGGCAAAGGAGAGAGTTGCACCAATGGGAAAGCAGGACTACAGAAATGTCTATTAAACATTTTTTGACGAGTAAATATTTATCTGTTTATTCCAAATTACAACACAGGTCAGGTTGAAACTGACGTTATGCTACCCGATGCTACATATAGAATATCACATTACATGGCACTGTAAGGGAATCATTAAGGCAACCAGTAAGCCACCACGCAACAGAGAGCAAAAGGTTGTAATCCACAATGGCAGATCTTGTGTTTCTTTGCAATGGATCACCTCATATTAAAGGCCATGGTCTTATGGTGCAATTACAATGGATTCCATCAAAGGCTATTTTTTTTAGGGAAATAGTATAGCTTACTTATTAATTTAATTCCTGCATACCATGTTAGTACGTCCACATAAGTCCTAGTTCAGTTTCATTTTATTTTATTACGATACAGACCTCCTACGGAGATCCACATAACATAAGACAATAAGAAAACAAAGCATAATACTTAAAAATAACAGTTGAAAAATATAAAATCTTCAAACTAAAACATTCATCAAGACAATAGCACAAAATAAATTAAGGATAACAGATATGACAAAACGTTTATTCAATATCTTCCTTTTTTAGGCCAACAGAAAGTGCAACATGCGCAATATAATATACAAAATGTAAAATATTCTATATATTATATATAATAATACATTCCTATAAGTGCAACCTTAAAGAATAACAGCATACATAAAATTAAAATAAACCAGAAATGCAAATCTAAAAAATATGACCAAGGAATACACACCTTCCAGCACACTCCTAACTCTTCTGTACGAAATAATGACAGTGGGTCTAGGACATTTAATAAAATAACCACCAATTCTACCCCAGGGCCCCAATAAATATTTAGAAAAGATCTCAAGAATTGTTATGTCTCATTACATGTCATTTCATTCATGGAGACAATATATATTTGCCGGCCTCCATAGCATAATGTATATTAAGTTTAATAAATAATAACCTTAAAAAGTGGCACAAAAAAATTCTGTGACACGGGGTAAACAAATAATATGTGGTTAAAATCCTGAATATGTAACTGGCACAGCTTACATATATTTTTTTTTAGGGATTTTGTCGCAAATCCAGTTTCAGCCATAGGATCAGCCTTCTGATCCTCTGAGGTAAATTTCATATTAAATATGTGTGAGGTTCAATGCCCAGATTGCTCTCCTGTACCACCTGATTACGTGGCTTTTGGCTGGCATAGAACTATATCTCCAGCCAAACTTATTTGGGACACAGAGCCCTTAATTAAGCTCTTCAAAGCAGACTTGGGCATGCAATCTAAATTCAGATCAAACCCAAAAACCTCATTAGCCCACTCAAAAGACCTGTGAAACGCAGCCCGTTCTTTCAGAAGGGAAACAATTTCAACTTTAAGGCTGCCCGTAATGTTCCCTCGTCTCCAGTCAAGAGTGAGTTTCTCCATGACTAAAAACGGCCAACAGAAAAGAAAAGGAAAGGAAGACACTAAACCAAAGTCTAGTTGCGAAGCATGAGGGGCTGCAAGAGTATTCAAATTACGTACCTGACAAAAGATTTTACCTTCAATCCCCTCAAAAGAGTGCCATTAACCCATATCCAACACTTCAGGCGCATAACACAGGGAAGGGGAAAGTTTTGACCCTATAAACAGACAAAACATGCCCAAAATTACGCATCTTGCAGGTTTTATAAAATCTGCACAAGGTGTTAGCCTGAAAAAGGGCCTGCGTGCACAGACCTTAATATGATCAATGTCCTGTCCATTCTTAGAGAAGCCCTTCCCAAAATAAAGATACAAGTCCACAATTTCAAGTTTGTCTGAAGCCAAACGCCAATTAAAATCCCTGTTTAGTCTTGACCCATTCTTACAGAAGATTAGGACTTTTCTATTGCCGATATTAATCTTCAGAAAGTGGACTTCTGCATATTTTAACAGAGCTACAGGGCAGCGCTGCAAACCAATGGGAGTTACATCCATGATGAATCCATTGGCATATAATAGCGAGCCAATAGACATTGCACCAATTCTGGGAGAGTCAGAGAACTTCAAGATGCTGCTTTCTAATTAATGAGTTTATTTCCTAATTTATTACCTTAAATGGGGACTTGCACCTTCTTGTCAACCGAGAACCAACAGGATTAGAGCTTAATTTACGGAATTCTTCCATATGGGATTAAAAAAGAGCTAATGGGATCATCGCAAACAGGTCTAATCGAAACGTTGCAAACTTCCTGGATCTTAGCACTTAAAATAACCATATTCTTAGAAGTCCAAAAGGAACAAGCACTAGATCTATTAAACCCCACTGTACCCAATCGAGGAAATTCCTGAATCTAGCTGAATCTAGCTCTTAGAAACTGAGCGCCACAGAGGTGCCAGCTAAACTGTGGTCACTCATATCCATTGGAAAGACCGAGTTTCTCACAAAACCCGAACATTTGAAAAGAGACCACCACAAAATCAAGTAGACTCCGAGTAGAAGAGGTATGAAAAGTAAACAAGGCCACTTCATCCCCAGGAGATCACCCATTTAAAATAATCAAATTGAATTCTCTAAGGGTCTGGAGTAGCAAAAACCCACACTCTCTGGAGTAGGTGGATGGACCAGACGAATGAATACATTTCTTTTTTTTTTTTAAACATTCCAGCATAACGAATAGCAAATGTATGTTATCTTGAACTGGGCCAATCAACCTAGTATGATGTGGAATATTACATTCTACTTAATGGGACAGTCCACAACAAGTAGCTAATTCCTAACACAGTGTTCAGGTGCAGCAACGTAAAAGGCCAGAAAAAATACATTTTACAAGATATTGGAGCATCTTTTCCCCGAAGGACATTCTGGGAAACTGGTAGTGTGTATGAAAGTTTACCCACATTTCTTTAATTATTGTTTGGCTCATAACTGATTTACCTGCAGAAAGTATGTTTATATTATTTGCAGAATAGGATCTTAGTTTAGTTCACAAACGTCTCCATCTTTGTGGAGATGGATCATATCTAAGCTCTACAACACACAGAATGTTGAATAAGTATTGATGGGTATTTCATGATAAAACTTCCATTAAATATTCTTGGTGTTGAAATGCATGGGTATTCATTAGGCCTGAAACACAATTTTCAAAGAACTCTCTTCCACCCAGTTCAAGGACCCACCACAACACTTGTCAATCTTGAACTTTCTGAATCAACACCTCTATATAGACTAGAAGCATCACCAACAACCCCACAAATTGAGACATTCTAAATTACCTCAATATCTTTAACACCAAGCCAATCATACACAATAATAACTTGATTGAACTGATGCAGCTTGAACTGATCAAAAACAAATTCCTTTTGAAACTGATTAAAAGAGCTGCTTTCGAGTAAGTCTCCAAATTCTCAGGAGAAAACATCCTTCTCTCGAATTGTCAAACTTGCTTCCATCCTGGCAAAGGAAAACTACTCACCCTCATTTCTACCTGAAGACCACAGCTGACAGGAATGGAGTGCCACATACTACTTTTGGGACTGTCTGCTATTCAGTCCACCACTTCACCAAACTACAGGGGCTAGAACATTTTAAATGCAATCATCTCCTATCTTTTTGGCATATAAAGTGACATCATGCTCCCACCCTACTCACCAGCTCCATTCTGCACTAACTATGGGTTGCTGCAAGGTTCTATCATCTTGTCACACCTCTTCAATACTTACTTCACTCTCTTTACCATCCCCAGGAAGCCCTTCAGTATAACCTGCTAAAACCACACAGACTACACCTAGATCATGCCGAAGCTGGAAACCAACTGGACCTGAACTGCTCCAGCAGAGACCACTACATTTAAGCAATGTACCTATGGATGCTACCAACCACATGAAACTCCAGTCATCCAAATCTGAGGTCCTCACAGGTAGAAAATTAGGAATTGGTATTGAATGGCCATCTGTACTCAGGAACTTGGTCCCCACCTGATGACATTAACTAAAGGAAGAAATCGGACTGTTTTCTAAATATAGTGTAGCAGAAAGGAAGAGTCTGGGAGGGGGGCAGTGGAGAGTGTCTTGAAATGACCCAAATTCACTTGAAGACTGGTGTTTCGGTCCTTGCAACAATTCCAACATATTAGTTGTAACATGGCTGTGACACAATGGAGAGAGGAGGGTGTTGCACTCTAGGTGGCCTGTATCCAGGAGAAACCTCACATTTAAAGAAGCCCAGGAAGCATTTGAGTGTGAGCAGGACAGTTTTAGTAGTTTGCTTAGTTGAATAGGATGGGCAGGGAGATCTAGACAGAATTCCCTGAGGTGTCCGAGTCATCACCGACACAAAGTAATTTTAGACTCAGGTTGAAGCCATACATTGGCCTGACAATTATAAAAGGCTTTGAAAGCAGACAGACAAGGGCAACCTTTGCTGGTAAGACAACAATGGAAAGAGGATGTTCACAAATGGAAAGCAACATAACTGCAGGCTAAGAAAATATAAAGCAAAGCTAGATTCCGTTTAACGCAATTCCATTTCCTACAACATACATACTGTAGGAGATTAAGAGTATACGTCATCTGGAGAGATCATCTGCATCTCCAAGATGTGAAAAAATGAATCCTCCTTCATATAAATGATATGGTCCTATGGCCTGGTACTGAATATAGGAAAATGGCGGTGGTGAGGCTGCGTATAGCAATGGATAATATCCCAGAGGTCACTTTAAAACAATTTGTCTTGAAAATAATCCTAAAACCCAGGTAAGATATATGATACAGGTTTATGTTTTTGGGATCAGTCTTGGCAAAATATTGAATTACAGTCCACTGGCTGATTCCTAGAGTGCATAGGGTGGAAATGTAGGTAAAAGACATGACAGCATAGACCCTAGCAGAGGATTCCCACACTGGAAATACTAGAGGGATTAAAAGGTGGCTAAAGACCTAGAGGCTGGGTTCACATGATCCATACTATTCAATGTGCCAGGGGACGATTCTTCATAGACCCAATGGACATATATGAGTAACTTTGGAGAAGAGACAGAAATAAAGGGCTCTGAACCTTGCCAGCATTGATAAAAATGGATAAGGACTTGCGCGTTAGAAGGGGATAATGAATCCTACAGATACGTACCTAATGGAGATTGAGTAGCGAGTTAACAGATACATTTGTAACAGGCAAGTTAAACAATACCAAGACTAAAGAGACCTTCCTTTCTATCGACTTGAAGAGATGATGTGTTCAATAATAATCTTTTCTTGGATTTTGTAGAAAATTTACAAATAATGATAAAATTAAAAAATGAATACACTTGAGTAAGCCTGGATTTTCATATATCAGTCACACTTCATGTGAATAAAGTTATCAGAACCATCTTCCCTTACCATGCCAAGCCTCTTGCGCATTTTCCCACATTTAGGTTTTCCAAAGAAGGACCTCCTTCTACCTGGTTTGAAAAATAAACTGGACAATACAAACAGATTATACCTGGACACATCACTCTACCTACTCTGAAGTCTACAAGAAAGATCAGCAACAAGACAACTGCCAAACCCATACATACGCCGCCAAAAAACTCCAGCTTTCCAACCACTTGACCAGGCGCTTCCCTATCAAAAGATATTTAGATCATTCAATGTACATGCACAGAATAAAACGTGCATTTGCAAATGTGCATCAAATTTACTTGAGGCAAATAATTAATACAGCATTATAGAAGGCATGTTCATAAAAAAAAAAAAAAAAAAATTCTTGCATGTACGTATTCTCCCCTGAGCAAACAAGGAAAAGGATACGTATTCATACTGCACAACTCTACTGGGCAGTACGTAACTTTACTTGGGCCCAGATTATAAATGTCCTCAAGCGCGATATTTATAACAACTGATAAAATCCAACACCACAGTAGCCGACTTCACAGAGTGTAATACCTAGCACCAACTAAGATTTTGCGCAAACAATGGGCCTGAGCAGGTACATTTTGACATGTTTGACATGCTGAAATTTACTTGAGGAAATTTGTGGAGATGCAGTTCTAGGCGTAAAACTTAAAATTCCAATACGTTCTGTACAAGGGGTTACTGCACAAATTGGAATTATCTAGGCCAATTTTAATCAGATGTCAATGGGACAATAGTGTAAATTACAACTCCTAAACAATATAATACACATATTTTCAAATGCACCTCATTCTGAATGACTACAATTATTCCAAATACACTACACAGTTCTAGGTATCTGTTTACAGTACTTTGATAGGTTTCAGTAATTTGGGGTCTTTTTTTATAGGTATACAACAACATTTTCTTGAAGTGTGTCTTTTTGACCTAACAAATATACAATTTATATTCTACAAAGTAATGCCGGAATATAAAAGTTCTGTAGTGTTACCTATTGTATCAGTAGCAGAATGATGAAAGGCTTAGATAAGCCTGCTGAAAATCAAACTCATCTTGTGGGGACTTTAGAGCCCTGCAGAATGCGCATATGCCTATCCCTATACATAGGTGCAGTTTCACCATGTTTTTTGATAGCATTTATGTATCGCTTCTTAACCCTTATGTCAGGATGCTAGATTACTTTCTCTAGTTATGTAGTGGTGTAGCAATTTGTAAGGGGTTTCACACTACTAAGAAAATAAATCAAACTGCATGTAATAATAATGTGCTGCACAGTAGTACTTTCATAACAGCCAGAAAAGCCTACTTTGGCACTGGGGAACCACGTTTGAGTCTCAGCACGGCTAAACAGCCCGTGGTTCTTGGCAAAGCACATAATCTCCCCCTACCCGACCTTGTTTAACGCAACTGGTGCTAAAGTAAAGCGCTCCAGTACCTTCAGGTTGTGTCTATTAAAAAAAAACTGCAAACAAAATTATAATAAAAAATAAGCATTTTCTTTACAGGGCAAAATCTTTAAGGCATGTCACTGTCTAAATTGCTCACTTATTTGGGCTTAGTACCCGACATTACTGCAGTGGCCATGTTTTGCAAAGTACCCTTGCTGTGCATTTGAAGAGAGGTTGGCTCAGATAACAGCAGCTTTTATCCGCACTGCTATATTGACACTTCTTTATCTTCTTTGAAAGGGAAATTAAAGTGGAGCAGGTGGCGGCCAAGAAGAATAAACAAATGTTCTAGCTTACGCGTCAAGAATTTTCAATTCTATTAAGGACACGGAGGCGAGGATTATGCGTATCTCTCTCTTTACTGCAAAAAACAGCAGCCAATTAAAACACTTAGAACGAAAAAAAAATACATTTCCCATGAAACCTGTAGTCCATAAACTATCCAATCACAGGCCTGAGCCTCATATCTGTCACTGCAAACCTAGGCCTTCCTCTTTCTTTGCAATCAAAGTCCAACAATACTTGACTCCCGTGAACTTGGAATCCTTGGAACATTGGACTGCCGCCAGAGAACATCGACGGACCTGTAGACTGAAGACCAACTTTCTTCCTTTAAGCCACGACCGAAATCAGGTAGCTTTGTTATCCGTACCTGGAGAAAAAGGAAAACAGAATGTGCATTAATATCCAATCCTGAATAAAATAATATTATAAAATATTCAAATAAATGGGAGGGCATATAAAAATTACAAACGTCCCTAATATTGTTAAACAATATAACAAAATAAATTCAGCATTATTTGCAGGGTGGGATAATCCTCGCCTCCGTATCCTTAATAGAATTGAAAATTCTTGACGCGTAAGCTAAGAAATCTTTTATTCTATGTCAGGTCCGGAGACTTCAGATTATGCTAGTTTAAAGCTGATCTACCACTGCGGAAACAACATCAACAATTGGTTTGTGATAAAAAACCTTAAATGTGGAATCTGAAGACCAGTCAGCTGCTCTCATTATATCTTCTAAACGAGAACCCATTGATAATGCTTTAAAAGCCATAGCACCACGCACTGAATGAGGCCCAAACATAGATATATCTATTCCAGCTTCCCAAATAATCCATCTGACCCATCTGGCTAAGGTAGCCACTGACAATGGGCCAAAAGGTTTCTGTAGAGAAATTAGTAACTGACCTTGAATATCTCTATGATGTATGCATGTACATTCTTCATATGCCTTCATACATTTGACAATACACAATTTTTGATGATGGGGAAAAGCTGGATAAGATACACATCTGGAAGCTGTTTTGGTACGATTAGAAATAGTAAATGAGACTCCCAAAGGAGTAAATACTCTACCTGCTAAGTCTAGAGCTCTGACATCCGATACCCTTGGACAAGAAAAAAGGCAAAGTAATACAGTAAGCTTAGCAGACAACTGTTTACGTGAAAGATCTTCATTACATGGCCAATTCTTTAAGAATCGTAGGACCACATCCCATAACACAGAGTATTTAGGCTGAGGAGGTATTAACATGTTTATTCCTCGCAACAGTTTACAAATCAATGGATGTTCACCAATAGGTTTCCCTTCTAAAGGAGGATGGCCCGCAGAAATTGCTGATCTGAAGTTGTTAATGGTTCTGTACGCTAAACCTTGAGAAGCTAATTCAGAAAGAAAATTAACAATTATTGTAATGTCTGTCCCCAGGGGGTTAATACCTTGTTCACTACACCAACCAACCCATCTTTTCCAAGATGATTCATATCGCTTGTGAGTGGAGGGGGCCCAAGATTGGGATAAGAAAAACAAAGCTTTGTCTCAAACTCCTGGCACTTGCCAACATCTCCGGAAACTCTCCAAGCCATGAATGGCAACTGTCAAAGAATCATTAGGGGATGACAAGATCCCACTGGGTCCTGCTATAGGTTCATATTCTTGGAAAGTGCTAACGGTTTTGCACAAGACATTGACATTGCGACTGGAAACCAAGGTTGAGCTTTCCAAATTGGGGTCACTAGAATTAATTCTGACCTCTGTCTCCTCGCTTGAGATAATGTTTTCTGAATCATGGAAAAAGGAGGAAAGGCATAAAGAAACCCCTTCTCCCATGACTGCAGAAAAGCGTCTGTTCCCAACGCTTGTGCGTCCGGGCTCCAACTGAAAAATCGAGTCAGTTGTGCATTGAGCCTCGAGGCAAACAGATCCCTTGAACAGAGACCCCACCGAAGATTCAGTTGTTGGAATACTAGATGACTTAGTTTCCAATCGCTGCCATCCCTGAGGAATCGAGAGTTCCAATCTGCTGCCAGATTGGCTCGACCCGGTAAGTATTCCGTCGTCACCGAAAATTCCTCCTCTATCTCTAACAGAACACGAGATCTGGTTCCCCCCCCAACCGATTGATATACTGGACCGCCAAAATGTTGTCCATACGAAGCAGTATGCAACGCTTCGCTTGTTGGGGGAAAGGGAGCGGATTGCAAAGGCTACCGCTAGAAGTTCCAGGCAATTGATAAGCAATTTCAGCTGGTCTGTCGACCAGTGGCCTCCTGTCTGGACTGAACCACAACGAGCCCCCCAGCCCCACCTGCTGGCATCGGACTCAATTATCTCCGGAACCGACGCAAAAATGGCTCTGCCACTCCATGCATCCATGTGAGCCAGCCACCAGGCCATTTCCGCTCTGGCTTCCTCCGATAGGCCAATCTGTTCTGTGAAGGCAAGACCCCTGCAGAGATGCAGGATCTTCAAGCGTTGCAAAGTCCGGTAGTGAAGGGGACACGGAAAAATCGCTTGAATAGAAGAGGCTAATAGACCGACTAGCTGCGTCAGGGTCTTAAAGGATATAGTCGAAGAGGCAAGGACTCTCCAACTCTTTCTTGATAGACTTCCTTTTTGAGGAGGGAAGCAACAGCTGTGCTTTGACTGAGTCCACTTGAAAACCTAAGAATTCTATAACTTTGGATGGAATCAAAACTGATTTGCTCGAATTGATTAGAAACCCTGGATCCTGCAAGAGATGGATCGTCCAAGATAGGTGTAACAATACGGAGTCTACTGTCTGGGCCACGATCAGAATGTCGCCCTGATAAATGATCAGGCGCATGCCCCTTTCTCTGAGAAATTGCACCACTGGTCTTAAAAGCTTGGTGAAACACGAGGGAGCGGAAGACAGTCCGAACTGGAGAACGGAAAACTCGTACCAACTGTCTCGCCACTGGAATTGAAGAAACCTTTAATGAGGTTTGAATACAGGGACTGTAAGATATGCGTCCTTGAGATCCAGACGTACCATGTAATCTCCTTCCTGTAGAAGATCTCTTAACAGGTGAATACCCTCCATTTTGAAATGGCGATAAACTACCCGGAATTGAAATCTTTTAAATTGAGCACAAGGCGGGAATCACCTCCCTTTTTTTGTACTAGGAAAACAGAGCTTACAAATCCGGAAGGGTGATAGTTCGATTTAATGATGGTACCTCTGAGAAGTAGTGCTTGAACCTCTGCATCTATGAAAGAACTCTCTTTCTGAGAAAAAAGAATGGATCGAGGAAAGAAAGTCTGTTGGGGACGAGAATAGAATGCCATCTGAAAGCCCCTCACTATCTGCAGAACCCAAGGGTCTTGGGAAATGCGTCCCCAAGTACTGATATGCTCTTTCAATCTCCCCCCCCCAGAAAAACTTCTGAGAATGGGATGATTCTCACCTGTACCTGCTCCATCGGTAGAATTGAAGCCACCTCAATTGCCTTGGAACCCACGGCCTCTGCCCCTTTGGCCTCTAGAGGGGTAGAATCCTGATCTGGAGTAGGAGGACTGACCCTGCTGATTATATCCTCTGGAGGTCTGGTGGGAACCACGGCCTGGTGCTCGACCTCTATAGCATCTGGCCCTGGCAAAAAGGCCCCTGCTGAACATCTTTTTCATGGGAAATTGGGCTTTGTCCAGCACGAAAAGGTAGCCACATACTTCCCCAGATCTTTGACAAATTTGTCCCCAAAGAGTAATCCATTCGCCAGAGACTCTGCCTCAGTCGCTAACTGCTAGGTTCGGGTCAATTTTCATTAGGAAGGAGCGTCTGCGCTCCGTGGGCATAGCAGAATTAGCTTTGCCCAATAAACACACGGCTCGCTGAGCCGATTCCAACTTTATTTGCGGGTCAATGGGGGAGTCAGTTTCCTTAGCTTGGACAGCTAACTCAAAGATCTTCGTTAAGGGACCAGAAATGTCCAAAAGTTTGTCTTGACAGCTTTTCCAGGCTCAATCTAAACCTTTTTAGGGTCCTTGGAGAACCTCTTAATGAGGGTGGCCATATTGGGGTCAAGTTCTGGCGTCTCTGCCATCTTGTTTTGCAACGAAGGCCATGGACATTCCAACCGTAGGCTGTTGCGAACGTCCCGATCAAACCCCTTTCTGATACGATCCTGTACATAATGTGCTACCTCTGCACATGGTATCCATTCAGTAGATCGCGGGTGAAGTATATTCTCTGGATCAAAGGATAACGTACGGAGAGTTTGATCACTCGCAAGTGTTATGCGCTTTGCGTTTGCACTTACCAGAAGGTTTGGGCTCACTATGGTCATTATCAGAATCAGAAGATATTGAGTTTGGTGAGTGATAGCCACCTGTGAGCATAGAGGGTTCCATTCCGGTCTCTGGGTTGGAAAGAGAACCATATTTGTGGTCTTTTAAGACTGACGCAGCCGTATGTGCTAAGATCTCTGCGGATGAGGCTGGTCCTTTCGAGGCTCGTCTGGGAAAACCCATATTCGTATTGTGGTCTGGTTGGGAACCAGTATCAGGTAGTGAACGTCCCTGCAGTTCACGTTGCCCAAAGTTAGTCAGAGATTTAGTAAAGGGCTTCAAAGCCTTTATAAGAGCCTGGTTCACGGAATCCTGGACATGGAAATCCAAGGCCTCCACTAGTCTCTCCTCCATATGATGTTCTTCAGCACTCCCAGGGAGACCCTGTTCGTACTCATCCTCCTCAGCATAGTACGCCATAATTTCTTTGAGGATGGATGAAGGAGTTCAATGGGGTACCAAGTGTTCAGCATGGAGGAAAAACTCCAAAGAGTTAATCCAAGTATTTAAAATACTTTAAAAATGTTTACTGCAGGTTAGAATGTGGAGGGAGCTCCTGCTATTTCCCCAGGCAGAGCCAAATCACGATTATTCGCCCCATCGGGCGTTCTGGGGGTAAATTTAGACTTTATCCAGTCTTAAGCTGGCAAAAACACCAGAGAACGGGCTGCGCTTCCTCTGATCGATCCCACGCTGAGGACCGGAGGGAGCGCACGCGCGACGTCAGAAATAGAGAGAGGACTAGTCCTCTCAAGAAGCATGCGTGGTCTCGGAGGCAGAGACTCCGAAGCTTTATTTCGTCCGAAAGGACGTTTCCAGGGATAGCGCGCTTGACAGAACAAGCGCTGCCCACAAAGAACCCCTAAGGAGTGCTACGCAGCGATCACAAGTGCGAGAACTTCAGTGAAAATTAGACCAGTAATCACGTGCGCAGCACTGACGGGGTAAAAAGCACCACAATGCTAATAGGCCCCGCTCCACGCTGCAGAGAAATTAAATCTACACCATTCAAAACACATCTAAAAGCGATAAAAATGGAGGAAATCACTTATCTGAGGGCTGCGAGCAGCAAAGAAAGAGGAAGGATTAGGTTTGCAGTGACAGATATATGAGGCTCAGGCCTGTGATTGGATAGTTTGTGGACTACAGGTTTCATGGGAAATGTAGTTTTTTCGTTTTAAGTGTTTTAACTGGCTGCAGTTTTTTGCAGTAAAGAGAGAGATAAGCATAGTCTGAAGCCTCCGGTCCTGACATAGAATTCTTCACAACGTCCGAACTGCAGACTAGGCTGACAGCCCAGCAGCCCAAAACCAGTCAGCACTGCCCATAGCAGCCTTGGTTTACTAGCTTCTGGTCAGGCCATCTGTGGACAGTTATCCGATGGAAACATACACAATGGGGCAGGCAACAGCGGTAGTGGTACTAACAGAAAAAGGCAGCATATAAAAAACAGACTTGCAAAAACTTTCAAGGGCAAATTAGGAAGTTAGCGATATGTGGCAATGTATGCAGGAAGCACCCCCCTCCTCCCCCCCACTCCCTGTACTGGCCTAATGCCAGCTGCCTCAGCACCACGGGGGGGAGAAACCTAGGCCATTACCTGCACACACCCAAGAAGGCCACTAAAGCACAAAAACGCAGGCCCCACTCATGCTGTTGTCAATGATGCAGTTACTGACTGCTGACTCGCTCTTGCCTCCCTCCTCTAATCAGCTTGCAGAGGCCCCAAAGATCCCTCCAGAGAGCCAGCTCGACAGGATGGAATGCCCTTTCTGGGCCCAGCAGCACAAATGTGGTAACTGTGATCAGAAACCATAAGTCACCAAGGCACCTAATTCCAAGTGCTGCTTAAAGTAATGGTGACTGGTAGCTGCAACAGGTAGGTGACCGTGACAATGGAACGCCAATGTCCTGGGAGCAGAGAAAAAAATGGCGACCATGTGGTGACACTAGCAGCCAATAACCTCAGTATGGCAAGAAGTATGTGCCCCAGGGGAGCAAGTAGAGCATTCCAGGTTGCTATCCAAGCTGCCAGACGGCCGCTAGATGGCAAGAAAACCAATCAATGACAGCACGACCTCACGATGCCCACGAGGGAGTAAACAGGTGCCCCAGGTTTGAAAGCCGCAACCCGCTAGCTGCTACCTGCTGACTGCCTACAAGTGGCAACAACAATGGCAATGGAGTCGATATGGCAGAGGGAAGCTACAGGCCAGGCAAAGTCACCCCCAAGCGGCCCCCAGGCGATGATCACCAAAGACTTCAGTCTCCAGTCCTCTGCATTCCTTTCAGTCACCAGCAGCGGTTACAGCGTCCTCTCATTCCTCGCTCCTTCGTGAGTGTGGAACCTTTTTTTAGTTGTTTTGTAGTCCTAGCATTCAGTTCTCTTGACTGTCAAGAATGGAGACATTCTCTTGCTCTGCCTTGAAGATAAACATTAGTTGCTTGCTGGAGTGTTACTCTCTCGCACATTTTTTGTCTTTATCTCTTTGGCCTTCAGATTATTTTCCTTTGTTTATTTGGACTGCCTCCTCGGCTCCCAGATTTATGCTCCAGAACAACATGTTCAAAGCCTGAAGGACTTACAGTGCATCAATCTCTACATTACACACTGCTTCTAGTACTGAGGACACAACCACCTCCTCCCACAATTGTTCCACTTGACTGCCCATCACTTGGGCAACTTTCCAGCCATGCCCATAATTCTGTAAACAACTCATAGCCTAAGAAGAACAACGGAGCATCGAGCTGACACCAAAACCTCGACAAAGTGTCTATATAATCTGCTTATTTTAAAAAGAAACGGCCTCCTCAAGACCATTTACTCCTCAAAAGCCAAGACCATACACCTAGGATTGGGGCTTATAAAGTACCACCTAAAGTTGCCTACTTTGTCTTTCTACAATGACAATCCTGCAGTGTCAACAAAAGCCTCCTCTGATGGTCAACCGAACAAGGTGTAGACTAAGATAGGGCACTGCCCTGAGAGAAGGTCCATCCTGTACCAAATTGTCCCTGAAGCACTGCAGTAATTCCCTGCCGATATCTCAAACTAACATTCCTCTTACCAACAATACAAGACTTTAAGGGGTATGAAAGGGTGTTTAAAATTCTCAGTTTTCCCTACTCACAAGAAGTTATTTACTGAACACAGAACCATTCGTAAATGAGTGGAAATGATTTGTTATTGTGCATTTAATTTAGTTTCTCTTGCGACATCAGACGATTGAACAACATTTTAAAATTGCAATTAGCTTAGATCGTCATCCTCACAGAGAGGAGCTGCAGAGGTTTCAGACCTAACAGCATTGAAACGTAGGCCACTCATTCGCCACAAAGTGTGACATTAGTTTCAGAAGCCTGCAGGTCTAGACGGGAAGGGGGTAAGTTCTAAAATGAGTCTCTCACGTTTACCTACAATTATGGACGATAGTACAAAGGACAATTGGTATCACAGGAAACAACTGTTTCCTCTTCCTCAATGTAACCTTATCTAGATTAATATGCATTTGTATAGAGAGACATCAAGCGGCAAAAAGAGGTCTGGGAAAAAAAACGACCTAAAAGGATTATGGACGCAGCAGAATATATTACCGAATTTACTATGTAATTTGATCACAGACCAGAAAGTTTATAAACTGTGCCGTAAATCTCAAGTCCTTGCGGCGTACATCTCCAAAAGTAGTAATGTGATCAAGAGCGTTAGACACAAACATTTCTCTTCTGTTAATGATCTCTTCAAAATATGGTGGAAGGACCACGTGTCAGTTGATAACATTGTATTCTTAGCACAACTGCCATTGTAGGTCCCCGCTTTTAAACTCACAAAAATCATAACCGTAAGACTTTCATCCTAGATTGGTTCAAGGAAATTTTCAGTGCCTTAATTTTGCAAACTCTGCTGCCTGCAACAGATTTTGGAAGAAAGAAATGACGGAAGAGAGACTGGCTGATAAACTGAATGTATGTCATAACCCTGGACAGAAATCCTGGAATCGTTTTGAAGCCGACAGCAGCACTAAAACGAAAAACATTTCCAAGTAAAATATACATCTCAACAATTATTGCTGATTTGAACCCAATTCCGCTGTCAAAATAAAGCAGCAAGGATAAAATACGTCATAAAAGTTTGAGTCATCACTGGACTTTGCACAGTACGTTTGCACTGTCAAATTGAGCTTTTAGTTACAAATAACAGTAGGATGGTAAAATTAATTCATATTTTGACCACAAGTGAGAACCATTTTCCAACAGACATAATTTTAATCAACCTCCTTCAGTGTTCACAAATATAGATCATGTTGTATTAATTTCATAATTCCTGCAATTATTAAAACAGCTCTATACCAAAGGGGAAAGGAGAGAAGAGCAACCCCCAGAGTTACTTCTATTTCCACAATAAAATAAAATAAAAAAAATCTAAGAAATTGCATGGGCTACTACAGGTTGTGTCTTAAGTCACATCTTTGCTCGTGCTGAGTCCTACACTGGTGCTGCAACACACCGTATAGTGGTACTATTATAATCTAAAGATGGCTTAATTACAAACTCTTATGGTATGTACAGACAACAATATCGTCCTCATTTTGCAAAACAAATATTAAAGATACCTCATGTGCAAAAACAGAGGAGACCAATGCCAGCGGTCGGTCTCTTAGGACATCATCATACTTCTTTCTCTGTTCATTGTGGCGCTAGACAACTACATGGCTGTGGTAGGCCAACAAACATGGGAAGAGGATCAGAATCAGTTTACAGGCTGTAAGCAGCGGGATAAGCTTTGAGATAATGGGTACCCTTTCACAGGTGCAACAACCACTTCGATGAGTTTGCAGAACACTGCACCAATGAACTGGATAATTTTACAGATACTAAGAGAGGATTCTCCAAGTTTATCGAGAACCAATGGCAGAATAATAAAATCACAATGTAGGTGTTTCATGCTAATACGTGAGGATGAAGCCTTCTGAAGTCAATCATCAAGGAACAATTGCACAAGAACATTGGGTCTGGAAATTTGGCACTGCAATTATTGCCATAACCTTGGTAAAATATTTTGGTGCCAAGGGCCAGCCTAAAAGGAACAACTTTAAATTTGAAATGTTCCCCTTCTCGGAAACCGTAGGTATTTTTTCACTGAAACATGGGTCTAATTAGTTTGGGAACACAATCAAATCTTGCAGTTTAAGGGTTTGAAGGACCCTGAAATTTATTTTTTGTATAGATTTCTTGGAGGAACCTGATTAGTATTGGATGATTCCTCCCACCTTGTTCAGGAACTATCTTGATCATTATCAACCTCTCACTAACAGTGAAACTTCTTATAGTACCCTTTCAGAACAGTATTTTCAAACCATACATGAAAATACTTAAGGGAATGGTGAGGGAAGGAGGGTAGTATGTGTGGTCTTGTAGAGTGAAATGGAATTAATGTTCTGTATTATCGTCACAGCCCATTATCTTACTTTAATTACTGCATATTTATCCAGAAATCTCCATCCTTGAACTCAGAGTTGTTTGGGTACTCTATTGCTTAACTTGGAGACACTTTGAAGTAGTTGCTTGAAGGATGACGATTTGTCTTTCGATCTGTTGCTGCTGAGTGGATTGCGTGAGCTGGTTGCTTTGGTCCGATATATTGTGGGCTAATTTCTACCTCATTATCAAATGGCATAACCAAAACCTTTAACATCACCAGAAAGGCCCATAGACCTCTTTCACACATGGCTGTGAATGACTGCTGCTGTTTAAAAGAAGTTCTCTGGAACGATGGTTTCCATCCTTCACAAGTTGTGAAAATGTCCATTGTGTTTCAGTTAGAAGCTTGAACAACAGACACAGCAGAACTCACAATGCATGTGAATACCTTGCATGAGAACAAGAAGGACTTTCTGATCCAAATAGTAGGCTGCCTTATGCAAAAAGCTAGCTTCCCACTCCATCGATCGTTTTTGCATTCTCCGTCTGGTGATGAACTTGGAAAAACATTATCATTCACTGTTAAAGGAGACTGTCACTAAATGTTTAAAAGAAGGATGCAATTAGAAAGGTCAGTCGGGGGAACTTTTATCTTTTCTTGATCTATCTGTGAAGCGCTGGAGTTCAGTTAACTTCTCACTTACTGTGATATAGTAATGCATCAATTGGAATAAAAGTTTCTGATGACAATCCAACAAGTTGCATAGTTTAAGTAAGGCATTTCTGGTTGAACTCTTATGGTCAACAGGGGTAGTGCCAAGAGCGTTTCAAATTGCTGAGACTAAAAAAAAAATGGTAATTCAACAGTGACCCTGAAGATGCCAAGAAATCACCTCCGGTAAGATGGAGGTGTCCAACCCACTGACATTTTGCTGGTTTATATACCGCCACACATCTGCATTGTAGAATGCTTCCAAAACAATTTCCTGTGCCTTCATCTCTGTATGGAGGACTAAGAAAATCAAAGCCACAAGGACTCTCAGTTCCTCTGCTGCATTATCCTCATTTGCCTATTCTGCTGGGCTGGAGTTGCAGAGTAGATGGATCAAGTTCTGATATGCTGAGCCAGGAAAGGCACAGACACAGTGATTTAATTTAGTTTGGAGTCTAGACAATAAAATGTCTAAAGGGGGTTCCAATGGTCTAAATTTTTGGTGCGTTTGAACAATCGAATGGTTAGGCTATGATCAGTGTTTTGTCAGAATGATGGAAAGTTACCTTTGATTTCAGCTTTTCCAAATGGTTAGCGGTTAAGAGGATGACAAAATGCAACAGTGCTTTGAATCAGTTTATTTCTTGTGGAAAGGTAAGTGCCATTTCTTAATAAATTTAGGTTTTTTTGGTGAAGGGAGAGAGCTTGGTCACTGGGTGCTGGAAGCAATCTACCTCTAGAACGTAGAGTGAAGGAGCTATACAGACCTTCATCCTCCTGTTGGTCTCAGGTAATATCAAGGTTCTCCTGTAAAAAGAGGCAGAATTGTTTTACACTCCCCTCCCACGACACCACATTCAGGCCAAACGTGGATCAGACACTAGTATATGCACCTTGCACCAGGAGTATGGCTTGGAGCCAAACGTTTTAGAAGGAGATCTGTTCCAGCGCTACATGAAGTAACACTTGAAGGCAATATTCTACAAGAACTGCTGAAGAAACAATGGAAAACGCCAGCACCTTAAATCTGTGCTGTGTGGAATGAAGTAATCTGTCATTATCACACTACGGCCCTCATTACGACTTTGGTGGACTTCTCAGAAGAATGCCAAAGCTGCGGGTGCCAGAAGACCACCAGTGCTGGCGGTCTTATGAACACCATATTGCGAGTACTGCAGGATTTCCGCCACATTTTGGGCGGAAATCCTGCAGTAGTCGTGCTGGCAGTTGAAGGCGCTGTGGCAGTTCCACCACCAGCCCCGCCAGTATGACTCCACCAGCTTTATTATGTGCAATAATACGGCCTAGGGTGGCGGGGTTCTTGTGTGTGCCTGTGTGAATATGTGGTGCCTGCGTGTGTGCATGAATGTTTGTATGCATGGTTACATGCGCGTCTGAATGTTGAAGTGCGTGTGCACGGAAGTGTGTGTGTGTGTTGCGGTGAATGTGTGTGTATGCATGGTTGAATGCGTGTATGAGTGCTGAGGTGAAAGAGTATGGCTGCGTGTGAGTGAATGTTGAAGTGAATGCATAAATGGATGGTATGAGTGAATGTGTGTATGTAAGTATAGGTGAATGAGTATGCATGGTGTGTGTGTGTGCATGTGCATGCATGTGGGGAGGGGGCACTGTGTCTGAGGAGGGGGTGGGGATGCTGAGTCGGGGGTGGGGGGCACTGTGTATGGGGAGGATTAAGTGCTTGCTGGGGGGGTGAGTCTACCAATGACAGGGAAGGCATTTTCTATCACTGGTAGCCTTTCCACCATGGTTTTCGTGGCGGTACTACTGCTGTGGAAACCATGATGGAAAGGCGGCTCCTAATACCGCCAGCGGTCTTCTGTTGACCGCCGAATCGGAGATGCTTATCTCCGGCCTGGCAGATCCGACTGCCATCACACTATGAGTGGAGATGTGGTGGGTTGGCATCGGCTAACCTGCCACACTCAATGTAGCGGTCTTCACTGCAAGCCTGTTGGCGGTGGCACCGCCAGGACCATAATGACCCCCCCTATGTGCTCTTACAGATTTGTGATGTCACCACAAAGTGTTATGCCAGCGGATCTGCAGTGGGCACGGTTGTTAACTAACCACAGCTGGGAGGTATTGCTGGGATTTAAAAAATAAATAAATAATGTTTCAGTTCTATTCCTTGGGAAACTCCAAAGATAACGACACTGTAGGATGAAGTATCAATTTGAATATTCTTTTAACATGCAAACTGTCCCGCCAGGATAACATTAGCAACTAAGAATGCATGTTTTTGGTAATCGAGAGTTAGTCTTTTACAATCTTTTATCAGTAGCCAACAAATACTTTGGCTCTTAAGCTTATGTTGGGTCTCACAATAAGAGTGAGCGTGCTAACAATGGATTTTGAAAATACATTATTTCTTGCTATCTTTTATTTCATTGACCTATTTCAAATTTTTCTTCACGTTAGTAGGTCTTTCTTTTTAATACTGAATTTCGAACGGAAAACTGACGCAAGCCCTATAATTTGTTGTAGTGTCCAAGTTTTTTTTTCCTTATCTTATGAACCACAGAATATTTTTTACATGTTGACAGTGGGTTAGTACTCTGTATAGGATTACATTATGCATGTAGTGGGTGAATGACTGAGGAGTCAAACAACACAATTAACATGCTTAAGTAAATGCTAATGTCTCTTGTTTGCTTTATGAATGTACGCCTGTAATAAACAGGCAGGGACAGGGTGGCAAGATTACTCCATCCAGTAGAAATTACAGAACACACTTAAAACACAAGATAATCAATCTGCAAATTCAATGGCACCATGTACCACCATTTGTGATACACCTTACTGCTCAGCAGCACATAGTTAAAGTTAAAACGACCATGTCTATATACATAATTAGCTTGAAGTTTCTTTTGCATTCTGCTAGGTAACAAAATATACAAGGACAGATTATGCTATTGGTTGGTTATAACTTCAGTATATATTATTTTCAAAAGCTCAAACAGACACCAAGCATTCACCGATATTAGAAATGGGATTCAGGAAAAAAAAAACAAAGTTTAGGGGCTCGTTTGTTCCGAGTTTTATCTGTTAAAATAAAGTATAAACCAAAACATTTCAACAATAGAATCTTTGCAAATCACTTGTTTGGTATTCTATTGCCGGCTTTGATAATAGTTCTCCAGATCCAAGGACTTCTTGTCCAACAATTTTAAGGTTTATAAACTTAATCTTAAATGCATTCTCTCCATGTGGGCTGCGGATAAGTCCAAATATCTGTTCAAAAATACCTAAGCACAAAGTGTCTCTGTGAACTGTCCCCGCTACTGCAACCACTACTAACCCATGCGGTGAATTTACACACTTCATACCCCCACAGTCCACATTTGGGTATAGCATGAGTTTCTCCTCACGCACTAAAGCTAATAAGCGAAGGCTCGTCATAGCTGAACCTCGATATTCTTCCATGTTCTGCGTCGATGTGCAATAAGAAAACTTTAACACAACATCCTCCCAGAAGTGTTGTGGGCCCCACTCTCCTTTCACTTGTCCAGACAAAGGATTTTGAGAGTTCAGAAGATGATAAAACCAATCACAGAATTGTAGCCCAAGCACATGGATGTCACCCGGTTGATATTCCTCTTTCTGATTTTCATATGCCTGTCAAAAAGAATGCAGCACATGAATACACCTTGAGATATTACAAACTATAGAAATACATTTATTTGAAAATATTACAATAATCGCAGCAAAGAAAGACAAAATACAATGTTGGGATACAGAACAATGAATAGCAAATCGTCTTGGCTAGTACTAGAGGACAGAACTTTAGGATAACAAGAGGTTGCACTGATAGCTAAAAACCTTCTTAAATTAAACCAGTATCTGTAAGTTCTAGATTAACTTGATCTGGTGCATTCAGCGCCATGGTCATTGCAGTAATTACCCATTTTGATGAATTTCTTAAATAAGGAAAGTCAGGCTGACAAAACATTTTACAGAAAAGTTGGTATGGCGAGATACCTTTCCCACAAAATATTGTGTTTCCAAATAGAAGGTAAATGTTTATTTTAAAAACAGCATGATAAAAAAGGAAAGGGTGTGGATGTGAGGTTGGGTACTGGGAAATAGTAAGGGAATTTGTTAAAATAAAGGGAGGAAACTGGGAGAGGGACACTGTTGGGATTTTGTAAAAAAAAAAAAAAAAAAAAAAAAAATAAGAAGTCAAGTGGTAGGAGAAGGAAAATGTTACTTACTTAGTAAGCATCTGTTTGTGGCATGTAGTGCTGTAGTTTCACATGCTCCGCATACTCCCGCCATCTAGTGTTGGGTCCTGAGTGCTGAAAGTTGTTTTTCTTCACATAAGTCTTTTTGAGTCACAGGATTGAGTGACTCCTCCTCTCGGTGATGCTGCACATGGCCATCAACTCCTTTGTTACCTTGTTTTTCCGCAGGTGGGTGAGAAAGGAGTGTGAAGAATGAAAATATAGACAAAGATGTTGATGCAAAATCTAAATACATATGTACAAAAATATACAAATATAATTTAACTGCAATGGCCACAGGCGTCCGGAGAGGAGGAAGGTTGCATGTCTGAGGTTCAGATCGAAAAAGAAACAACTTCTCGTTCCAGAGAAATGGAGATCGAAGCAGAGGATGCGGCTTTGGTCTTAGTGACCGTTTCTAGTGCAGAGTCGGAGGGTGGGGCATCCGAAGCAGTATTTCGGTACCGACCATGGTCTAGTGGCAGTGGCGGACCAGCGACCTCAACAATGAGGTGCAAAGCCTTTTTAAAGTCTTTGGAAGGGCAGCAGCGGCCACAGTAGTCATGCTCTGGGAAAAGGTGATCTTGTGGCTTTCTGAAACAGATTCACCGAGAGGAGGAGTCACTCGAACCCATGACTTGAAAGTCTTCTTCTAAGAAAAACAACTTGCACCACTCCAGACCCAACACCAGGTGGCAGGAGTATGCAGAGCACATGTATCTACAACCACACATGCCATCGAACATAAGGGTTTTGTAAAGAAGAAAATGTGAGGATGGCAGGAAGAGGAATTGGATGTCTGAAAACAGGAGCTAAGCAAGAGTGGGAGTAATGGATTTGGGGGAAACAAACTAACAGAAATAATAGGGTGAGTGGGATTTATAAAAAATAAAAATAAAAAAAAAATAAAGCAAGAGGGGAAGTAAGTAGTTTGAGTAAATCGGAAGTGGGAGAAAGGGTTGTAACAAAATAAAAAAATAAAAACCTGAGGTAAAGCCGGAGGGGGAGTAACAAGAGGCAGGAAAGAGGGTTGTTAATTTAAAAACAAAACAAAAAAACAAGATTTTATTCATGTTTGATTTTCATCAAAATCACATACAGCCAGGCAGAACTGCAGATTGGTTGCAGAGAATGTGTCTCCTACCCTTTTTGCAATGCAATGGATACCTCTGTTAGTGAATATAGATACATCTCTGTCATGCATAGAGCAAGTCTACAGTCTTGACCCACCATTGCTGTACTCACAATTCCATATCTTCACTCCAGCTCGGCAACACAAATTCAAAAGCTTTTTTCCTGCTTCAAGTACTAAGGATCAAAAGACAGCAACCTAACGGACCATATGTTTCGGTTTAAGCTGCAATATTGACAACTGATTATCCTACTTCTAGTCATTCATCAATATTTTTGACAGTTTAACTGCTCATCATGGTTTAATGTCATGGTTTGGACATTTAGACCAGGAAGTCACTTGGGATAATCAAGTTATACAAGCACTGAACAACAGATGGAGAAAGTTACTTACCTGTAACAGTAGTTCACAAGCAAGAGTGTCCTCCCCCAATTCATACTCTCTAGGGAGAATATAAAAAAACTTTTGCTCAACACTTTATCTAAGAAATCCATCAGCTGTCAAAAGCAGCTGTGCATACACGCATACTGAAAACATAGCAGGCATATTTGTAGAGTGCATTTTCAGCTCTCAGGAGTTTATTGACACTACTGACAGATATATGTGTATAGTTACCCAATACAATGGTACATTTCACAGAAATCCAAAGGGGTAGAGGATAAAGGGACTGCCAAATTTTTAACCTGTGACCATGAGGGCAAGCACATACCCCCGTATGGGAAGCATTCGTTCATTCAGCCACTAGATCTGGCTCTGAATCAGATCTCACAAAGGACTTAAACATGGCCAGACACAATTTATATTTTTCCACATATATTCGGACGGGTGAGCTTCTTATATCCCCTGATGTGTATTTAGATCTTCCAAGTCCTGTAAGTATTAACAGCTTACGATAACCTTGATTGGCACTCTTGACAACCTGGTAAACCACCTGGCCTCTCTCTGTTCCTGAAAACGTCATTTGTACAAAAGTTGTCCACAGGCTTCACTGCTTCTTTTTATATTCACATTAGAAGTCTCTCCTAACTTCAGCAAAATGGGATTTTATTACTGGTCCCATCAAATCATTTTTGGAACTCTACTCAAGACCTGGTTGTAATGGTAAACGTTATCCACCAGTCTTGAAGTATGTTAACTATTAAAACATCACAGGTTCTATGATATAATTTGATTAAATTATTTTCCTCTAAGATCTCCATCAAGAAGAATAAATAAACAAACTGTATTAGGAACAGCTGCACCACTGGACAGTCCCCAACCTCCCAACACTATGGCATCTCTCTGCAATGGTGGTGGCTGAAGTGCAGAAGCCTTTTTTCTTACAAATCGCCTAATGATCCTTGCCCAACACACATTATAAAGGGCCTGGAGTTAGTGATCGCGAACATGCTATGGCAGATCATTATTTTTTCTGACTTTAGTTGTAGTCTGATATGTTAGAGAAGATGAAATGGTCCGCTAATTTAAAAAAAGAAAATATATATAAAAAATAAATAAATAAAATAATTGGACCCATCTGGTTTGAAGAATATTAATCCCATCACATTGCTGCCAGTTGTAGCTAAACAGATAGAAATGATTAGCCAACCATCTTGAATCACTGCATGATTTAGACAATTTTCAGGCAGGATTTTGCTGTGGCCACAAAAGCAAATCCATGCTAGGAGTCACCCCGGACGAGCTTAGGACATGGTGGACAAAGGAGGAACTCCTGGTCTGAAATTGTTGGCCTGCTCTGCTTATTCTGTGTGCTGTATTTTAAAGAGTTGACTATCATCTTTCCTGGCCGTTTCACCTCTGAGAGACTAGCAGACTGTGAGCAAAGGTTTTCTTCCGTCTTAACTGGACACAAGCTATAGGTCTCCCTCCCTTTCTTTCTTTCTGTAAAGATCGTGGTTCCCTGTGATGTACTGCTTCCTCCTACTATTTAATATGTATGGTCACCAATCACGTCTTTTCTCACACTGCAGTATGCTTACAACACTCAGCTGTGATTGAAATTTGATCAAGCTGTATGTACACAAACAAAGTTCAATGACAAAAAAAAAGAAGAAAGAAAAAAAACTTTCATTAATGGGTGAAGAGGACTTGTAGTAGTCAGCTGAACTATCACTATCCTAACCTATAGTTCTTGTTCAATCAAGCCCTGTGATTTGGACCACAGATGCAGCCGGTGTGGTCCTCTTGCTTTCAACCCTGACTTATCTCCTCTGCAGTCCTTTCATGTGTCCTCTCTCAATATATATGGGATTTCAAGTGTGTACGACCGCCAAGTTTCAACTTCTTTAGCACTTGGTATGAGGTTGGGGTGTGGACCGCACAGGTATGATCATAATTCCACTGCCTGTGTGTTGTGTACTGGTTCCCACTTAAACCAACAGTCCAGTTAAAAGATCTCTGCCTCAGGCGTTTTACCAAACTGGTCATGCCTTGTGTGGAGCGACACGATTCCCTATGCATCTGCAAGAATACTGATGTACAGCACACATTTCTTGCTTAAAACCTGAAATGTGCCCAGTATTGGGGTAGTTCATTTTGCATTCTGGCCACACAACTGTGCAAAATGCTTCCACTAAGCACCAATATATTTCTTGAGGTAGTGTAATCGGTAGGCAAGCTGGGACTTCTGTTTTCCTTGATTCACTGCGCCAAGATGCCTTTCTGTGTACGTGTTCTGTCAGAATTGCTTGCATAAGAATGGTCTATGCTCTAGGCCAGTTTATACAATACACTGGCATATCGCGTACAGCCAGGTAAATATGGATCAGCTACCCTGATGAACAGGAGTCGTCGTCGTTAAAAAACATACTTGACCAGTGTAAGGAAATGCCTCCTTGGCATGGTTACCCCCTGACTTTTTGCCTTTGCTGATGCTATGTTTTGAATTGAAAGTGTGCTGAGGCCTGCTAACCAGGCCCCAGCACCAGTGTTCTTTCCCTAACCTGTACTTTTGATTCCACAATTGGCACACCCTGGCATCCAGGTAAGTCCCTTGTAACTGGTACCCCTGGTACCAAGGGCCCTGATGCCAGGGAAGGTCTCCAAGGGCTGCAGCATATCTTATGCCACCCTGGGGACCCCTCACTCAGCACAGACACACTGCTTACCAGCTTGTGTGTGCTGGTGAGAACAAAACGAGTAAGTCGACATGGCACTCCCCTCAGGGTGCCATGCCAACCTCACACTGCCTATGCAGTATAGATAAGTCACCCCTCTAGTAGGCCTTACAGCCCTAAGGCAGGGTGCACTATACCATAGGTGAGGGCACCAGTACATGAGTACTGTGCCCCTACAGTGTCTAAGCCAAACCTTAGACATTGTAAGTGCAGGGTAGCCATAAGAGTATATGGTCTGGGAGTCTGTCAAACACGGACTCCACAGCACCATAATGGCTACACTGAAAACTGGGAAGTTTGGTATCAAACTTCTCAGCACAATAAATGCACACTGATGCCAGTGTA
This sequence comes from Pleurodeles waltl, assembly GCF_031143425.1. Classification (NCBI taxonomy): domain Eukaryota; kingdom Metazoa; phylum Chordata; class Amphibia; order Caudata; family Salamandridae; genus Pleurodeles; species Pleurodeles waltl. The sequence continues at coordinate 552,471,335 of NC_090447.1, forward strand.
CATTTTATTGTGAAATACACCCCAGAGGGCACCTTAGAGGTGCCCCCTGAAACCTTAACCGACTATCTGTGTAGGCTGACTGGTTCCAGCAGCCTGCCACAACCGAGACATGTTGCTGGCCCCATGGGGAGAGTGCCTTTGTCACTCTGAGGCCAGTAACAAAGCCTGCACTGGGTGGAGATGCTAACACCTCCCCCAGGCAGGAGCTGTAACACCTGGCGGTGAGCCTCAAAGGCTTACCCCCTTTGTTCCAGCACCACAGGGCACTCCAGCTAGTGGAGTTGCCCGCCCCCTCCGGTCACGGCCCCACTTTTGGCGGCAAGGCCGGAGGAGATAATGAGAATAACAAGGAGGAGTCACTGGCCAGTCAGGACAGCCCCTAAGGTGTCCTGAGCTGAAGTGACTCTAACTTTTAGAAATCCTCCATCTTGCAGATGGAGGATTCCTCCGATAGGGATAGGAATGTGACCCCCTCCCCTTGGGAGGAGGCACAAAGAGGGTGTACCCACCCTCAGGGCTAGTAGCCATTGGCTACTAACCCCCCAGACCTAAAACACGCCCTTAAATTTAGTATTTAAGGGCTTCCCTGAACCTAAGAATTGAGATTCCTGAAACTACAAGAAGAAGACGACTGCTGAGCTGAAAACCCCCTGCAGAGGAAGAACAGAAGACACCAACTGCTTTGGCCCCAGTCCTACCGGCCTGTCTCCTACCGGCCTGTCTCCTGCCTTCCAAAGCAACCTGCTCCAGCGACGCTTTCCAAAGGACCAGCGACCTCTGAATCCTCAGAGGACTGCCCTGCTTCAAGAAAGACAAGAAACTCCAGAGGACAGCGGCCCTGCTCCAAAAGACTGCAACTTTGTTTCAAAGGAGCAGATTTAAAGACCCCTGCAACTCCCTGCAAGAAGCGTGAGACTTGCAACACTGCACCCGGCGACCCCGACTCGACTGGTGGAGAACCAACACCTCAGGGAGGACCCTCCGGCGACTCCGAGAGTAACCAAAGTTGTCCCCCCTGAGCCCCCACAGCGACGCCTGCAGAGGGAATCCCGAGGCTCCCCCTGACCGCGACTGCCAGAACCTAAAGTCCCGACGGCTGGAAAAGACCCTGCACCCGCAGCCCCCAGCACCTGAAGGAACGGAACTTCTGTGCAGGAGTGACCCCCAGGAGGCCCTCTCCCTTGCCCAGGTGGTGGCTACCCCGAGGAGCACCCCCCTTGCCTGCCTGCACCGCTGAAGAGACCCCTTGGTCTCCCATTGAAACCTACAGAGAACCCGACGCTTGTTTACACACTGCACCCAGCCGCCCCCGCGCTGCTGAGGGTGTACTTTTTGTGCTAACTTGTGTCCCCCCCGGTGCCCTACAAAACCCCCCTGGTCTGCCCTCCGAAGACGCGGGTACTTACCTGCTGGCAGACTGGAACCGGGGCACCCCCTTCTCTCCATTGAAGCCTATGCGTTTTGGGCACCTCTTTGACCTCTGCACCTGACCTGCCCTGAGCTGCTGGTGTGGTAACTTTGGGGTTGCTCTGAACCCCCAACGGTGGGCTACCTTGGACCCAAACCTGAGACTTGTAAGTGATTTACTTACCTGCTAAAACTAATAATAACTTACCTCCCCCAGGAACTGTGAAAATTGCACTGTGTCCACTTTTAAAACAGCTATTTGTGTTTTATGTGAAAAGTATATATGCTACTGTAATTATTCAAAATTCCTAAAGTACTTACCTGCAATACCTTTCAAATGAGATATTACATGTAGAATTTGAACCTGTGGTTCTTAAAATAAACTAAGAAAATATATTTTTCTATAACAAAACATATTGGCTGGATTTGTCTCGGAGTGTGTGTTCCTCATTTATTGCCTGTGTGTATGTACAACAAATGCTTAACACTACTCCATTGATAAGCCTACTGCTCGACCACACTACCACAAAATAGAGCATTAGTATTATCTCTTTTTGCCACTATCTTACCTCTAAGGGGAACCCTTGGACTCTGTGCATACTATTCCTTACTTTGAAACAGTGCATACAGAGCCAACTTCCTACAACCAGGGTTCACATACTGGCCTTATCTACTAGCTTTACACCGCCTTAAAGGGAGACAGACAACTAGATATAACCAGGGCTCTCCTTCACTGGGACGAAGACCAGGGCTTCCTATTAACATCCAGAGAGTGTGGGAGAGCTAGGGCGGAAGTGTGAGATACCTCCAGCAATGCCAGATTTAAATTAATGGCATTCTATTATCTACAAAAAGCTTACCTGACTCCACAATGACTCAGCACGATATACCCCTATGTGCACTGCCGAGTGACCATGTCCATGATATGATGAGTCCCTGCTGGGTTTGTACATAAAACGTGGAGTTGCGGAATTCTGCACTCCTAGTGGACACAAGTTACAGAATCCGTGACTAGAATAATGTGGATCTATCCGGTCCGTGCCAATTCAACATGGTCCTTTGGGCCTTCTGCCTACTTAGAGAAGGCCGCAAAATGAACTATAGATTCTCACTTCTAAGCTTGGTATTGGCCAGACCCCATTTAGCAATTCATTGGGCGAAAGCTCTCCGGCCTTCGTGGGCGGTAGCGGAAGGTATACGTCTTCGAAGAGTCTGTACAGATGAACGTGCGGGGAGAAACCTAGCAAAGCGGGAGGAGATGGTGGATTGCATCGGAGGTAATCAGGAGGACGAGACAGATTTCATTAGAAGGGACACCCTGAATAAGAGTGCATTCTCTCTCCACCAGCAGTACAGACCAGCAGGTGACATATAGCAGTTCTCAGGCAAATATACTTGGGGAGGTATGCAGCAACTGGGTAGGTGTGTGTAATTGTATAATGAACAAGCAGGCGAGTAATCTCATGTTGCCTTTGCCCGAAGACTCTCCTCCTCATGGTTATATGTTGTACTTTTGACGCAGTTGTGACAGGGTTATCACCCTTACCTCTGACCCCTCACATAATATACCCACTGATATGTACCCCCACGCTGTATTGTATGATATGTGAACCATTTGAGCCACTGTATGACACCGCTACCTGTTGTCTTGTGTTGGTGTTTAAAAGGCTAATAAAGATCATTAAAAAAATGGTCTATGCTGAAAGCCATGAATCAGGGGCCTGATTCATAGATTGTATTGCCCAATTAAGTCTCACTTAGTAGATGGAACTGAATATGGTGATTTTCTGCTTGCTACCCAGATTATCTGTAAATAACGGTAAATTTGCACACACAAACAAGGTGTGGGTGGAAGTTGACACCATTGTGACCACGCACAATGCAGACACACTAACTACTTTTGTGAGGATTTGCAAATACTTTTATCATTGTTTCGTACCATAGTAATATATATAATACTACTACTGCACAAGGCAGTCAGGGACAGTAAACCCTTATATTCAAAGGGTTAACAGGAATAGGAAAATGTATTCTCTGCGGAGAACAAAGTGAAAGAAAATGTGCAAATACAATGAGTAGGACTGCACTTGAACGAATCACAGTATTCCAACAAAATTATTGTGGGAGTAGATTTTCACGCACCCCTTATGAAGTCTGAATACTATGCAAATTGGGTGTATGTCTACAATGCACAACTGTAGGAGGCTGGTCTGACTTATAGTGGGTACCTTGTGGTACTTACACCCTGTGCCAGGTCCAGTTATCCCTTATTAGTAGAATAGAGGTGTTTCTAGCAGCTTAGGCTGATAGAAGGTAGCTATAGCAGAGCAGCTTAGGCTGAACTAGGAGACATGCAAAGCTCCTACTATACCACATATCATATAGCACAATATCATAAGAAAACACAATAGTCAGAGTTACTAAAAATAAAGGTACTTTATTTTTATGACAATATGCCAAAAGTATCTCAGAGAATACCCTCACTTAGGAGGTAAGTAATATACACAAGTTATATGTACACAAACCCAAAACAGGTAAGTAACAGTAAGAAAACTAGTGCAAACAATGTAGAATCACAATAGGATGCAATAGTCAAACATAGGTCTAGGGGCAACACAAAGCATATACTCCAGAAGTGGAATGCAAATCACGAATGGACCCCAGACCTATGGGAGCTTGTAGAGGGTCGCTGGGATGGGGGGGGGGGGGGTCAGAAGCCCAGGAAACCCCGGATGAAGGTGCAAAAGGGCTGCCTCCGGGTGGAAGAAGCCAAAGATTCTGCAACAACGAAAAGGGCTAGGAACTTCTCCTTTGGATGGAAGATGTCCCACAGCGTGCGGAATGTTGCAGAAGTGTTTCCACGCAGAACTATCACAAACAAGCTTCGCTAGCTGCAAGGGTCGCAGTAGAGGTTTTTGGGTGCTACTGGGGACCAGGAAGGACCAGGATGTCACCCCTTGGAGGAGGAGACAGAGGGGGCACTCAGCAACTCAGAGAGCCCCTGCAGAAGCAGGCAGTGCCCGCAGAAGTACCGGAGCAGGCACTTAGAAGATTTGTGAAACCGGAGTCACAAAAGGAGGGTCCCACGATGTCGGAGTCCAACTCAGAGGGTTGAGCACTGCAGGACGGAGTGCTGGGGACCCAGGCTAAGCTGTGCACAAAGGAATACTTGGAGAAGTGCACAGAAGCCGGAGCAGCTGCAAATCACAGTACACAGGTTTGCAGTCTGGTGTGGGGAAGGCAAGGACTTACCTCCACCAAACTTGGACTGAAGGCTCACTGGACTGTGGGGGTCACTTGGATCTACCGCCTGTGTTCCAGGGACCACGCTCGTTAGGATGAGAGGGGACCCAGAGGACCGGTGATGCAGTCTTTTGGTGCCTGCGTTAGCAGGGGGAAGATTCCGTCGACCCACAGGAGATTTCTTCTTCGCTTCCAGTGCAGGGTGAAGGCAGACAGCCCTCAGAGCATGCACCACCAGGAAACAGCCGAGAAAGCCGGCAGGATGAGGCGCTACAATGTTACTGGTAGTCATCTTGCTACTTTGTTGCGGTTTTGCAGGCGTCCTGGAGCAGTCAGCGGTCGATCCTTGGCAGAAGTCGAAGAGGGAAGTGCAGAGGAACTCTGGTGAGCTCTTGCATTCGTTATCTGAAGAATACCCCAGAGGAGAGACCCTAAATAGCCAGAAAAGGAGGTTTGGCTACCAAGAAAGGAGGTTTGGCTACCAAGAGAGGTAACAGCCTATCAGAGGGGGTCTCTGACGTCACCTGCTGGCACTGGCCACTCAGAGCAGTCCAGTGTGCCTCCAACACCACTGAATCCAAGACGGCAGAAGTCTGGGACACACTGGAGGAGCTCTGGGCACCTCCCCTGGGAGGTACTGGTCAGGGGAGTGGTCACTCCCCTTTCCTTTCCTTTGTCCAGTTTCGCGCCAAAGCAGGGCTGGGGGATCCCTGAACCAGTGTAGACTGGCTTATGCAGAGATGGGTACCATCTGTGCCCATCAAAGCATTTCCAGAGGCTGGGGGAGGCTACTCCTCCCCAGCCCTTCACACCTATTTCCAAAGGGAGAGGGTGTAACACCCTCTCTCAGAGGAAATCCTTTGTTCTGCCTTCCTGGGCCGGGGCTGCCCAGACCCCAGGAGGGCAGAATCCTGTCTGAGGGGTTGGCAGCAGCTGCAGTAGAAACCCCAGAAAGGCAGTTTGGCAGTACCCGGGTTCTGTGCTAGAGACATGGGGGATCATGGAATTGTCCCCCCAATACCAGAATGGTATTGGGGGGACAATTCCATGATCTTAGACATGTTACATAGCCATGTTCGGAGTTACCATGGTGACGCTACACATAGGTAGTGACCTATGTGCAGTGCACGCGTGTAATGGTGTCCCCACACTCACAAAGTTCGGGAAATTTGCCCTGAACGATGTGGGGGTACCTTGGCTAGTGCCAGAGTGCCACACACTATGTAACTTGGCACCTAACCTTCACCAAGTGAGGGTTAGACATATAGGTGACTTATAAGTTACTTATGTGCAGTGAAAAATGGCTGTGGAATAACGTGGAAATTATTTCACTCAGGCTGCAGTGGCAGTCCTGAGTAAGAATTGTCTGAGCTCCCTATCGGTGGCAACAGAAATGCTGCAGCCCATAGGGATCTCCTGGAACCCCAATACCCTGGGTACCCAAGTACCATATACAAGGGAATTATATGGGTGTACCAGTGTGCCAATGAGAATTAGTAAAATTAGTCACTAGCCTGCAGTGACAATTTTAGAAAGCAGAGAGAGCATAAACACGGAGGTTCTGGTTAGCAGAGCCTCAGTGATACAGTTAGGCACCACACAGGTAACACATACAGCGCATACACTATGAGCACTGGGGTCCTGCCTAGCAGGATCCCAGTGACACAAGTGCAAAAACAAACATGCATACAGTGAAAATGGGGGTAACATGCCAGGCAAGATGGTACTTTCCTACAACAACTTTCTTGCTTTCTCAGAAATTTTGTACATTGGGACTAGTGTCTGATTTTTATTACTTTGGTGCTCTGTGACAACAAGTGAAGCGACAAAGAAGGAACCTCCAGGGAAATATATAACCTAAACTCATCTACAGCGATAATATGTCATCCCCTCAAGTTCTAACACCTCTGGATCGGGCAGGGGAAAGGTTTCTCTTTTCCAGATCACTGTCCTGTAGTGCAGCAATCAAAGGCTGTGCCCAGAAGCTAATGTCAATTTTTCCTAAGTGCTGGGGTCACAACAATGAAGGTCAGATCTTGGTTAGTATAAAACTGAAAGCAACCATAGATATTCAGTCCAACAGAACTTTAGAAGAGGCTGCCTGGAAATCTTCAGTAGCCTTCAGAAGGACTAGTCTGCTCTTATTGAATAAGGAATGCTCAAAATATCCCCTCACTAAGAACAACTGTTTATCTTAGTTAAGGGCACAGTGGAGTTGCTGACTTCCCTAGTCCAGAATGCAGACAGCATCTACTTAACTCTCAGGCGTACTTTGGTGAGTGTCCCCCTTTCACACACAAACACATACTTATTTACACATATCCAGCATACCAGGGACACCAGACATGCAGACTGGCCAAATTGACAACTCCATGTTCAACATCAAGGAAAACATGTAGCCACACTCAAACGGCTTTTGCAGCCCCCACTCCCCCTTCAACTCCCCCCCACCACACACACACACACACACATCAAAACAAATGATTACCACAGAATATTTGGCTTCATACTGCACACATTATTCCAACTTTGGTCACCTTCCTCTGAAGTTGCCTCTAATGTTTATTGAAGGCATTGCTAGAAACATACACCAACGCATTACTAAAAGCCAGTGCTGTGCAAAGAAAGATGCAACTAAATCTGTGCCACTGTACCTAGATGGATGCTGCTTTAAAAAGTTCTAGTTCTGAAATACTGTTGGATGGCATACATCAGACAACTATGGACACCTCCTGCCAGGCATCAGATGCTCAAACAGCTCGAAAGAAACTTGAGGCCTTGCCTTTCATGACTAGACACTTAACATCACAAGTACAATCCCCATTATGGTCCAGCCACCTCAGCCTGGGATAGCCTTCCTATGTTTCACACATTTCTTCATAGAGTGTTCTCATAATTAACTTATCAGCAAAATGTATGGTCAGCAAAAGATGTCTTCCCTGAAACAGGCTATGAAACACAATAGGGTAAAGGAACCTCTTTATTAGATGACCTCCTCCCCTCCAAAGTTTCAGTATAAGCAGCACAAGCCTAGTTTCGGGTGCATCCTTCATCAACTACAATTGATTCCAAGCTGACACCCAGCATACTTAACATTCTTAACATCACATTCTCCCATGCCTCACTAACCATTATACAGCATCTCCCAGTTAATACACACATTATCAAGAGAAAACTCTGTATATGTGCTGCACTTGCCAATTAGGAAGGGAAGTGTTTTTCTTTTCATTTGCTTGCTTCCACACCATCTACCTCCTGCATATCCCTCAGGTGAACCCAGTTCAACTTCACGCTTACAAGTCCATGAGTTACAAATGAAATTAAAACAGTACTACCCCGAACCAAGTCCAGTAATCATTTTTATTTGAGTGACCACACGTAAAGAACAAGAATACATTTAATCCGTTGTCTGGGATTACCTGTGTCACTGGTTTTGCAATGCTCTCTGCCGCTTTCCAGTGTTCCAATGTCCTCTGGATGAGCTGGTATTTTTCAGACGAAGGTGGTACTACAACATTGTGCTTTGCCAAGTACTTAAAAATACAGTCCCGATTAACCTTTTTACGCTTCAGAAGTTCTCCAGCACTCTCACTGTATGTTAGTATCACATTTATTGCTTCTGTAATGAAAACATAAATGAAGGGTAAGAGCACAAGACCAATCGAACATCTAGAGTAAGAATATCAACAGCATGCACCTTTTCACACATTTCTAATACCCTAATTCAGTATATTGCTGGCAAATGGATTCTCTGCCTAGCCGGCATCATTCTATGGTAAGGGCTAAAATGAGCTTCAGCCGCTGGTCAAAGCTCCAGTTGAAGGAGATCCTGATGCTGCCTATCTGTTCCTCACCCAAGCACATTTGTCTCCTGTGAATGAGGCTTTACATGTATGTGCGGGGGGAGGGACGGGGGGCATCAGAGAGAGAGCCTATGGCTTGCAGCGGCTAAGGGACTTTCTCAATAACTGTGCCACATTTCCCCAAATTGTGCACTTTTGATAAGCACCTGAAGGCCCACAGTAGGATCTAGTTTTTGAAAGTCTCCGAGAATCTGTACACCAGTATCGACCAACCTATGCAGGGTCTCCAAAAGCAGATGCTATATATTCCTGGCTTTAAAATAAAAAATTGTTTTTTAAAAAGCAGCAATATATTACTATTATGGTTGTTTAAAAGCATGGATTGTATTTTTCCACATCGATCAAGACGATATAATGAGCAGAAAAATCAAACAAAAAAATAATTACTTGTATTTAAGACAGTTCATTCTGATATCTTAAAAAGCATACACATTGATCAATCATTAGGGACAGGCAGCAACTCTGTAAGCCAATCAATGTAGTATGTGAATTCAAACCAATCATATGCTTAAATATGACTAACGCAATACCAATGGTTCGGTGAGCGATTTAAAAAAACATCAACATTGATATTAAAAACAGTTTATTCCAGTTAAATTGTTTGGAAAAGTGTTCAGTAAGGTGAGTGTCCGTAGTCAGTTGTCTTAAGGACCGTACTATATTACTGACAGCGCACTAGGGTCTATGGCGAAGTAATGTTCACAGGAGAAGCAAAGTCCTTTATCAATATGTCCTTTTTGTGCTCAGGATTCTGTCCAGTTTCCTTAGAGCCCTAGGTCCCCAGTTATCCAGTGTTGACACATTTTGACCCCCTCCCTGCTTAGGGTCTCAATAGGACAAAGAACTGCTGAATCTTGAGTCGCGCTGAATTCAACCCATTACGTCACTGAACCGTGTTGGCAGCAGAAACGTCTTGAAACTCATTGAAAGAATACCACAAGGTGCCCCCTCCAGCGCAATACACAAAGCCAGACAAAAATCAACCACACAGATGTTGCTAATTTTTAACCATGCAGCTCAACTAAAAACTCACTAGTTCATTGTCCTGATGAGACCCTGCACACGGCGGGCCGGCAGAGGTTCCACAGAGGGTAAAGATTCATCCCATTTTTATTTTTATAAAAAAGGTGCAAACGCTAATAATCCCATTCACCCAGGATATTGTTGTTGTAACTTACACAACTTAGGTCAACCTTTATAGATACCCAGTCTGTGACCTGTTTCCCGGAACTTGCTTTCAATAGGTGCGGTGCCAAAGTAAAAAAAAAAAAAAAGTTGAGACTTAGGCAAACAAATAAGATAGGTTACTGAGTTCATATCAATTGTGTTACCACAGCTTTTGATCTTCGTTTTATGAAAATTGCGCTCAGGGAAAACATCACAGAGCAGCTTCCCACCCGACCATATGGTGATAAAATGTAATAACGTTTCTTGATTTACTTCACAACAGCATCCTGTTAGAAATGTGGTCTTTGGTTAGCAGTCAGGTTACCCCCTGTCCAAGCAAGGACCCTCACTCTAGTCAGGGTAAAAGAGAATCACCCCCAGCTAATCCCCGATCACCCCCTTGGTAGGTTGGCACGAGCAGGCAGGCTTAACTTCAGAGTGCTAGGTGTGAAGTGTTTGTACCAACACACACAGTAACTTAATGAAAACACTACAAAATGACAACAGGTGTAGAAAAATAGAAAATATTTATCTAAACAAAACAAGAACAAAATGACAAATCCACAATACACAAGTTAAGCTATCCATTAAAAAGCAAAAAGAGTCTTCTTGTAATTTTAAACACAATGCTAACGCTGTTAGCGTGAAAATGTATCCTGGGTGCGTCAAAAATAACCACGCACAGGTGCGTGTGCGTCCAAAAGGGCTTGTGGTGCGTCAATTTCACTCACAAGCTAGACCTTACGTAGTTTCTCCTTTGGTCAGGTCAGGGTGCAACAATAATGCTCTCTACAGGAAAGCGATGCGTCGATCCGGTCAGCACCATCAGGTCTGGGTAGGCCTTGCGTCGTTTTTACACGCCCAACAGTGTTTGCGTCGGAAATCCAGCTGCACGATGATTCAAAAACCACACAGCATGGGTTGTGATCTCACCAGCCTCCGTCAGCGAAGCTACGCTTTGTTTCTCCAGCCACGGGCGTCGATCTTCCGGTCGCGTTGCAGGCGAGCATCGATTTTTTGCCACAAAGCTGGTGCTGCGTCGATTTTCAGACGCAGATCGGAGTCGCGTTGATCTTTTCCCTGCACGGCAGACAGTGTGTGGATGTCTCACTCTTGGGCTGCCAACTTCTGCTTCCAGGGTTCCAGGAACTGGATGGGCACCACTTGGCAGAGTAGTAGTCTCAGCAGATGTTCCATGTGTTGGCAGAGAGAAGTCTTTGATGTCCCTGAGACTTCAAACAACAGGAGACAAGCTCTAAAACAAGCCCTTGGAGAGTTCTTCACAAGAAGGAAGGTACACAAAGTTCAGTCTTTGTCCTCTAGCACAGGCAGAAACAGCAACTGCGGGAGGGCTCCACAAAGCACAGTCACAGGCAGAGCAGCTCTTCAGCTCTTCTCCAGGCAAAGGTTCCTCTTGGTTTCCAAAAGTGTTCTAAAGTCTGTGGTTTTGGGTGCCCTTCTTATACCCATTTTGCCCTTTGAAGTAGGCTTACTTCAAAGAAAAGTCTCGCTTGTTTGTGAAATCCTGCCTTGCCCAGGCCCCAGACACACCAGGGGGTTGGAGACTTCCTTGTGTGAGGGCAGGCACAACCTTTTCAGGTGTGAGTGACCACTCATTCCCTCCCTCCTAGCACAGATGGTTCATCAGGATATGCAGGCTAAAGCCCAGCTCCCTTTGTGTCACTGTCTAGTGAGAGGTGCAACCTGCCCAACTGTCAAACTGACCCAGACAAGGAATCCACAAACAGGCAGAGTAACAGAAATGGTTTAAGCAAGAAAATGCTCACTTTCTAAAAGTGGCATTTTCAAACACACAATCTTAAAATCAACTTTACTAAAAGATGTATTTTTAAATTGTGAGCACAGAGACCCCAAACTCCACATGTCTATCCGCTCCCAAAGGGAATCTACACTTTAATCAGATTCAAAGGTAGCACCCATGTTAACCTATGAAAGGGACAGGCCTTGAAATAGTGAAAAACGAATTTAGCAGTATTTCACTGTCAGGACATATAAAACATATGACTTTATGTCCTACCTTATCCATACACTGCACCCTGCCCTTTGGGCTACCTAGGACCTACCTTAGGGGTGTCTTACATGTAAGAAAAGGGAAGGTTAAGGCCTGGCAAGTGGGTACACTTGCCAAGTCAAATTTACAGTTTAAAACTGCACACAGACACTGCAGTGGCAGGTCTGAGACATGATTACAGACCTACTTATGTGGGTGGCACAACAAGTGCTGCAGGCCCACTGGTAGCATTTGATTTACAGGCCCTGGACACCTCTAGTGCACTTTACTAGGGGCTTACCAGTACATCAAATATGACAATCATGGATAAACCAATTACATACACATTTTGTATAGGAGCATTTGCATTTTAGCACTGGTTAGCAGTGGTAAAGTGCCCAGAGGAACAAAAACAGCAAAAACAGAATCCAGCACACAACAACAACCTGGGAAACAGAGGCAAAAAGTTAAGGGAGACCACGCCAAGGATGAAAAATCAGACACATCCCAATCGGTTATTCGTATCCAAAGTCTTCACATTATGCTGCAGATTCCTAAACGTCTACTAGCTGGAGTCTTAATTTGATAAAATCGGATATAGAAATTGGCAAAAGACTGAAGGAAATGTATCTTTGAGATTTGAAAGGGCCATTGTATCTAGCTAACCGACCAACTATTTTCAGTTTCCCCAATTATTACATGTTCTTCTCAAATTTAACATTCAATATTCTGCCCTGAACCATGGCTTTGAATTTCTCTGCACTTGTCTTTGCTTGAAAACACCAACTCTAAGGCTCATATTTCTGTAACTAGTAGCTAACAATCATGCACTTTATGGCTGATTATGGTAACAACTCTTGACAAATCAACCCTCCCAAAGCGCGACCTGAATTCTCCTATAGTAGATTAAAACTAGGAATGGAAGCCACTTCCACTCGTTTTGAAATGCAGAGTTCCAAGCACATTAAGCACGGAGGGGTTCACGATTAACATTTAATAGTTTTCACAGCATCTGACATCCTACACAATCCAAACTGTGAGTATACTAAGGCATCAAAGTGACAACACAACATTGCAAAGTGTCCCAATTTTAGCCTCAAATACCTTAATCATGGGGCTGCATGGACATCCCCGATATAACTAGTTGAAACAATTAAGTCTTATGCTAATAGAACGAGGTGCAAAAAAGTGATACCAAATAATAAACAACCAACCTGGGAAAAGCTTCTTTATACTATTTGATTAGCCCAAATTATAGAGCTGTATTTAAACTGGCACTTTAATCCTTTCGCTGCCAGGCCTCTCCTCCCCTGCCTGCCCCGCCCCCCCCCCCCCACACACACTTTTGGCATTTTACTGGGACATACCCCATTTTTACTATTTTTTGTGCTTTTAGCCTACTTCCAGTTAGTGACAGAAATGGCTGGATCCCGGAAAGCTAAACATTTCTGAAAAGTAGACAAAATTCTAAATTCAGCAGGGGGTCATATGTGTAGATCCTACAAACTTTTTCTACAGAAACTAACAGCTGAAATAAAAAAAAAATTGAAATGGAGGTGAAAAACCCCAACAATTTTTCTCAACATTTTACTCTAACTTTTTCCTGCAATGTCAGATGTTCTAAAGCAATATACCGTTATGTCTGCTGGACTCTTCTGGTTGCGAGGATATATAGGGCTTGTGGGTTCATCAAGAAGCCTAGGTACCCAGAGCCAATAAATGAGCTGCACCTTGCAATGGGTTTTCTTTCTATACCAGGTATACAGCAATTCATTTGCTGAAATATAAAGAGTTAAAAATAGGTATCATAGAAACTTTTTTATTTCCAAAATGGGCACAAGATAAGGTTTTGAGAAGCAGTGGTTATTTGCACATCTCTGAATTCTGGGGTCCCCATACTAGCAAAAATGTAGAGAAAGAAAAGGGGCAATAACACTTGTTCTGAGTTCCCCCCAAGTTTCCCGATAAAAATTGTACCTCACTTGCATGGGTAGGCCTAATGCCCGCAACAGGGAATGCAACATATAGACACATCACATTTTTTACAATGAAATCGGACGTGTGTTTTGCAAAGTGCCTAGCTGTGGATTTTAGCCTCTAGCTTAGCTGGCACCTAGGGAAACCTACCAAACCTGTGACTTTATGAAAACGAGACACCTAGGGGAATCCAGGATGGGGTGACTTGTGGTGGGGCTCTCACCAGGAGATAGAAAGTTCTGGAATCTGAGAGAAACCACAGATTTCCTTCCACCCAGTGTTCTCCCAATAAAAATGGTACCTCATTTGTGTGGGTAGGGCTAGTGCCCACGAAAGGAAATGCCTCAAAACACAACGTGGACACAAATTATCAAATACAAAACAACCTGTTTTTGCAAGGGAGTTTGGGGGGGGGGGGGGGGGGGGGCAGGGTTTTTGGTCCTGGACTCAGCAGCCATATAGGGGAAACCTACCAAACCTAAACATTTCTGAAAACTAAACACTTGAGGGAGTCCAGGGAGGTGTGTCTTGCGTGGATCCCCCAGTGTTTTCTCACCCAAAATCCTCAGCAAACCTCAAATTTAGCTCTAAACCTAAAAAAAAAATTATATATACACACACATACACACACACACACACACACACACACCCCCCCACACATTTTCCCCACATTTCTGTCTGGGATCACCGCACTGGGACGAATTTCCTACCACCCAACGTTCCCCTCAGTCTCCCGGTAAAGAGGATACCTCACTTGTGTAGGTGGGCCAAATGCCTGTGACAGGAAAGAGCCAAAAACCTGTTGAAATTGAGGGGGAAACAAGGCGGGTCCAAAAGGGCAGTTTGAAAAAAAAACTTTTAGGCTGACAAGGGAGGCAGAATTTTTATCGAGAAATAGTTGAGACAATCCTGGGTGGTAGGAATTTTGTGGATGCCTGCAGATTCCGGAGGGTTCCAGCACAAACATATGGGGAAAATGCGTGATTTCCAGCAAAGTTGGAGGTTCGCAGGGCATTGTGGGTAAGAAAATGGTGCGGGTGCATGTGAAGCACACCACCCTGGACTCACCCAGATATTAATTTTCAGATGTGTCATGGTCTTGTAGATTTTTCTACATGGCAGCGCACCAAAGTATAAGAAGTGCAGCCCTCACCTTTCCAAGTGGGTTGATTTTGAGTGTCAGACAAGCTCTTATGGCTCAAATGTAAAACCAAAACACAAAAAAAAAAAAAAAAAAAAAAATCAAAATGTCCTTTTTCTTGATGTGGGAGAAGATGTTTTAGTGTGCTGGGGGAGAGCTGAAAGGCTGTAACCCCCTTGAGTTGGGGTGGGGCATAACCATGCCCATTCTGGTTGGTAGTCATCACCCCACTATACATATATACTTTTTTAATTCTGTGGTGTCTAGTTTGTTCCCCTCCCACCCACCCCGGGAGTGAATCAGCGTTAATTGCCCCATCTGCCTACCGGTGGGCAGAACAACTTTGGCCCCATTTATTTGGGGTGAAGGTATGGCCATACCCCCACCCTCTTTTTTTTTTAAACAAATCTTCCCTTATGGGCCTTCTGCCTTCCAAAAATAGGCCAATCTATGGTGAACAGTAATATGGTGAACAGTAATATGCCCCCATGGGGAGTGCTGCCTCTCCTCCCCCCCCCCCCTCCAAACAAAACACACACAACAATCCCTGGTGCCTAAGTGGTTTCTGGCCTTTGGCCTAATAAAAGTAGGCCGGTCTGCCCCCAGGAGGGGCAGAAATTACCTAAAAACAATTTGCCCCCAAACAGCCCCCCCGCGGCGACCATTGCCTAAGGGGTCGCTCCCACATGAAAACAATAAAAAATAAATTAAAAATTAAAAAAAGATCCCTGGTGTCTAGCAGTTTTTTTCCTTGATTCAATGAGGAGGTCAGATTCTTCAGTCTACACTTGACACAGGAAGGGTCAATTACGCCAGATTCTGTGTTATCATTCATAGACAGCGTCCGAAATCTGTGGATGTTATTACTATTGGGAAAGAGCAATCTTAGAAAAATAGCGAAGCAATCTTCAAAATGCAAAGAGAAGTGTGGTAGGTAGGGCGTACAATTCATCGTAATAGCAAGACCATTGCCATGTGGCACACTATTTTTACCAACAAGAATGGCAAAATAAAGTCTGTTTTGAAGGAGCACTTTATGATGTACATAGGTCATCAGGTGGAGGGAGGGGTGTCCCAATAGTGAGTATGCCATGGCCCTCCTGCCTGGGATACCACCTAATGTATAAATGAAAAACATAAGTACTGATGGACATTTATGGTTTCAAGTAACTGATCTAAAGCTCGTACCAATAGAAAATTCAAAGCTCTCAGTATAATATGTTGATTGATGGAATGATCATCAGTGTACTACCCTGGTGCAGGGGTGTGGAATTTATTAAAATATCTACTTGTCCAGGGGACAGGTTGCTTCTCAAATCTACTTGTCCTGTAAAATGATCTACTTGTCCCTTTGGTGCCATGTAGTGTGGCGCCAAATTATGGCAGCAATCTTATTATGTAAGAGCTCTGATAATAACCTCTCTGATTATGCCAGGGCTACTACCATAGTAGGGCTTGAATACTTGCAGTTTCAATCCCTACTGTAACAATTTCCTTATTTTGCCACATTTCTGCAGATCTGCATACTGGGGCTGGAGGAAGCAGTAAGCAATAGTTCCACGGCTGGAATGCCTTTGAGTCTGCAAACCTACTAACCTGCATGTTTTAAAGATTTTCACCAGCTTCTCTCTAATATTTTCCCATAATAAGAAACGTTGGACATTTACTCCTGACAATGGCAGAATTAGAACTTCTTCCAAGGTTGGGAAGAAAGTGGCTGGAGGGAAAATGAACTTGCAAATGCTCAATAGATTTTCACATGAGCAAATCTACACATGCGTATTTACCCATGCTAAAATACAATTCACAAATATTTTATAGGGGTACGACATATACCATGGGTGCACTTTTGTGGCTTTCTTTAAGAATCTGGGGCCACATGTAGGTAGGTTCAGATTTGCGACCCGCAAATTGTGAGTCAGAGCAAGTCGCAATTTGCGAGTCGCAAATCCGAATGTAGGATGGTGTCCCTGACCACTGCCTGCTCTGAAAAAATGTTTACAGTGACATTCACAATGGGGAAGGGGTCCCATAGGGACCCCTTCGCTTTTGCGAAAGTGTTAGCACCCATTTGAAATGGGTGCAAACTGCGATTGGTTTGCGCCCGCGTTCGCAGAGCAATCCTACATTCCACTGCAAGTCGCAATTAGGAAGGGAACACCCCTTCCTAATTGCGAGTCGCAAACCCGTTTTGCGATTCGGTACCCAGGTTACCGAATCGCAAAACTGGGTTTGTGCATCGCAATGTGCTTTTTGCACGTCGCACACAGCGAAAGTCGCTGTTTGCGACATGCAAAAAGCTATCTACATGTGGGTCTTGGTCCCTAATTAGGTCTGGTGTTAACAAAGACATTTTGTTTTTATTAAACTTCTATTTCTCTCTCTTTTGGCTGGCTTTACTGTGAGTGATTGCATTCTGCTCTTCCACAAGGAGCATATTGGCACACAAAGTAGTTTTGTTCAGTGTCAGGAACTACAGTGGCAATCAGTGACGTAACAAAACTGGAGGGTGCCCCTTTGCAAAGAACATGGAGGAGCCCCCTATACAGACTCACTCAGGGCAGAAGCTGTGCTGAAGGGGCCCCCTGGAACGCGGCTGCGGGGCCTTTGTTATGCCACTGGTGGCAACGTGTGCTTTTAGAGTTCAAAAACGTTTTGGGGGGGTTTTGCCAGTGTTTGTTACAATGTTGAGGGCCTGGTAGCTCCCACAACAATAAAGTGTTACAAAAGCCATGTCAAAACAAGACACGCATTGATGAAACTAAAAGACTTATAAAAATATGTCAGATCAGTTGGCTTTGTCAGTGTTTGTTTATTTTCATGCTTCCCATAATCGTCTTGAAAATGGTTACACTGATTTTCCCTTAGAAATATTTTTGGGAAATACTAGCATGCATCAAAACATTTTACTAAATGACACTTCATTTGCATCTAATCAAAGAGCATTCTGGGAGCATTATACTTAGCCTCATAGCCTAAACTTTTCAAACATGTGTATACACGTTTTTTTTTTGTACTGGAACCAACGTCAGTAGTGAAGTGTGACCTTAAAACATTTATTTACAGCACTCACCCTAATAATGAAGGCTTTCAAATAATGAACCATAAATACAAGTTCGAACAGCATTATCTTTTGGAAACACATTACCTCAACTGCAGAGAGTTCCACTCTCTGTAAACAGGCAACCAAAGGGTTTGTGCTGCAGAGGTTTGGGCTTACTTGTCCCAAGGACAAAGTAAACATAAAAACTTGTTGCCCTTGACCCCAAACAAGATGTCCCGGGCGTCGGGCGAGAGAACTTAAAAAGCTAATTCTACCATGCTGAAAGCGGATGTAGTTCCTAACAGTGCCACCCAAGCCGTTAAGGAGCAAAAAGGTAATAGCAGTAGTATATGCAAAACTAAAACATACTGATTTTTTGGGACAAAAGTTCACTACGTATCCTTGTAAAGGTGTGGAGTATTACCTTGTAACTGTTTTCACGACTACTCAGTTTTTCTCCAGTCGACTGAATAATCACAAGCCAACTAGGGGTGCCTGATGTCGTTTTTTTGTATTCTGTTGGCATTAGAACTCTGCTTTGATGTGAAAGCAACAACCAAAGTGGACCTCCCATATCAGGGTTATGATCCCTTATGATTGAGTACGGATTGAACAAGTCTAGTATAGGAGCACAGGTTTTTAAACTTGTAACCCACCCAATGAGTAAGCTGCCTACTCACTTTCCCAAATAAAAACAGTCTAGTGGCCATAACGTGGGTTCCTTTCCTTCTTTAGGTATGGGAGTTATATGGAGAGTGTGTGAGTCAAAGTGTGAGTGATTCACAAAAGGACTAGCAACTGGGAGGAATTAATTTGAACCCCATTTGACATTTTCACAAAATAGTTGCCTTCGTGTAAGCTTGCTCTACCCATCTCAGACCCACCATGCCTTTCAAGCCACCCTTCCTGAAACCTCAATGTGTATTTAATGAGTGGCGGTCACCAGCTTAGTCCTTCCTTTTTCTGGAGTGTGTTTCCACTCCAATGGGTCAAACTAATCTAGTCCATTTTCTGTGTTTTCCATCACCTTTCCTGGTTACATAGCCTAACACAGGGCCAAGTTAGAGTACCAGTTCACATCGAACATTGCACCAGTCAGACCTGTAGGCAGAGTTCAGAAACAACCAAATTCTGGCTGGAAAAAAGGGAGACTGCTTATCAAGGATCAGAGGAGCCCAAGAACGTCTGAACGTAGTTGACTTACTCCTTAAGCCACCATACAATTACTGGCGGCTTCACCACTGCAGGATTTATTCTTTTATTCTTTGTCATCTGGCACCAGTGAATGACGCGACTACCAGAACAGACAAGTTCAATCTGTGTGGTTGCCTGTCTCCTTATAGGCTTGGCTTTAAGGTAGGGTGTCTGCACAGTCACCTTGTTGCTGTGAGATGAAGTGTGATTTTTTGGTCTGTTATCTCATTTAAAAAAAAAAAAAACACCCACAGAACGCATTGGAGTGGCAAGCGCTGGCAAGACACCTCACTTGAATACCACTCAGAAAAGACCATTCTCTGGTGAAGATAACCAAAAGTGGAAATACTGTGTATACACCAAGCTAAATCAAACACGGCTGGCCTCACTGTTTTCATGATTTATTCTGTTAACTTTAGGCAGTTTCATTAGGTATACAAAATTTATATGCCTTTTCCATATCCTGTTTCTTGTTTGGATGGAGGTGCCAAATCAAAGGTTTTTAACACTCTGCTAAAAAGACCTTAGTCCCAGCAGATGCACTCCAACTGTAGGCGCCGCTGCTGGTCATGTATGGTTTTATGACGAACTTTATGCTTGACTTAACAACATGTTTGTTGCAATATACCTAAGGAGTAAAGTTGGATGATTGTACCACACAAAGTTCTGTAACTGTTTGTGATGTGAATAAAGTGATACAATAGTGTGCAGATGACTGGATTGCATCTTTAACAATCTCAGAAAAACATATGATCAACTACTAATCGAAAGTGGCGGGCATACACCATCCGTGATTCACCCCATTCCTGCTGGGGGTCTGTAGATTATCTTTCGCACCCAAAGGACAACGGGGCAGTTGTCCATCATAACCCTGACATGGGAAGAAATGTATCTGAATGGAGGAGACTGTTCTAATTTTATTTCCTCACTATTACAGAGAGCTCAACAATTATAATCACAGTCCGGACCAAACCCTGAAAGACAAGGTCCCAGTTGGATCAGTGACTTCAATGGGCGCCTCTAGGAAACCTTTTTTGTTTTTAATGATGCAAAAAACATTTGGTTAACAGACATTTAATAAAAATAATGTAAACACTGCATATAATACAGTTAGTTTGTTTCTGCCTTGCCAATACATACAATTTCACATACCACATTGAATACTGACTATCCGTTTCCAAACCTAACCCGGCCATTATGCACAAATGTATCAGCCCGTAGCGCATAACGTTTTTTTTAAAGGGGCACTTTATGATATGCATAGGTTATTAGGTGGTGGCAGGGGTGTCCCAGTAGTGAGCATGCCATTGCTTTTCTGATAGGGATACTACCTCCTGTACAAATGAAAAGAAAAGAAAAAAAACTGAAGTTCTGATGGGCATTTATAGTTTCAAGTAACTGATCTAAAGCTCTTACCAACAGTCAACTCAAAGCAAGCCTAAGAAACTTCTTCACATAAGATTATCTTAAATAACCTTCTGCCACGCTCCCACATGGTGGATAGGTCCCTTGCTTTCCAATGCTAAGCAAGCAAGGCAGTGCCAAATAATGAACACAATTCAATACATTTTTATCTTTGGAGTCATCCAAAGGCAAAGTCAAAGTAGTTCCAAATAGGGCCAGTTTCGGAATACATTCTTATTTAATTACAACTCCTATGGCCAATTTAATCAACATAAAAAGCCACTGAAGTATTCGTAGAGCACAGGCAAATCCAGAAATATTTGTTCCCAAGTTCCTATTTAATCTTCCGGCCTAGGACACTTAACTGATATTTGAATTTGAAATGCGATGCATCTAGAATGGAGTGTAGTGTAGCCGGTAAAATGCATATTAATACCCCTTTCTTAGCTTTGTTTCCATGAAAAACATGTACTTCATAGCACATGCTTATTTTACGGACTCTACACAAAACACCCTGGCTTCCTCACTCCAGGTCACAGATATTATTCAAAGTATTACACAATACAACTAACCTACTCATTATCCTACACATCTTAGACATAGGCATTTCTAGAGTTCCATTAACACCTTTTAAGACCGCTATCTTTTCCACCCATACTAACAACCTTCTATGTAGATAATATTTCAAAGAGACATTTCGTAGCATTATAATCATGAAGTATGTCTGCCCCACACATAATTTTACCTATCATCATAATGCCTCACAGACTTAATATTCTGAGCTTTGGTACGCCACATACCTAACCTGGGCCATCTCATCTGGGAATTCAAAAAGGGGAGAAACATGATGAAATACAGGATATGCTCGAGCAACCACGGACTATCCCAGGACCACAAGAAAAGGCCTTACTGTACTTGCAGCGCTTTTATAGTCAACAAGCAGACTGTTTACTGTGGGCATTTAACCCCTCATTGCTAAGCCCCCACCCACTCCTCGTGCTAAGCCTTTTGTTGGCTATTTGGGGTAGTTCACGCTTAGGCCTCCGTAATTTTTTGTGCAGATAAGCGATCCATGCAAAATCGCCGGTCTTTTTATCCAACATTCTGGGAATTCTAAAGGTGCCCAGCATTTCTGGATATTGCTGGCGGGGCCTGAGGGAGAAAAAAAAAAAAAAAAAAAATGCACATTTAGAGTTTTTAGAACAAAAAACAGAAAACGTGCTCCAGATAAATTTGTGTTTTTTTTTCATAAAAACTGCATCCACAAATGGTTTGCTGTACTAAAGTCACCACCTTCTCGGCTTTCAGGAACATGCAGAGCAGAAACCAAAAACCTAATTTTGTATCACAGTTTTGGCATTTTCCTAGAAGGCAGCCTAATCTCCCTATTTTTATGCTCTGAACCTACTTCCAGTTTGTGGTAGAAACCAGTATAAAACCAATGCGTGACCATCATACAAAAGGGTTCCCTGTACATACAATCCCACTTCCAGATACTCGGTTCTATCACAAGAATCCAAAACATGTATTTAATAAAGTCGGACCAATTTCAACAATTATTGACATATCCTTAATGATTATGTTATATAGACTTAATTTTTATTTAAACACATTTGTCTGTTCATAATTATACAGAATTGTAAAATCAATACACACATTCACAGATACTGCAAAATAAGCAGAGAAAAAGAAACCCTCAATTCCTAATCCTACATAAAACAAATTATCACATCTCACCAAACACACCTTTCAGATGTATCCACCGCTCCATAAAACAAACCCCACCTTTCAAGGGAAAACTATTGTTATTGAAAATCTTTAAGTAGAGTCACTATAAGATATGTACATTGGATAACCACTCATAATCTTACATCAATATATCGTGCTTATTTCTTGCATCACAGATTCAACGATTCGTGAAAAAAATCTTTGTTCAAAATTAGATTGCTTACAATACATTTCCATATAGAAGGACCAGCTCATTATAGACAATTCCTTGTAAAGGGTTTTTCATTTCAAATTATCCGCTTTTCATGTACATCTTCTCCAGGGATAGTGCCAACATGTGTTTTGGTGCAATGTGGTCCACATACCACACACCTTCCTCAGGACACACTCCAATTTCCATAAAACTCCAATGCTACACGGAATCGGAATCTCTCATGCTAATCGTCGGTCTACAAAATGAAGAAAATCATTATTTCAACACTAACTCCCTCATCATAATAGCTATAACTCCAGGCCATGACCAAAAAACCCCAGTGTGAAAGAAACACCCATGTGATAAAGAAATCCAGTAAGCACCTATAGATCAAAAATATCCACCACGTGAAGATAAATAAAAAAAATAGGTATAACCGCCTCCTCAGATGCCTACACCAAATAACAAATTTAAAAACAAATAGATCCACTACCTCCACAGATAGCAACAATTCACTACTAAAGAAACACTTAATAGGTCTTATTACATGCAGGATTCCTCCTAGAGCATAGAAACAGATGGAAGAAATTACCTTACTCAGGGAAACTTGTCGTAGTTGCCCTTTAATGCTAGCCACGGGATCAAAAGCAGCCCTTGGTCAAAACACAACAAACATGATACCATAAATATATCTTGGCCTCCAAAACACCCAATCTCACCTGGTACACAAAGTAGGAGGAACTACTACATATAAATAAAGACATGATAAATACCTGGTAAGAACCCTAATCGGTAATTTGAAAGTCTCTCAGACAATTTTTCACTGTTACCAAACCACCACTTCTATAGCTATGGCTCCCAGCCCCAGCAGCCCAGGCCCCAGAGGAGGTGTGAGAGGCATTTCCGGTTCCGACGAAAGGCATTTCCGGTTCCGGTTCTCGGGTCAGCGCGCCGAGTGCCGCACACAGCTCGCCCTCACTGGTGAGCCTCCCAGCCTCCGGATCACGGGCCACGGAACCATCGGGAGCGCCCTCCCCATAGCTTGACTCTCAACCGAGCCTGCCACCGGTGCCCCCAGCACCGTGACAGCGAGCAGAGGAGGTCAGCGTCCCCCATCCCCTCCGCGGACCCCCGCGGAAGCGGCCCGATCGCGGGTGCGGCTTGCGGGGGGGGGGCATAGGGGGTCCTTTGCCTGTAAATCTTTGGGTGGCAAGAAGAAGAAAGGACCCCTCAAGGACTGCACACCAGGCATCAAGCATTAGCATCAGGCTCAGGACATTCGCTATCGGCCTTCTCCTCCAGGTGCTGCCCGCGACCACCCAGCAAGAGGCAAGTGAGCAACAGAGGGCGAAGGGCGAGGGCGTAGGGGAAAGGGGCAAGGGGGGCAAGGAGGGCAACAGGGCGGAGGGAAGCTGGTCCAGGCTCTGGTATTGGTCCCACTGCAAGGGCGCGCTGCACCCCCCACCCTGACGCACCCTGGTAGATCCACCAGGCAGTCCGTGGTCTCACCCCTCCCCCCCCCCTCTTTGCCCTGCTCCTCCACCCGCCCTTGCCCAGGGCAGCAAGCGCCAGGTGCGGGAGAGACCGACAACACAACAAGGACTGGCACGGTCCAGTATCTCCGGACTCGGGCCCTCAAAAACTCCAAAATCCCCTGAGGGCGATCGCACACTCAGATATCAACATCCGTTAGAGCCTCTTTTTGGAGGACGGCACTCCTAACTGCCCCAAAACAACAAAAGGCACAACAAGGCCCAACAAGGCCCTTCTCCCTCACTCCAACAGCCCGCCCAAAATCATCCTGCTCCAAGGCAGCAAAACATACTGATCATGAGATCAGGCAAAGCACGAGGCAGTATTACCAACCGTCCAGCAAAACAAGGAAAGAGAAAAAGGAAGGGAGACCTGGCTCTGGATGAAGCAACCCCAAAAAGGAGAGCAAGCAGCAAACAGGATCTCCCCCACCCCCTCCCAGGCAGGAGGCAAAACCTAACAAAGGGCACACGCGGGGGAGGCGACCAAATTTCAAGCATGGAAGAAACGATCTGGGGGGAGCCTGGCTTTTGGAAACCGGCGACTCCGCCGGTGGGGGTTCCAGAGACCATAGCCTCTCCAAAGCATCACAAGATAACCGACTATTTCCCTACTGCTGGTACCATTGCCACCAGAAAAAGGTTCGACTCCCTGGCTCCAACCCAAACAAGTTTTGGGGAAATAACCCCACTCAGCCAACACCGGCAACAGCAAGGAAGCAGCAAAAAGAAACTCAGAATTAATTCTCCTCCTCCCCTCCCCCCATCGCCAACAGTAGTGATCAGGAAAAAATCACCCCACGAAAGTAGACGCATCAAGTATAGTTCAGGACAATGCGATGCCAGCTACCCCTTCACCAGGATCCCTCTACAATCCTAGGCAAGACTTAACTCTATGTAATAAACCCCTAGACGCCACTAAATGCCAATGGACATCTAGTCCAGCAAAACTACCCATCCTGGACTCAGAACTGGTAGCAATCGCAGAACATTTAGAACAAGAATCTCAGGAAGGTGGCCCATTCTGTCAAAGTCCAAAACTTCACTCATTCCCAATGTATAACTGTGAAAAAGAAGAACAGGACCACTGGGGTATAGAACAGGTCATCACAAACGGGCCAGTAAAAACAGAAACAGTGACAGCGGCACAGAAAGTCCCCCATAAAACAACAATAAACAACGTTCTATCAAGTGGTAACCAAGCGCCCGACTAAGTCACAAGCCCCCGTGGCAGTCAGGTCAGAAGAAATGTGGGCTGCAATCCTAAATTCAATGCAAGCAACGGTCATGGCGCTGCAATTTCATTCAAACAAAATGGACATCCAAGTTGACTTGCTAAACACCCTGGCAGTATTTGTCTCCGGGATTGACAGTAAGTTGGAAAAATTAAACGCACTTATAACAAGGGCGCAAGTCACTCACTCTAATGACTATACAATTTGTTCCTGTAAAGAGGTAGTAGAAAAGATATGTCAACTGCCGCAAATCTTAGAGGGAATACTTCAAGAAATCCGCTCCACCCGGAAGGATGAACATACATGGCCTAAACCACTCGCCACCATGCTAAAATCTACTCCGAGGGAGCAGAAACAAAAAGAGCAGCAGCCCCTTTCCTCCCTTGCGCCCGTCTCATCGTTTTTAAGTGAGGAGAGAATATTGGCTGACAGCCGCCAACTAGCAAGTGTCCACTGGGAACCCATGGTGAATCATCCTCCGCTACAGCCCAACAATAAGCCTGGGAACCCTGAGTTTCCCATAACTCGGACCCTCTCAAAAAGAGAACGAAAGCGGGCAAGGAAGGGAAGGAAGTCCACCCAACCCCATCAATTCAACTCATCAAAGGACCCATCTAAAGATCAGGCGACGTCAAATGGAGGGTATAATAGAAACATTACTACCCACACAAGTTCAAGCTCTAACACAATAATAGATGTGACAACACTCCCAGCCACAGCAGACGTCACCCACTTAACAAGGTCCCCCCTGAGACCTCCCGAAGCGATTGGCACTATAACGAACCGAAGACCAAGCCCCACAAGGGTCCAGCAGAGCACAAAACCTAAACCCATTACACCTGCGCTGCCTCCCCAACTAACACTGGTCAATTTGGGCAGCAAATCTGCCATTAGTCAGAGGGAAGATGGCTATATGGAGCAAGACCCGCGCATAGAGCAAAATCAGTCACGTATAACAGACATGAATACCCTCCAGTTACTCTGGATTCCAGAATTCACCTCCAGGTCCCCCATAGATGTTCTTAATCGCTCTTCGATCTTAAGAATCATAAAAGCCTTACCGGATCTTCAGTTTGTAGCCTCGGAGGACCTGGCAGCTATAAAATTTATCCAAGCAAGAGGCAACCAACACACGGATCCAACACTCACCATCTTCTCGGCACCAGATATCCCAAAGCGGATCTTGAATAGAAAGGACGTATTGAAAGCCTGGGGCATTGAGGTAACCACCTACAAAGGAGACCGCTATCCAACTCCGTTACTAGCCTCACAACACCTGGGAACTCCCAAAGGCACATGGTCAGTTCTGAAAGGAGTACATCAGGCCAGCAGACCCATTGAAGAAAGATGTAGTGAGGAGAATCCACCTAACCACCCGCTGACAGTCCAAGTATGGAGAGAAGATGGGAGGGAAAGAGTGGTCTTGGGTCAACAAAAGTATCCAGATAGGGAACGGGTAGCGACGGTTTTACCCCCCAAGACCGATGGGCAATAATTGAATTGGTAAGGATCAACCCGCACACAGCATTTTATCCATTTGCTCCTGGAACGTCGGTGGCCTACGGTCAAAACTGGAGGATCCTGCAGTAATACATTTTTTCAGCTCCTTCGACATCTTACTCATACAGGAATCCTGGGCAATGGAATCAATACCGATAATCGGATTCATGGAATACCTTAGCCCAGCAACGAAAACAAATAGGTGTGGAAGGCCAGAGGGAGGCCTCGCCATTTACGTTAGCACCAGCCTTTTGGTAAAAATCTCTGAGCATAAGGAGGAAGACCAACCTTTCCAATTGCTCCAGCTAGACGATTGGGGGAAAAACACACAGGAGCCATTGATTCTGGTCAACACATACATCAATCCTAAAAATAAAAAAATTGAAGCAAACAAACTTCTAACTCAACTATTAAGGATAAAAGGAACAATAAAATCAGCATTCTGGTTAATGTCGGGCGACTTTAATCTCGGCTTATTCCACAATCCCAGTGAGGATCACATCCAAACAGTTGCAAGAATGCCCGCCCAAACCCTCCCAAAAAACTTAGGAAAGATAAAATAGGGGAGAGTTTCATACGCACCTGTGAATTAGTAGGCCTCTTCGCGCTAAACGGACGGAAGTGCCCGGATATTCCACCGGCATGGACAAGATTCTCTGGGAAGTCGGTCTCCTATCTAGACTACACTTTGGTGTCCCCTGCTTTATATAAGTTAGTAAACACCTTTACCATCATGGACCGCACGGAAAGCGACCACAAACCACAGGTATTTGGGATTTGTGCATCACCGCAAAAACCGGAGAAAGTGGCAGCCCTAAACGGGACACTAGGCTCCGAAAATCTAAAGCGACTCAAATGGTCCTCTGACACCATTGAAAGACAAGCAGAAGAGGCCCTACGGAACCTAGAATCAACTATCACAGGTGGGGCAAAGTTGACAACAGTCTGGGAGAACTTTGCCCACAACCTCATAAAAAAAGATTCCTTAAGTAACAGGAGAAAGAGAGCACAATTGAATCACCGCCAAAGTTCACTTTTACCGCTGCCAGTGCGCAAAAGGAAAGCAGCAGTAGGTAAATTATCAAGGTCACTGCGTAAATGCCCAGATAATGGATCAATATTGACCGCCCTTAGAGAGAAAAGGAAATTGTATAAAGGGGTTCTATGGACCTTTAAAAAACGCCAACAGGAGGCCCTGTGGGCCAAACTACATTTTGCGACCAAAACATCTGACTCCAAAAGATTTTGGAAAATCATCAATACAATAGACAATGGTGCAAAAGCAGGCAATAACGCAAACATAACAGAGGAAGTATGGGTATCCCATTTAAGGTCACATCTAAAAGAATCAACCATCGAAGAAGACCCCCAAGGATTGGTGGTAGATGCTAGAGGTAATTACACGCCACAAAAAGAGGCTATAAAAAACAAGACGCAGGCCCTTACTTACGCCTTTTGCAAGCTAGCAATCTCAATCTGTGGTCATGCTCTGAACCCATTAACAGCTGTAATGAGAGCGAAACTACTTCCATTTATTACCTATGGGACCGAAATAATGAGGGGGATGGAAGTAGGTCTTCTGGATAAACTTCTGATAAAAACCTATAAGCGCGTTTTTCGGTTGCCCGGACGTGCATCGCCAGCCCAGGTCAGATTGGAATTTATGCTGGTCAAACAGTCGTTAGCCCGACCGGCAGCATACATTAAATGCTGCTACAAACTGAGTTGCGCTTCAAAAGGGTCTTTAGCCAATCTAGTCTGGCAGGAAATTATCCTAGAAAGAGGGAACCCCAACTACATAAGGTATCTAGAAAAAAGTAAGAATCTTATGAACTTAGATGATGTATGGAACCGGTCTCTACCCATCCCCATTTTCAATAAAGCAGTGAATAAAGCAAGTAAATTACAGAGCTTGATAGAAGATAAGATCTCATTGCCAAAAGGGAGCATAGTTGGTTGGTTCTTAACTCCTACAAAACATTTAAAGAATCACCACTTATGGCTGGCCCCTACTCAAGGAAAATCAAGCAATCCTTTCTCAGACTTAGGCTGGGTGAAGTCCCTACTTTAGACCTCACGCCAAAATGGAAGAAGGAGCGGCAAGTAGGCTCCCTGGAGTGTCGTCTCTGTCATCTAGCAGATGAAAACCTGATGCATGTGGTCTGCATTTGCCCAGCCCTGGCGGCTGAAAGGAGACTCTTACTAAAAAAATAATTTAAACGGTTTAAAAATTAGATCTTGCAGACAAGCATTAATTGCAGCCTTTAACCCTCGAAATACAATATTGAACATTAGGCTGGTTCCATTTTTGGAAATTTTCACTCTAAAAACCACAGCCTCTTGAAATAACCAACTCAGAGGGAGGGCTGAAACGATAGCGAAATCCCTATAACCCGCATTGAACATCTTAAAGAAGGGAAGGCTCCTAGGTAGTCCATTGGGTTGTTTAGCTTATGTCATAATAAAGTCTGGTACCAAAAACCAGACTTAAGTAGGGGTAAATAAAATCGATAGAAGGTCTCTTCCCACTTTGCACTATTTTTACCAATACCTCATTGGGTTACTGTTTATATTTCTTTGTGGAAGGAAAACTTCATATATCATTTCATTTTAATCACAAGATTTTATTTTGCGCTGTATTTTTTCTTACCTTCAATAAGATTATTCTGTTGCCCTATTATCAATACCTTATAGCACTAGTATGTCTTTTCTAAAAAAAATTATGTGGAAGGAAATTTTACTTACCATTTCACCCTAAGCCAAAGAACTGTAATTGTCTTTTTGAACTAAAATTGTTCTGTTATTGTTTACGTGGAAGGAAAAGCTTTATGGTTTTAATTAATTAATAAACTTGTTATTATCTCTCTCAGTCCCAAATATATCTTCATCTCCCACAGTGGTGACCCTGGTAAAACACCCATAATTAGGAACCACAGCTAATACTATACATCCAACGCGGGTAGCCTGAAGCAAAAAAAGTTCTCCCTTATCACTGTGTTTGTTCCTCATCTGTCTCCAATGTCTATTTCCATGTAGGATGCTAACCATCGTCCATGTGAGAGCTACATAACTCTGTCCTGTTTGAACTGCCTGCTAGCGCACCTCCTGTCCAATTGGTAACATGGGCTACGTTAGGTTATCTATTCATCCCTCCTCCTACACCTGAAAGCTTTGGCCAGACAACATAGAAATGCAGCGGCCATATTCCTGTTGCTGGCACTAGTCCTAGTCACAAAAGTGGGCAGTATTTTTATCAGTACAGATGGGGCAATGATGGGTGGTAGAAATCTTGTGGATTCTAGAAGTTTCCTTCACTGACATGTAGTGAAAATGCAGGACTTCAGGCAAAGTTTGAGGTCTGCAGGGTATTGTGGGCAAGAAAATAGTGTGGGGTGCAAGTGAAGCAAACAAACCTCGACTCCCTCAGATGTCTAGTTTTCATAAGTGTCTGGTAGGTTTTTCCAGGTGGTAGCCTACCCAAGCCTAACAAGTGCAGCCACTCACCACCTGCAAGTGGGACGACATTAGGAGTTAGTCAAGCTCTCCTGGCTCATATGTAAAATCAACAACCAGAAGAGTCAAATGTCCTCGTGTTTGCCATTGGGATGAGAAGCTTTAGGCTGCAAGGGGAGCAGAAAGAGTACTGCCTCTTTCAGTTGGGGTGAGGGCATAACCATCTCCATGGTGGTGGGCAGCCCCCACCCCTTTTATTTATTTATTTGTTAAATATTCCCAGATGTCTAGTGGGCCTTCTGCTCCCAGGGGGCAAATCGGGGGTAATTACCCCACCTGTCCCCAGGAAAGGCAGAAAGACTGTGCCCATTTTATGGGGGTGGGGACATTCCCATATCCATTTTGGGCTGCTCCCTCACCTAAACAGAAAAAAACAAAAAATAATAATAATAATAATAATAAATAAATAAATAAAACCCTTGTGCCTAGTGGGCGGGGGGAGGGAGGGATTGGGGGCTATTGCCTCATCTGCCTCATGGGGGGGTGGGGGGGGTGGAGAAAGACGACAGCCACATTTGTTTTGAGTGGGGGGGGGGCATTGCTATGCCTTATGTGAGAAGACCCCACTATATTATATATATATATATATATTATATGTATATATATATAATCCCTGGTGTCTAGTGAGCTTTCTTCCCAGCCTGGGGGGGCAGATCGAGAGTAATCACACCGATCTGCCTCCCAAAGGCAGCAGAAAGACTGTGTCCATTGATTATAAGGGTTGGGGCCCCAGCCCTAAATAGTCAACAACAACAAAAAAAAGTCCCTGGGGCCTAGCATACATTCTGCTCCCCACCCCAACCCCCTGAACATATCAGGGGCCTTTGCCCCCATTTGGCCCACAGGAGGGGCCAAAAGATTGACACTGCCCAAAAAATTTAAAGTGGGAACAACGCCCTTGCCCAAGCGGCCCCTGGCCCGTCCCTGGTCTCTAGTAGTGGATTCCAGCTTGGGAAAACACCCACCCCTGCGGCGATCCCCAAGCACTAGGGAGAGGTACCCTTGGAAAGGGGAGACTCTCCCCTTTCCAACGATATCCCTCCCATCCGGACTGGTGCTCTGAGGGGGCTGGGATATCCCCTATGAGCACTAATGCAGAGAAAGTGAAAGGTAAGCTGATCAGCTCATTTCACTTTCAGGTTTAGTGATAGGTCATCAGCATGCAGTGCCCACCGATCGTCATTTCACTGAAACAAAAGAAATAGCCTCTGGAGATAGGGAAGCTTTGCCCCATCTCCAGAGGCTGTTTCTTTGAGAAGGGAATCCCTCTGGTGCCCGCACGAGAGGTATTTCCAGTGTCATGTGCGTGAATGGCCGGGAGCTGTTCGACTCACATGAGCACCTTTGCGCCGGATGGCTCCTGTCCGTCCGACAAACCGAAGTGTTTAAATGAAACAAATGCAGTTTTAAGCACTGTCTCATTTGTCACCATCAGGGGATTCAAGAACATTGAAACATGTTAGAGACACAAAGGGCAGGGAACACTTGCAACCACTGTCATTCAAATTGTTATAGTATATGGATTTGTGAACTATCTAGCTAAAGCTACGAATTTGTGAAATACTGAAACATTGTAATGGCATCACACTGAATAATGACAACGTGAACAAATTAAATAATATTTATCTTTGTGAAGATAATGTGTACTTCTTTTATATGAGGTAAACCAGGAAACCAGGGGGGGGGGTTACTGTACTCAGTATAGAAGAAGATGTGAACTGTGAGATAGCTAGTATTACAACAAGTCCAGTAAATTATATTGTGGTTTTTTTTTTTTTTTTTAATAAAGCATAGAGCTGCACAAATGGCCTCTGGGGCAGACTGCTGTCTATAGATCATCAGTAGTCATGCTGGCTACCTATTGGTTGTTATGAAGTGGGAGCTCCTACCAAGGGCTCTAATGCCAGTCTCCTACCCAGTTAGTATTTTTTAACTTAATTGTCTCTGTGCTCTCCAATACCAGGGTCTACAACATCAGTGAATTAGAATATTCGTATTTTCTTTTTGAGAGGGGGCCTGCTGTGAGAATTCTTTAAAGATAGAGGACTTCAGTCTATAATATGACAAACGGGGACGTTCAGGAGTTGGCCCATGTTCATGTCTCAGAGTCTCATATGGGCAGAAAGCCTTTGTCCCTGTGCATGTTTTGTTTTTACATTCTGAAAGATCATGGACGACAACCTGTGCCAAGTGTTTCCCACTGGCTTCTAAATATTTCATTCAATGCCAAAAATCTAAGCTGAATTACAAAGAATAAAACCATCTGAGTGTGTCAAATTTCCAAGGAAGAAATATAAGAAGACTAAAGAAGCAAGTCACCCAAAAGCAGACCAGTCCCTTTCAGAGGGAAAGATGCAAACCGAAAACAAAGTTTCACTGAAAAAAAACCTACATGATCACTTAAAACCAATTTTCATGAATTAATAAAATGTAGGCTATTATTTACTCTACGTTTAATAGTATAAGTCTACAAAAATCTCTAACAAACAGCAGAGATCACATGGACCAATCAGCCACAGGTGTGACATTTTTAGGGCGCGGAACCAAGATTTTAATAAAATAAATAGAGTCCCATTTGTGGTAATGTTTTAAATCAAAAAACTATTAAACCAGTGATGCAAGGTGAAAATCACACAGAGTTTGAGGGCCTAGCTGAAGCATCACTCATGCTATATTCCAACCCTTCTCTAATCAGAGCACCCAACTCATCTGAGGTGCATCGGTAAGCTATTCATAGGCACCACTGATTCCACTTCCCCGACGGGGTGTGTGAGAGAAGGGGGGAGGGAGAGAAGGGGGACCTAAGCAGTCCACAGCTTCAGGCACTCAAACCTTCCACCCACCATTTTTAGGCCTGTGGATTCTACTCCAAAAGGAGGGCAATAGCTTGCCAACCCGTTAGCTCCTAAATATATAGTAGACCGATATTTTCACCATCTAGTTAAGCAGTGGCAAAAGTAGAGGTTCAGTGGCTACCCCCTGGTTAGAGAGCAGTTGTAGAAGGGGCTTGTCTCACCCAATCACACTTGCACTCTGACTCGTCTCTAAAGGGCCATCATTAGTATAAGAAATTCTTAATGTTTCAGAAGCAAAAAGAATCATACTAATTGAATAAATAATTAATAGACAGCAAACTTGTTGCTCCAAGCCTTTATTTTGGTGTGAGAGTTATTTAGAGAAAGAACACAGCAAGGAACTGGATAGGCTGTTTAAGGTGGCCAGTTTTATGTATGCTCCATAGTAAAGAATTCAAAGAATACACTGAATGCAAAGAGGATTTTAAGACTCAATGCAATTGCCATACATGTGGCATTTGTACATCACTCTGCTAAACATTCTAAATTAAACCTGGTTCACTAAAGAGGAAGAACTTAATTTCTCATGCTTCAGTTCACCCAGATTTGCAGAGAAAATTGGGTTCCACAGAGGTTCAACTCTAGCATGAGAGACAAACAGTTAACTTCTGTAACACTCTTTCTGGCAGATACCTAAGCACAGATTCATCCCCTTGAAAATCAAATACCACACCAATGCACCTATCAAATGGAGGGTCGGAAGAGGGGACTTTACACCAGGTAGACCTTTAAGGAAAATGAATTTGCAACAGCTCAGATTTTCGTATGAGCAGATACATATGTGTACATGTGTATAATTGGCCATGAAAAATTTGAATTCATAAAAGTTTGCAAAGAGTGGAGTTTGCAGGCCTACCTATGTAAACTTTTAAGTATTTGTAAAAGTTGTAAATCTGGTCAAATGCAAGGGCCTAGACCTACGGGTGCAATTTTGTGATTTTAAGAATTGGGTCCCTCATTTATTTCTGTGTTGTTCATAAAGTTTTGCAACCGATTCTCCATTATCAATGTTTTCCATAATTTTGGCATGTATCAAAATATTTTACTGAACGATGCCTCAAAGAATTGGCATTTAAAGTCACAACAGTTTAGCAAAAGTTTCTTTCAAGCAGCATTTTTTTAATTTTTATTTTAAACGGCAAACAATCAATTTTTTTTGTTTTTGAACTTCTGTGTGACAAATCTCTCATAATATATGAGAGAGAAAGAGAGAGAAAGAGAGAGAAAGAAAGAGAGAGAGAGAGAGACAGAGAGAGAGACAGAGAGAGAGACAGAGAGAGAGACAGAGAGAGAGACAGAGAGAGAGACAGAGAGAGAGACAGAGAGAGAGACAGAGAGAGAGACAGAGAGAGAGACAGAGAGAGAGACAGAGAGAGAGACAGACACACACCCAGATACTAAATCCTAAAACTGCCTCTATGTAATCCCAGGGATATCTCCTTTATCATTTTGGGTACAAAGAGTAGGGTTAAAAACAAACTGTTTTACTGTCAAGAACAAAAGAGGGGTGTATTGAAGTAGCCAAGGCTCACCACACCCCAACATCCTCTACTGCCAACACGATTCAGCACTTAGTCAGGATACCTTTCTATAGTAACAGGGCACAGAACAAAAACCCCTGTAGTCTGTCATGCATGCCTTAGTCATGCAACCTGGCAAGAATAAGTCTCACTTATTACTTGTTTGTTTTGAATGCTCCTAAAGAGAAATTAAAAAAAATTAAAAAAGTGTTGCAACCAGGTGTTACAGACAGACATATTACAAGCTTAAAAACTTTACTAAGTCAGTCACCCTGAACACAAAAAGGAAATTACAGATGTGGTTCACTTCTAGAAATAAAATTTTACTTAGTGAAAAAAAAGATGTAAACATACATTACTCGTGTTCACAACCTACCCTGCAGTCGTCAGGGTACTACAACATCAATCACTATGCTGGTGGGACCACAACTGTAGTCACACACTGGAGAGAAATAATCCACCTCTGTAAATGGACAAGCATTAATCCATTTTTCACCTCACATTGTCAATGCACCCAATGCCTAACTCTATTAAATGGCTAATAAAGAGGGAGGGGGCCGTCCATGGTCTGAGTTCTCCAAGTGGAGGGAGTCTATGTCTTTTCAACTCGATATTCTACCACTCAATAGTGGTAACAAATGAATTCATCAACAAAGGGGCGCTAGCAATCATAACCATCCACAAAGCTAAATCGAATCAATAGAATGCTGTGCTTGGTCCATGAATACCACTATGTATTGTATTGTAATAGTATTTATATAGCGCTTACTACCCCTGAAAAGGCGTTGAAGCGCTTTTCGGCGAGTAGTGCGCTACTCTGGAACCCAACAAGAATTAGTGATGGATTAGTATCGGGAAATATGAGTACAGTTTTAGTATTATTATGAGTTAATTTGAGCAGCGGATATGAGAGTTTGTTAATTAGATGTAATGGAGGGGTGAAGAAATCCAGAAATGTTAATTGGGAGTATATCCCTCATTTACATAACCCAAAGGCTTGGGATGAGTAAAGGGGGATGGAGGAGAAAAGAGTCTGTGGAAGGGTTAGGGAGATCATAGTAGTAGGGTGAGATAAATGAGGGAGAATTTAGTAGGGTTGTGTGGGAGGTCATGGTAGTTGAGTGAGGTTTGGTGAGTTAGATGTGGAAGCGGAGGGAAGAGCTTAGGGAGAGTTATTTAGGAGACGAAAGTAGTAGAAAGGATTTGGGATGAGTCAGAGTGGGAATGGAGAATAGTTTGATAGAGACATGACATATGATGATGGGTAGATAAGGGTGATAAGATGAGAGCAGGGATTCATAGATATCTAGTATAACAACCTACCCAGGAGCCATGCAATGACCCACGAACATGCCAAGCAGAGAAACAACATATACACAAATATATATATGTACATACAATGCATAATTAGAGTCATGGGTAAATATACTTAGTCAAACAAGTTTTAAGATTGTGGGTGCATTTTGTTATGACATAGTAGCGATACATATCTTCTAAAGAACTATACATAACTAGAAATAGACAAATAATCAGAAAAAATATTTATCAACATAGGCATATGCAGTCCATAGTTGTTTGAATATGGTGGTTTTGAAGGAAAGAGCCAACTCTTGAGTAGTTTTCTGAAGACAAAGTTATCTGTGGCTGTTATAGTTGGGGGTAATTAATTCCATAGTTTGGCTGCTTGAACAGAGAAGGATGTACCACTTATAGTCTTTTTCTTGTATGGTGGTGTTCTAAGGCGGGGTGCCAATCTTGAGCGGAGGTTTCTTTGTTGGATGTATTTGGTTATTTTGTTTCTGATAAAAAGCGGTCCTTTTCCATGTATAGCTTTGTGGGTGATACAAAGCAGCTTGAAAGTGCATCTTCTGGCAACAGGTAACCAGTGTAGTGCTCTCAAGGCAGGGGAGATGTGGGCTTGCGGCTTTCCATGTAATAGTAGCCTGGCTGCGGAGTTCTGGATACGTTGTAGTTTTTTCATAATAGATAGAGATGATCCATGGTAGAGGCCATTGGCATAATCCAGTTTGGATAGTACAAGCGAGATAGTAGCTTGCACCTTGTGTGGAAATCCGAGGTGGGGGAAGATGCGTCGTAAAGTCTTCAAGGTGATGAAGCTTGTTTGTGCTAATTTGTCCACTTGGGCATTCATACTTAACTTGGAATCCATGGTGATTCCAAGGTTTTTAACTTCCTTGGGTAATTGGGGAGGTGGTCCGAGATCGTCAGGCCAGACGCACAGAGTGTCATAACTTTTCCAGTCACCACATATGAGTATTTCTGTTTTGGAGGTATTTAGTTTGAGATGGCTTCAGGTCATCCACTGATCAAAGGCTCTGAGGCAACTGAAGATTTGTGAGTTTTCAAAGTTTTTGGGGCATTCTAATTTAAGTAGTATTTGTATGTCATCTGCATAGTTGTAGCATGTGAGATGGAAATCATTGATCAGTTCTGGTAAAGATATCATGTAGATGTTGAAAAGCAAAAGGTGAGATGATTGATCCTTGGGGGACCCCTGCTTTTGAGAGGTAGGGTTCGGACGAGAAGGGGGGGCGAGTGGATGATGTTAGATCTTTTTTTAAGATAGGAAGTAATCCAGTCGAGAGCAATCCCTTGTATGCCGGCTTCATGGAGTCTTTGAATTAGGGTGTCATGGTCAACCGTATCAAAGGCACCCGAGAGTTCCAAAAGAAGTAGTGCAGCAACTCCATTGCGGTCGACTGTGCTTTTAACATCATCCTCAGATTGGTATAAGTGCCGATTCAGTGCTTCTTCCTGGGCGGAATCCAGTTTAGTACAGCTACTTCTCTTAACGTTGTAACCCCTACTAACAACCATGAAAAATAGGCTTGGTAAATAAGAGTGTGTACAGAACTGTGGCTGAGATTGCCAACCCAAACTACCCAGTCCAACACTGTGACTACATTCCAAAACTTGACAGGTTTGTTGTAAATACTTTATTAGGTTCAAAAGAGCCATAAAAGACAGTCAATTGAAAACTTCATAATCAAAGACATGAATATAAATAACAATGTCAGTATAAATATAAAAACATATTACAGAAATTAACAACGTGTGTTTATCAGCTCTTCATAGAAGACTGACAAAAAAATGCATTTCTGTAGTGCTAGGGCCAAAGTACCTATATGATAATGAATGATGCAGGCAGGGAAACATTCTCTTCAAGTACCCCGACCAACTCACACTCATGGTTGTCAAGATGTCCACCACTCTCATGCCTATAACAAAACCCCCTCCACAAGGAGGAGTTCAGATGAATGTCATGTAAGGCAAAATGACCAAAACTGATATGGGCAGGGATTAGATTTGTTGGTGATGTGAGTAAGGAGACCTATTATTTCTTGACTAACCATACAAGTCACTCACAAGGAGGTCCCATGGCTCCCCACTCATCTCCATATTGGAAACCCACATTAGCACCTTTAGATAATGGTAAGCACTTTGCGAATATAATACTTGCAAACATTGTGGGCAGGCAAACCTTTTATCAGTAGCTGCTAATCGATTGTTATCCAGGACTCAGCCTGTGGCCACCTTTTCAAATTAGTAACCTTATGAGGAACATAAAGGCTCATCTCCGTGAAGCATAGCTATTGTAGTACATGTGGGAAACAAAATCGGTAATGGTCGGTTAAGTATGTACAGGTGGATCAAGATTATGTGGGTAAACAAACATTGGCAAAGCCAATAAGTTTAGCCTTTGCCAATGTTTAGTTCAACATGTTACACAGTTTTGTTTTTCAAAGCAAGTCAGCTTGCCAGGAGATGGGAAGTGCACGGAGAATAGCGAGGTGGGGGCAGGGTGTGCTTGCTGAAGCGAGAGCGGGAGCCTACTGTATGGTTTCAAATAAGATTAATATAAAATTCCAATATTTTTAAAATAAGTACGGTAATAAATGCGTTTGCTTGGCTTGTTTTAACCTGTACTTTTTGTAGCCACCCAACATGGCTTTTGGTTGCTCTTTTTTCCCCCCCAAAGGAGGTTCACCTTGTTGTAGGGACAGGGCTCATCCTCTGATGTGGTTCTGGTGTAGCAACAGGATTGAGGTACTGATGTTTTGATATTTTACCACGTGATCATGGAAAGTAGTTTACTTGAAAAAAGGGGCAAATGTATTTGTATTTTATTAGGTAGACGGATTTTCAGATCTGGGACAAAAAGTAACAATCTCAGAACGATTTTTGCTATTTGAAATATGGCTGTTTTGTTAATTTTAACGCAGGAGAGGTTTTGAGAGAGGAAATGCCTTTTTTATTTCTGTTACTGTGTGCTTTGTCATGCACTCCATTGGTGGCATGCGTTTTAACAAGTTATTATTATGCCAGTTTTTTCTCTAATCTCGCTGTGCCTGTGGCTAGCCTACAGTTGAGCCACAGCATTAACACGGCCTGTGTTATCCTCCAAGTTAGGAGGATCTTTGGCCTGTGGCTTAGTTTGACAGCACTAAGAAGTAATGCAGAATTTCTAGTTCAGCTATGGGTAGGGCAGCTGTAAGTATGGGATTGTGCAGCCACAACGATTTTCAGACAATTAGAGATTTGCTGCGTAATTCATCATCTGCCGCACAATGTGCAGATTTTAGCAACAACTAAAAATTGTTTCTAGTTTAAACGGTTCAAAAGTTACCGAAGATGCAACAACATCTATTACTGCGCCTCTGCAAAGCTGGACTTGTCACCCTTTTTCTTCCTTAAATGAAGCATTCTTTCAATCTTTTTAACTGTTCATTTAAAGAAGTACTTCGAGAATGCCATGCATGGTTTTAGGCCACGTGGTAGAATGTGTCCACCAAACTTCTCACAATGCCACATCCTGCTCAATTTAGCCCAGTGGTCGAATCACCCTTTCCCTTCTGCCCCACCCACGCCCCCACCCATCTGTGCGTCCCCGGTGATACAAGTACAGAAACTGAAAGGGGAGGGACAACAGAAACGTAATAACAAGCTTCTTTATTGCCACCAGTATGAAAAAGAATATACGGAATGGAGCTGAATATATACACACTAACAAGGTGCTAGACTGCTTCAATTTATAAACCAGCTTTCTAAAAAACCAAGAGCTAAATAAATGGACTAGTACTGTGGCAGCAAACAGGCGACTGGGGATAGTGGGAAGCGGCACTTTTAGATTCCCAATGAAGCCACTAAAAGAGAACTTGTCTTAATACCCGGTTATTGTGTTATTATGGTAATGATACTGCGTCACACTCAAGAACTGAAACTAGAGTGAGGAGGCGGGACAACAGAAAAGTAACAAGCGTATTTAGAGGCACCATTATTAAAAAATAATATACGGAATGGACCAGCATATTAAACACTAAAGCTCAAGTTTATAAACTCGTTTTCAGAAAAACGAAGCGCGAAAGAGAACGTTCTTGCTCTGTTCTCCCCTTTTACTCCAGGCTGTACGGCTTTTTCTTAGTGTTGCAACCTTCACCGCGACAGTTGGGGCAAACATTACATTTTCCAGATAAATGTTTCTTAATACAACGGAGACACTGTACTGTCTGGACGTTTAAGTCGAAATGTGTATGGAGAAAGGGCGGTAAACAAAGTAAAGTGGGACGACCAATCGCCGCAAGTAAAAGCGCTAGTGACTAAGTAGAAAAGATCCATCAAATCGCATCTTCTATCTCACAGAAGCGACCCAAGATTCAAAAATTAGAAAAATGATCACCTCTAAAGAGCGCAGTCACACATGCTCTACAGTTACTGAAATTTTGTGACAAAATGCGCAAACAAATTTGTCTCTAGATGCTCAAAACTGAACTAAGTGAACGGGGTGTTCAGAACCGAATAAGCCACAGCTCTCCACACCCGCACCATACCTTCACGGGTGACCGGCTGGATGAGGTGGTTCGTTACTGTGTCGCTAAGTGCACGCAGTTCGGCTGGGTTCAGAGTCTCCAGCAGCTCCCGGCAGCCCGCCCGTTGAGTCTCACTGAGCCTGGCCATGGCTGTCAGACACCGTCCCCGCAGGGAAAGCAAGTAGAGCAAGTTCCGGAAAGATCTATCCTGCAGAAAACCAGAGCGACCAATGGAATGGCGCGTATGACGAGCGGGGCACGTTCCCTAGCCAATGGAAGGTTGCGTCACTACTGATTCCGACTGAAATCGCAACAACATACTAGAAAGAGGACGGCACAGGAGTAGACCTGGGTAAAGTGGAAGGGTGGCGAGGTAGAACGTATTACAGGTGGCATATAAACAAACCGTTTGAAACAAAACAAATGTTAAGCTATGCCATGCAGCTTGTGGCTTCTTATGGCCCAGCAGAGTACTAGATTGTTGTAACCCGGACTAATTAGTTCTCGTGCCTACGTCAGGTTTACCTTGTCCATGCGCAAGTTGCTCATCCGAGCCCGGTATGGGAACTGCTGTCTTTGTTTTATAACAGAGTAAACTGGAGTACAAACCCCACCCAGAATGAAAAGTCAAAACTTGAACTCATTCATTTTCGTGGGAAACTAGAGAGCGCTGCCAATAATTAAAACCGTAGTGTCAGTTACCTCATACAAGTTCTTCTAGCCTGGCAATGCAGATAAGTCTTTCCTTAATTGGTAAAAACCTCCGACTACGAACATCTCCTTTAAAACTTTGCCCATGCCCACACTACTAATGCCCCTAAATTTATGAGGAAAGATGGTTCCCGCATTGCTCCTATAAGTGGTATTTGGTACTTTATTCTTAATCTTCACATATAAGAATATAATTAAAAAAAAAACAAGTGCATACTCTGCGACTCCCTAGCCTCCTACTTCTACCTCAAGACTGCAGACATCCACAACAGCTTCAGCACCCAGACCCCCCCCTCTGGCAACCATCAAAACCACAGATTCACCTCTGACCAACCTCCTGCTCTCCTGGACCCCCGTCAATGACAACAACATCATCAAAATCATGAACACCATCCACTCTGTCTCTCCATCTGACCCCTGCCCTCACCACATCCTCAAAGCAAGCTCCATCATCGCACCCCAACTACGGAAGATCATCAACAGCTCCTTCGAGTTCGCCACCTTCCCGGAGAGCTGGATACATGCAGAGATCAACGCCCTCCTCAAAAAACCCAAGACGGACCCAAAAGACCTCAAGAACTTCAGGCCTATCTCCCTGCTCTCCTTCCCGGCAAAAGTTATTGAGAAGGCTGTCAACAGACAACTAACCAGCTTCCTCGAGGAGAACCGCACCCTGGACCCTTCCCAATCTGGATTCTGTAGCAACCACAGCACCGAAACTGCCCTCATCGACGCCACCGATGACATCAGAACCATATTGGACAGCAGTGTAACCGAGGCCCTCATCCTTCTGGACCTCTCTGCTGCGTTCAACACCGTCTGCCACCACACCCTATGCTCACCCCTCAGCAATGCTGGAATCTGTGACAGCCCTGGACTGGGTCACCTCCTTTCTCACTGGCAGAACCCAGAGAGTCCGCCTCCCCCATTCCACTCGGAGGCCACAAAAATCATCTGTGGCGTATCCCAGGGTTCGTCCCTCAGCCTGAACCTCTTCAACATCTACATGGCCCGCTCGCTAATGTCGCCCGATCCCACAACCTCAACATCATCTCATACGCCGACAACACCCAGCTGATCCTCTCCCTCACCAAGGACTCCGCCAAGACCTACCTCCACCAAGGAATGAAGGCTATAGCCGAATGGATGAAGAGCAGCTGCCTCAAACTCAATTCTGACAAGAGGGAATTCCTCATCTTCGGCTCCACTCTCTCCGCATGGGATGACTCCTGGTGCCTGCCACTCTCGGAACCACTCCGACTCCCGCCGACCACGCACGCAACCTAGGATTCATCTTGGACCCCTCACTATCCATGACCCAGCAAGTCAACGCCATCTCCTCCTGCTTCAACACCCTCTGCATGCTCCGAAAGATCTACAAATGGATACCCACCGAAACCAGAAGAACAGTCATCCAAGCCCTCGTAAGCAGCAAGCTAGACTACAGTAATGCCCTCTACACAGGAACCACAGGCAAACTCCAGAAGAGGCTGCAGCGCATCCAGAACACCTCAGCACGCCTCATCCTGGACATCCCCCGCCACTGCCACAGCACAGACCACCGGAAAAACCTGCACTGGCTCCCAGTCAACAAGAGAATCTCCTTCAAACTCCTCACCCA
Organism: Pleurodeles waltl; assembly: GCF_031143425.1. Lineage (NCBI taxonomy): Eukaryota > Metazoa > Chordata > Amphibia > Caudata > Salamandridae > Pleurodeles > Pleurodeles waltl. Next base: position 552,514,021 of record NC_090447.1, read on the forward strand.
CGCTCACAAAGCACTGTACAACACCAGACCAGAATACCTCAACAGACGACTCTCCTTCTACACCCCGACCCGGCATCTCCGCTCCCCCAGCCTCACAACCGTCTCACGCATCCGCAGAACTACAACTGGCGGTAGATCATTTTCACACCTTGCCGCCAAAACGTGGAACACTCTTCCCACCCATCTGCGCCAGACCAAAGACCTCCTTACCTTCAGGAAACTTCTCAAGACCTGGCTGTTCGAGCAGTAGCAGCAAGCACCCCCCCCCCCCCTTCGCCCCTCTCCCCTTCTCAGCACCTTGAGACCCTCACGGGTGAGTAGTGCGCTTTACAAATCCTGACCGATTGATTGATACTCGGCATATAAATCTCCGTGACTCCGCCTACCCAACTCCAGATATCTTTGGCTTTTCACTGAGACCTTCCAATGTTTACAGTAGGACCCTTGCATAGAATACTGCCTGCCAAACATTTGGTGTACATCAAAGCTGGACAAAAAAAGTTCTAATTCAGCTCATTGTCATAGTTCGAGCGCACAGTACCTAAGACAAATACGTCTACAAAAACCAACACTGCAATCACATTCACCAAGGTATAACACCCCACCCATCATAAACCTGGATGATAAGAAAATGCTCAATAAGGTCATAAACTTGGCAAACACTATAAACAATTGCAAGGTATACAAATTCTTTGTCAGGACAGGAGGCAAGTATTATCTATTCACTTTCTTCACTATATTAACAGTCGTATCCAAGGTCATTCCTTTAATAACTTCAAAACTACCTTTCCCATGAACCATTGGAAAGAAAACAGAAGTGTCCATGGTCCACCAATCACAAAGTCCTGTAACCTAAATCTGGCTATGACATTCCTTCCTCCCGTTTCTTCACTGCTTGCAAGTAATGTGAAGCCTATCTTTTGTGTTGTTACGTTGTAGAGCACTTCATTGTTCACATGCTTTAAGTGCTTGCTTAAGTGTGATTTAATTTGGTAAGTGGAAGATGTGTGATCACAGTTCCTCTCCAAGGCGCTGTAGGCCCTACGGGAGGCCGGAGCATATCGGACTGCGGTGCCTGTTTCAGGCCCTAGGTGGCAATGTTAGCTGACTGCACAGCATTCATAGTGCTGCCAGATGATCAATTTCTCCACTGTCGAAACCCACTGGGAAAATTCCCCCGCCGGCCAGTTTCATTAAGAATCTCATCCCATCACTTGTTACACCTTGTTCTGGTAAGGAGTTGTCCCATTGGGAACAGGGACCCAATGGTTCCAGTAGAAATATACAACCGTTAGAAGACCAGTGAATTGGCTGCCCAGAAATTTATAAGGGTGTTATTTATGTTCAGTTTTGGTCTCACTGCAAATGGTGCTTCCGCCCAGCAATATCATGCAGTCCTTCAAGGACCACAAATAATTTCTCTGTCTTGATGGGAAGGAAGACGAATGCTCCCCAGTGTACCACAGCTCCCCAGAGAGAGCTTAGAATCCTCTGTTTCTATATCACCTGCCACAGCCCTAAAACCAATAAACGATCATGGCAGCAAAATTATGGGAACTACAAGGGGACAGTGATCTTCCACACCCCAAAGTTCCCAAGAATTCAGTCGAATCCTGTCCTACAAAGGCAATAAGAAGCGTAACTCCTGGCACCTTGACAGCTTCGAAAAAATGAGAGAAGTCTTCATTAAGGGTGTGTGCACTCTGAAACATATACCCTCTCGTGATGCTTTAAACCCTGAAAAATATGGTGATGTGGACATCCCACAACTTGACCCTTTTTCGGTGTCCCCCTAAGGCTGATGAAGAACTGCGGTGCGGAAGACCACTGCAATATTCTCTCTCTTCAGGAACGACGGATGAGGGAGATTCTCCATCCAGCATGTTCGTTCTGATCAAATTTACCACCCTCGGACTTCGTAGTAGTTCCCAATTCGGAAAGTGGCTGACTACATCGTTAACTAAATCAGACACTCCCTAGACAAAGTGGTTAGGGCAAAATTTAGGGTGGAATTTCCTAGACCCTTCTTATAGAGCAGAGTTGCAGCGACCCCAGATTTAGAGGCCAAACTTTATATTTTTTTGTGACGTATATGAAATACCCTAAAAAGGACAAAGACCATTCACAGAGTGCCTGTCAAGACAAGCTCCTTAATGCACACACTAAGATCTTGGATTTTCCCAAACAGACCAAGAAATCAGGGGAACCCATGACAGCAGATGTTTTATCAGGATGGGCCCAGCAGTGTAGATGTTGGAGAATGTGAACTAAATATTTTCTGTAGGATGGTGCAGGTCTCTTTTAATCAAAATATATCCTAAACTTATTGACTTATTCACATCGGAAGCCAATGCCCAGGGAAATCTGTTTGGAGATGCCTTTGTCAGAGAACTCAGTAACTTTGTAGCCACATACTCGGTGTTTGACAAGGCCCAGGCCCCAGTAAAAATATATTTTCTGGGAAGGCTTTCCTCAGAATTGGAATATGCAAGGGCCACTCCTACAGCTGAACATGGAAACAAAGCCCCTCACAAGATGCACTGCTAGGGCAGGGAAGACAAAATAATAGCTAGCATGATTACCAGGAACCTTCTTTCGTTCCAGAGTTAGAGGCAGGGACAGTAGAGAGTATCCCAGAGGAGGAGTAAGTGCATCAGGAAGGTTTTCCTTTTAAGGATTATCGATTTTTCTCATTTAAAAATCTGGGGTAATTTCACAGAATGCATAAGCAAGTGGGGAAAGATATCCTCAGACCCCTGGGTTTTGAAGACAGTTCTGGGCTTCCACATAGAGTAACGGTACCCCTCACCAATCATCTTTTCCCAGACCATTGCATTTCTTCTTCACAGAGATGTAACTCATAGACAAGGAAGTCTAAGAGTTGGAACTCAAAGTATCCCAGAAGTTTTCTAAGCAACATGTTCCTCATACAAAAATGACAACTGGTTCATGCCTGTGATAAACTTGAAAGAATAAAATGAGTGGCTCATCTATGGTCATTCCAGGATGGAGAGGATTCACCTCCTGAGAAATGTCCTCATCCAGGAAGAATGGGTGGTCAGAATAGACCTAAAGACACACAACTAGTGATCCCAATATTTCATCCCAGCAGAAGGTTCCTCTGGAGTATACACATTTACAAATGCCTGGCACTACCGTTCAGCCTATCCTCAGCCTCTTGGTGTTTTACGACACTTCAACCATTGGAAGAACATCTGCAGAGGAGTGAGACTGATAATTTATCTAGACGGCATCCTTCTGATGGATTAGTGTTGACACTGCTCACAATCCACTTTGATCGCAACTACTGTTTTACTGGGCTTTGTAATAAATTAAAGCAAATCAGGTTTCATTCCAAATCAACACATCATTCCTGAAGCGTGTCATAGATTCAACATTGTCCAACATTGTATTCCTGAAAAGACAATGACAAATATAAAGAAATAACTCAGGATGGTCAAAAGGAGAGACATTATCTCCCTCAGATTACTGGGCTGTATAGTGTAGCTGCTTTCATCATCAATTTAAGCAATCTTTCCGGGCCCACTACACTACAGGGCCCTCCAAGGACACAAAACAGCACACTTCAGGAAGGGGATTATTTACTCTCAACAGGCACCATTGTCGCACAAAGCCAAAACAAAGGTTCATTGGTGTTTGGATAATGTGGACACATGGAACAGGCAAGCATTCTTTGTTTCAGCCCTGGATCTGATCATAGAGTTTGATGCCAGCCGATGGGGCGGAGAAGCCAGGTGCGGAGACAACTTGAGGTGTGGAAGAAGGTCGGAAGAACTTCAGCTTCATATAAACTGTTTGGCTCTTCTAGCACATTCCTTTGCTATCAGATCAATGACCAAGGACAAAGGGGGTCATTCTGACCCTGGCGGCCGGTGGCCGCCAGGGCCACCGACCACGGGAGCACCGCCAACAGGCTGGCGGTGCTCCCGAGGGCATTCTGACCGCGGCGGTTCAGCCGCGGTCAGAAAGGGTAAACCGGCGGTCTCCCGCCGGTTTACCACTGCCCGTTGGAATCCTCCAAGGCGGCGCAGCTTGCTGCGCCGCCGAGGGGATTCTGACACCCCCTACCGCCATCCTGTTCCTGGCGGTTCACCCGCCAGGAACAGGATGGCGGTAGGGGGTGTCGCGGGGCCCCTGGGGGCCCCTGCAGTGCCCATGCCAATGGCATGGGCACTGCAGGGGCCCCTGTAAGAGGGCCCCGCTTGTATTTCACTGTCTGCTTAGCAGACAGTGAAATATGCGATGGGTGCAGTAGCACCCGTCGCACCTTCCTACTCCGCCGGCTCGATTACGAGCCGGCTTCATCGTGGGAAGGACGGTTTCCCCTGGGCTGGCGGGCGGCCTTTTGGAGGCCGCCCGCCAGCCCAGGGGAAACCTCAAAATACCCACCGCGGTCTTCCGACCGCGGTACGGTATTTTGGCGGCTCCCGCCGGGCGCGCGGTGCCCGCGCCCGGCGGGAGTCAGAATGACCCCCAAAGTATCTTACTGTGAACAATCAACGACCCCCATACTTCATTTGGAGACCAGAGCCTGGGCAGAAAGTACCATCAAATGCTATAGAACAGCTTGGGGAAGTAGTTTTGAGGGTGTGTGAGAAAAAACAGGATCATAAGGGGACAGAAATTATCCATATCTTAAACTTCCTCTTGAAAACAGCCAACTCAGGCCTGGCTTACAGAGCTATCATTATTTTAAAATCCCCTATTTCTGCAGGATAATTTTCGATTTATGATACCACAATGACTGGAAGAGTACATGTAGGTGTGCAAACTGATGTTGCTCGAATGTGGATGTACCTTAAAAACAGAAGACAAGAGGCATTTGGTAAAACAGGAATGGTTCGTTTAATTAAACATTATGACCGGGAGAGCAGTTACACAACCGTGGTCTAAGGACGGTTTCTCAATGTACAGTCGGTTGGAGTGGAATTTTATAAATTTCCTTCGGTACAATGAAACACTTATAACATTCTTCTCAAGGTGAAGAATGTGAACATTAGTCATGGAGTCATAAATAAGGTCCTGAAAACAAATACAGGCGGGACTTTACTTTGCATGGACACAGTGTGGTCCAGCGAGTAAGTGTCCAGATGTCTGGCCTGAGGGGCGCATGGTTGCTGCGTTTTCTTGCCTGTGCTGTGCTCTGATTGGTCAAATGTTCCTAAGTACAGGTGGTATCTAACTTTATGGTGTTTTGGGGAATGCACACACCCCTATGGACATGTGTGTTGGGGCCAACCTCCTGGGGCCATTGTGGTGTAACTGAGCCCATCTATGGGATTTAATCTAAGGTTCCTGTTGCACATTTGTCTGCTGGCTACACCCCACCCCACCTGTGACCTATAAATCTGTAACATCCAGCCTATGTCTCAGAGCCTGCCTGACCATGTATCTTTGTGATTTGTTGTTCTAATCCACTAGAACCTCAGTATTCAACCATATGGGATGTGAATGATGTTTTAAACATGTTTCTTTCTTGGCAGAATAATTCATTATCTTTAGGAAGGAGCCGTCAGAGAGATTTACTAGGCTGCTGTGTATGATAACTTGCATGAGGGTATTGGACATCAGTGCTCTGTACATCTCTAGGATGATGTTCACCCTAGATGGAGTATCTTTCACCATAGCCAGTAGAATCAAGGCCAATACCAGGGTGCTATCTTACCGATCCTTTCTGGATAAACCTAAGTTTGCATGATCAGATGCCTTAAAGCTTACAGAAATACGACAGCAGAAGTAAGACCCCCTGAGGAGAAGCAGCTGTTAAAGATCTGAAGAAACCTGTCAAAACAGTGACTTCCCCATCTGTGGACAGAAGAGTAGGATGAATCATGCAGGAGGCCAAAATTGACATGTACCTTTTGGGCACCTATGTGAAAAGGGAAGCTATGGCATCACGAGCAAGTATAGGGGGAATACTGGAAGACACAAATGTTGCAGACTGGTATTCAGAATCAACTTTTATGAATTCCATTTTAAAGCCATTTCAGACGTAGCATCGTTGTGATGAGTAGGCTTTAAAAATGCGAAATCCTCGCCTATTGGTCGGACACAGAATATAAAATTTCCTATCTAACAAGACGGAAAATTTCATTCCTATTAAGGACACAGAAGAGAGGATTATTCTACATAAGACGACTTCAGAGGCAAACATTCACCTCACCCGGTGACCAGACTGATTAAGAGTAAGTAAACCAGCTTTGGGTTATGGTACATACTTTGTTTTGTAATGATGCTTTCATTCATTTTTATGATGTCAGTACTTTGTTTTGAGTGAATGCAGAAGGTGTAACATGCTTAACTTCTAAGAGATATGTACATTCTCATTTGTGAATAACCAAGTATTTAATATTATATACAAACAGGCTAACAGCCTTTATGTTGTTTTGTAAGAACAAACCAGAAAATAGATTAGTAAGAGAAACTCTGGTTGAGCTCCTTGCAGGAAGATAGAGGAGAGGAAGGGACATCACAGACAGATATATGTTTTGGGACTATGTGATTGGTGGACCATGGACACTTTGCTTCTGTTTTGTTTCGCAAGGGTTCATGGGAACTTTTTTTTTTAGTTATTGAAGGAATGAAGTTTGCTATGACTGTTGTTAATAAAGTGAAGAAAGTGAATGCATAATTGTAGCACAAACGCCATCAAGAATGAAGTTTGGTGAAAAGATTTATTCAGAAATACAAGATATAGATGTCACCTCAGAAGCATCCGAGCGTTTTCTTTTCCGCGGTGTCCTCCCGTAAACCGCTGTTCTCTACACATTCCATCCCGCACGTTCCAACCAAACATTTCCTCCTTCTGCAGATCATTCTACATTTGCCTAACTCTTACCCTTAGATACTACAATAATCCTCGCCTCTGTGTCCTTAATAGAATTGAAACGCTCCTTCTCAATAGCTAGGACATTTTATATTATAAACAAAAACATATTCCATACCACAAACTATTGTTAAGGCAAGAACAAACTGAATTGCATCCCAACACATAATATGACACAGGCTAAGGATAGTATTCAAAATACAAACATGTCAATTCACCTTGCTCATCACCAAGCTAGGGTAAGGACGGAGGAAAGAACAGAACGGGTGAAAATACTTGAAATGGAAAAGAAAGAACTATAAAAACCTGATCAAGACAGAAGAGGACCTGCAATTGAAGGGGACCAAGTCCAGTTCCAGTTGGAGTGTCTGGGTGAGGCAGGAGCCACTACTCACCCTTCTAGGGGTGCAGGTCCAGGTCGACGGTGAAGTCCAGGAGTCGGCTGTGCAGCACAGGAGTGGAGGAACAATTCCAGAAGTGATGCAGTCGATGTCACATGTCGGAAGAAGAGTTGCAGTCCGTCAGTGGTGTGGAAAAACCACCAACAAACCTTGGCAAAGGCAAGAGGTCGCAGTTGAAAAATTTCATAGCTGCTGGGGACCTATATGGTCCAAGGGGACTCAACCAAAGGCAGGGAGTCCTATGTGGCCCTCAACAGTGAGGAGAGCCAGAAGTTAAGGAAGCAGCCCCCACAGGCAACTCACAGGCAGCAGACACAGGAGTTGCAGTGAGACCCACTCAGCACACCTGGAAAGGAGTCCCACGTCGTTGGAGCAGCAGAAAGGATACTACATGCTTCAGGGAAGAGTGCAGGAGGACGGGGCTACACGGAGCCTGAAGATCCCTTGGAAGAAGAGCCAACAAGCCTTGGTAGCTGAAAGAGTCGCGGTGCACAGGGGTACTGTCCTGCAAGGAGAGGCAAAGACTCACCACCTCCAAAGTTGGACAGTTGGTAGAGGGGACCACTCAAGACCACCACTTGTGTTGCTGGATCCAAGCAGAGTTGCAGGAGAGAGGATCCACGCAGCTGGTTGTCATTGCAGTCGGTGCCTCCAGATGCAGGGGAGTGACTCCTTCACTCCAAGGGAGATTCCTTCTTGCGTCTGGGTGCATACTGAAGACTTGCCTCCCTCAGAGGATGCACAGGCGGGGAAATATTGCAGTTGCTGGAAGGAGCCAGAGAAACAATGTAAAGAGTGGAGTCATAGCTGGAGCTGCAGATTGTAGGTTCCTGTGAAGTCCAGTTGTGGTTCCAGTAGCCAGATGTCGAAGTAAACGTTGGAGAGGGGTCCTGCTGGAATCTTGCATATCGAATGTAAGGACCCACCCAAGAGGGAGACCCTATATAGCTCTAAAAGAGGGAATTGTTCACCTGGCAGGATCACCACCTATCAGGAGGGAGCTGTGACATCACCTGCCTGACCTGGCCACTCAGATGCTCCCAGATGCCACTGCCCACCTTGGATTCAAGATTGAAAAAATCAAGTGGCCACCTGGAGGAGCTCTGGGCACAACCCCTAGGGTGGTGATGGATAGGGGAGTGGTAACTCCCCTTTCCAGTGTCCACTTTTGTGCCAGACCAGGGATTGGCGATCCCTGGACTGGTGCAAACCCATTTATGCAAGGAGGGCAACAAATGTGCCCTTCAAAGTATACCAGTGGCTTAGGGAGGCTACCCCTCCCAAGCCACGTAACACCTATTTCCAAAGGGAGAGGGTATTGCCTCCCTCTCCCAAAGGAAATCCTTTGTTCTGTCTTCCTGGGCTTGAGCTGTTCAAGCAGCAGGAGGGCAGAAACCTGTCTGTAGGATGGCAGCAGTGCAGCTGCCCCGGAACACCCTGCAAACTGGTAGGAGCAAAGTTGGGGGTCCTCTAAAGAGCCCCCATAGTGCATGCCATCATACAACCGATACTGACAACAGTACTGGGGTATGATTCTGACATGTTTGATACCAAACATGCCCAGGTCTGGAGTTACCATTATGTAGCTGGACATAGGTAGTGACCTATGTCCAGTACATTGGTAAAATGGCTTCCTCGCACTCACGAAGTCCAGGAAAATGGACATGGAGTTTGTGGCGGCACCTCTGCTCGTGCAGGGGTGCCCTCACACACACAGGCACTTGCACCTTGCATAGCGTCACCCTTTTGCGTCGACTTCAGTTTCTTGCGTGTCTCTTTCTGAGCCCTCAGGGGCAGAGCACGAAACAATTGTCGGGACCAGTATGCAGACTTCTAATTTGGGACTTTTTTGCATGGTAAAAAGAGACCACTCCCCAGAGTGGGGAGGTGGGAGGGCAGTGAGGAATCTGCAATTAGATAGAATATTCACCAAAAAGAGCGTTACCAAAAGTAAGTAGTTTGTTCTTCTGAGGGATAGTTCTAACTGCAGATTCCTCACTTTTGGAATAAATAACAAAGCAGTATCTCCCAAAGGTAGAGGGTCTATGGAGTGGGCTCGTACCAAAAAGTCCTGGAGGACCAAATGGACAAAACGCCCTTCCTGTCAGACTTGGTTGTCGAGGGACTAGTACTTTATGAATGTATGCACTAATGCTAATGTCGTAGTCTGACAGATGTCAAGAAAAGGCGCTCAGCGCGCCAACACAGTAGTAGAAGGTTTGGCTCTGCTGAAGTAAGCCCTCAGTCCATTTGGAGGCTGCTTCTTGGGCAATGCATAGCAGCTGTTAACAGATCTTAATGTACAGAACCTTGACAAGGTTATTTTCTGTGCTGCCTTCCTTTCTATGAAGCTGGAAAAAAAAAAAAAAAAAACTGATCACCCACACAATAGCCTTTGGTGTGATCACTGCAAAAGTTCATGGCTCTTTTGAGGTTCAATCAATGGAGTTTCTCTTCCAACAAATAACCTTTAATGGTGCACACTGGAGGACATTGTTGGCCTAAAGATAAAAGAACCAACAAAACATCTAACAGTTTGATCTGTGTTGCGGACTCCACACCAGGCCCAGTGTCCTGTTTATATTGGCTTTGTACATGGACGCCTGGCTGCGAGGATGACATCCACAATTTTAGGTGTTAGACTGAACACAGTCATCTGCCACTGCTCAATCTCCACTCATGGAGGTGAGGATTGCACAGGTTCAGGTGCAGAACCCTGCCCTGCTGCTGCGACAGAATATCCTCCTAAAGCAGTATCCTGATTCGAGGACAGATGCTTATGCCCAGACAGAAGTTCCAGGTACCAGACTCTACTGGTCTGATCCAGAGCCTCCAAGATGACTTGGGCACAGGCATTCATGATCTTGTTCAGAACATAGGCTAGGAGAGGCAGAGGTGGAAAGGCATGCAGGAGTCTCGCGCTCCACTCTAGCCTGAAAGTATATCGTAGAGAGAACATTTTTGGGAACTGCAACATGCAGAAGTCTGGACACTTAACATTATTGACTGTGGTAAAAGATCTAGCCAGTGCTCTTCACTGATGGAAGATGTCCTGCACCACCTCAGGGTGCAACCACCATTCATGATCTGCTGGGCATTGCCAACTGAGTTAATTTGCCCTGATGTTTAAAGATTCTGTCACATGATTCACAATAAGGGAAGTGCATTGATGCTCCAGCCAACTCCAGAGGCACAGCACCTCTTGACAAAGAACCCAGGAACCCACTCTTTCCTGCTTTTTTGCAGTTCCACTTGGTGGTGGTGTTGTCTGTGAGATCTTGCACTGGGCTTCTCTTGAGGGACAGCAGGAATACCTTCAACACCAAGCAGATGGCGCTCCGAAAGGAGAGAGGTCTGCCACTGGTCAGGCTGCAATTGAACAGCCACCACTGCAGATCTTGTGCAGTCTCCTCTTTTAATAGCGCTTTGCTAATCTCCCTTCTTTCGATTATTATGAGTATCACACCACTCTAAGATGGCAGCACGTTTTTGCCGGGTTCCCAAAGATGGCGCTTTCCACCTTGGTGACCGGCAGTCCGTTTTTACTTTCACCCAAAAAACAAAGATGAGGTAGGACTACCTCTTCCGCACCAGGTATTTAAACGAGACTCCGGCGCTCTCGCGCCCGTCCCGTTTTTAATTCTGCTGCCTATTCGTGGCGTCCCAATTTTTTGAGCATTTCACAGGTGAGAATTGTAGCACTATTGCTACATTTATACTATTTACGAATATACCGAGCCTCCACTTACCCTATACAGTTCCCAACCAGGGTTTTATCTCATTTTTCTAATACTCTTTCTTTTTAAAAGGTGGACTCTCTGACTTATGAATTTTCTGAAAAATACTTGACCTTTTATTTGTAAAAATTAACTCGCACGCAACATTTGAGCTAGCTAATACTCTACATCAAAGCTGTTATCAGTATATCTGCTCTCTCATGCTCTCTTCTAAAGATTAGTTTGCCTTATATTTGACCTTTGTTCTTTTTACAGAATATGATCTATTCAAAATCTAAACCATAATGATTGTTTTATTTACTTGACTTTGCATGGTATGTCTGTTTATATTTCATATTCTTGTATTACTCGCTCTTATATTTGCTCTTACCTTTAAGCAATGTCTTTGGGGCATCTTCCGGTCTTTTAAACTACCAAGAATTTATTTCTTTCAAATTTCTTTTCAAATCTGAGTGACCACAAAACTAATCCAGTGACCATCTTGGCTTCCGATTTGAATTTCACTTTTTCTCTTTAACATCACAGATTTTGCAGCACGCTTAGTTTTCTGCCGATCTTTTCTTTTCTTTGACTTTTGTGGAGGTTTTGAAGCCTTTAATCCCACCATAATTCCTTCCAATCTTTACTATGTCTGGCTACAAGGATCTTCCAATGCCTGGAATAGAATATTAGAAGAAATCATTCCTCACGTAATCAGTCTTTGCTCACTACTCGGTGGTGCTGGTTGGTATCTTATCTTTCCTTTCCTCACATGATTAACTCTGTTCAAGAATCTGATTTTTTCCTTCTTTTTCAGCCCTGAGAAAGCCCCGGCTAAATAGCCAGAGGGGGCGAAACACGTGTTGGCTGATCTTTCTTGTTACCAATTTGGATTTCGCTTTTGTCTTGGCTGACCTTTCTTGTTACCAATTTGGATTTCGCTTTTTCCTTGAAAAATAAATGACTCTTCGACTTTTGGAATCAAAATGAAATAAATACTAACTTGAGTTGCTTAACCACGAGTTTTCGTATATCTATTGGATTCAACTTCAAGATTCTTTGAGTGGGACTTTACCTTTGCTTGCATTGTATCTTCTGAAACATGGACAACATCCAACAAGTTTCCTTGGTGCTGTGCCCACTGAGACTTCAGATCCTATTGCAGAACTTGTATATGCAACCTGGCTAAGTGGGCAAGCAGGATACATGAGACCAACAGGCCAAGAAGCCTCAGAGCCACTCTCACTGAGATCCAGGCCCAAGGCTTAAACATTGGGATAATAGGCAGAAGGTCCTGAACTCGCTGTACAGGAGGAAAGGTCCGGAACTGCACTGTGTCCAGAAGAGCTGTAATAAAAAGAAGCATCCGTGAAGGAGTCAGAGGTGACTTTGACTCATTGGTAGAGAACCTCAAAAACATAAAAAGTAAGGCCTGCACTTCTTGTAGCAAGATGTCAAGGCACTTCTCTGAACTCCAGGTGTGGTGGGGCAGACAGAAACTGTAGGGCATAACTCTGATGGGTAATTTGGAGGACCCATCTGTCGTATGTGATAGACAGTCATCCTTGGAGAAAATGTCTGATCCTGCCTCCCATATGGCGATTGTGTGCCGGTGAGGGCAAACTAAAGTGGATTAGAGGCTAATGCCGCAAGGGCCAGGGGACTGAGAAGAGTGTATCCCAGGTAACCTGCGCGATGTCTGCTTCATTGTAGTCCACAGCCACTAAAGGAATGAGGTAGCTGTTGCAGGGGAAAAGGGACCTGACAATGTCTATTTGCCAGCCCTCTGAAGTAACCTCACAAGGGGCAAGACTGGAAGGAAAACTGCAGAGCCCAAGCAACGCATCTAGGCTCTGTTTCTTTAAAGCATTTGAGGGCAGAATCTGATTTTCGCCAAATAGGTGGGACCCATCAAAAGGTTTATACACAAAGGATGCCTGCAGAGCTCCAGAAAAGCCAGTGGATCTCATTCACACGTCAGCGAAGTACCACATAAGTGCCCACCACATGTTCCAAGCAATCTGTAATATTAAGGCCAACTCTGATAGCAAACTTGGTATCATCCTGGCCATCCTTAATACTTTGAGTCAAAGAGGACCAAAGCATCCATTTGGTGTTCCTTCTTCCACTAACATAGTTTTTTCAGATCTGTGCACAGCTTGGGGTCATAAGTAGGCTTGTTTTGTATTCCCTGAGAATAGTGAAAATGGCCCATTCATTGTTCTCACCCTTGGTGTCGGCAATTCAAACAACCTTGTTCCATGCTTGCATGAAACATTCAGTGTCACTGTTGGATCAGGGCTACGAGGGTAAAGTTTTGAAGTGCTTGATCATCAATGTAGTGAGGTATACTGGAAATGCCTTTCCTTGGAATAGTGTACTATTGACAGACCACAGCTCTGTGATCACTCTAAGGGTGGCCACAATTTTGCAACCTTTAGTGTGAGTTCTGCTGCAAAAGTTGACTTGAACTTCAACTTTGGGATATTTAGTTTATCTATTACTACTTGTAAATGACAGCTACCCAACATGATGCCAACATCTATTGTGGTACAACCTTATGAAACAGGAGAAATCAACTCAAGAATTATCATGGAGATCCCCCCTGCTTTCCTGATGCTTGCAAGACTCTGGAGCTGTTTAGTAGGGCTTTTACTGTCTAAACGATCAAGGGCCACCGGCGTGGGTTTCAGTTTTCAAAAAGCCCCAATGTTCAGTGTGCTGCGAGATGTATTATTTACAATTCAGTGGGCTCACAACCCACCCACTACATACCATTAGTTGTTTTTGTTGTCAATCACTTTTGCAAACTTCTGATTGCTTAGCTGCCAAAGGCTTCCTTTCCTTTCTTCTGTTCGCTCTTCCCTGGAGCATAGAGCAAGTATGTGTGCATCATCGTTTTTGTTTTCCTGGTCTTTTTGCACCCAACTATTTATTTTATTTTATAAGTGTTTCAGTATTATTCCTGGACTTGCAATACCTTCCTACTTTTAACAAAGGTATCCAGCTTCTTAATTGTGTTGCTTTCACTCTGTCTGCCTAGATGCTTAAATAACACCCACAACTGTACTACTCTAAGCCACGCTACTCTATGCCATTCAACTCTATGCTACTCCAGTCTGCTCTACACACCACCACTCTATGCCATTCTACTCTACCCCACTTCGCTCTGATCCACATTATTCTACACCACTGTGCTCTTCTCTACACCACCCTATTCTATCCCACTCCACTCTACTCTACTCCATGCCACTCTACTCTACGTTACTCTGTGCCACTCCATTCCACCCACTGCCACTCTACTCAATGCAACTCTACACCCCTCAACTCCACGCCACTCAAATCTATGCCACTCCACTTTATGCCACTTTACTCCATTCCACTCCAGCCTCCTCCACTCTACATCACTTTACTCATTGACACTTTACTATACACAGTGCCACTGTAATGCACTCTATGCCATTTCACTTTATGCCACTTTAATCTGCACCACTCTAATCTTTGCCACTTCACTCCACTCCACTCCACTCCACTCTACTCTACTCTACTCTACTCTACTCTACTCTACTCTACTCTACACCACTCCACTCCACTCCACTCTATGGAACTCTACTCCACAAAATGCCACCTACTGCATTTTACATTGCTCCCCTCTATGCCACTCAACTCTACACCACACTACTGTATTCCACACCACTCCACTCTACGTCACTACACCCCACCCCACCTATATGTTGCTTTATCCTATGCCATTCTGTTCTACACCACTCAACTCTGCTACTCCACACCATTCTGCGCCACTCTACTCCGTACACAGTGACACTCTACGTCACTCCACTGTTCTCCACACTATGCCACTCCAATCCATGCCACTACTCTACACCCTCCACTCTACACCACTCCAGTCTTTTTCATGCTATTCTGCTCCACTCTATACCACTCTAATCTGCACCTTTCTACTCTGCCACTTTACTCTGTCACTACGCACTACACTCTATACCAGTCTAATGAACACCACTCTGCTCCACACCATACTATATGCCACGCTATGCTACTCCACTCCATCCCTCTGCACTCTAGTCTATGCAACTCTACGCCACTCCTCTCCACTCGATGGCATTTTACACCACTGTATGCCAGGTCACTGTATGGCACTATACCCTACTCCATCTCTTTCTGTGCCACTCAACTCTATGCCACTCCATTTTATGCCACTCTACTCTGCAGCATTCTGCTCTGTGCCATTCTACTCTATGCCTCTGTACTGTAGACCCCTCCTCTTTACGCCTCTCCACTCCACTTTGTGCCAGGCCATGAACTTTAGCCAACATGCTGCTGTACAACATGATTAAAATATATTGGCAGAGCTAATAGCTCTCACAAAGGAAAGATGTATTGGTCTTGCCAATGCCTGTTTTACTTTTACTGCCCATTTACGTTTTCTCCTATCCTATACACACATTCACTTTTAATTTTCCTCTTTTGCTCCCTTCTATTCCTTTACCTCCCATCCCCTCCCCTTTCTTTAACACCCGTACGTCTTCTACCCTCTCACTTTACTTATTTTTTCATTTCCCTTCTATTACTTCCCCCACCTCTTCTGTTTTGTCACCCTATACCCTCTCACTTCCTACTTTCTCTTTTAATTCCCTTCTTTTTCTTTAATGCCCGTATGTCTTGTATCCTCCTGCTTTACTTTTTTTTACTCTTACTGCTTTCCCATACTCTTACTTTTCCCCATCCCACACACCTTCCCTAGTTAACCTGCTCCTATTTACTCACTTCTGTCCTTTTGCCTCCCCTTCCATTTCTTTAATGCCCATAGGTTGCGAACCCTCCCGCCTTGCTCCTTATTTTTTTCCTTTTACTACTATCCCTATCATTTAAGTTTCCACATCCTAATGGCCTTCCCCTGTAATCTCCCCCCTTTTCTCCCTTTCTTGCTTTTACCTCCTGTTTCTTGAATATCCATACACCTTCTACCCTACTCTCCCATGTTACTCATTTTTAGGTCTCAACTGATTGTTTCAGTTGATTTCTTCCTTCTGCTCATCCAGATGGCATTGAGGTACTATTTTATACATTTCTTCTCCTTCCTCTGTTGTCTTTGTTGGGTTTGCTTCTTCCCCTTCCAAACCCACGGTCTGTATTGCTTCTTTCCCTTCCCATACCCTTGTCTGTGTTGATTCTTCCCTTCCCACCTTACCCCCACTGTTCATCTTAATTCTTCCCCTCCCACCACACCCCCAGTGTCTGTTTCTTCTTCCTTCATCCCTCATCCCCCAACCTCCCATTGTCTGTGTTACCTATCCCACAAGAAAAAAAACATAATGACAGCCAGCACTGTCGCCATCATATCACTTTTTCCCATTGCCCTTTTCCTGCCAGTGTTTCCAACCCTTAAACTCCTTCCTCCCATTGTCAATGGTTTCCACCCCTAACCGCCAAAAGAAAAAAAGCACCATGATGTGACCAGTGCTGGCCATGTCATAAAGATTTTTTTTTTTTTTTTTTTTTTTTAACTTTTGGCCATGGCAGCTGCGCCAATAGCTCTTGCATAGATGAGACCTACTGGCATTTCCGATGCTTGATAATTTCACTTGTATTACTTACCCCTATCCTGGATACCCTTCCTTCTTACCTCCTCACCCACCTGGTGATGACATATGCCATTCCATGATAGCATAATATTTTTGTGAAAAAATATATTTGGTCATTTTTGTATTTCTCTATTGTTAGAAATGGGGTCTCTAGTTGGCAGTGGTTTGCACCCTCTCCAGGTAGGGACCCTCACTCTAGTCAGGGTAAAGGAGTCACACAGCTAAAGTAACCCCTGCTCGCCCCCTTGGTATCTTGACACAAGCAATCAGGCTTCTCTCAGAGACAACGTGTAAAGTATTTGTACAAACACACACACACAGTAACACAGTGAAAACACTACAAAAGAACACCACATCAGTTTAGAAAAGTAGCCTATATTCTTTTGAGTAAAACAATACCAAAATGACAAAAATCCAACATACCTAAATAAAGAGATCACTTTTTAAAGGTTTAAATGAGTCTTAACCCATAGGAATCAATGGTTGTATCGTTTTAGCACTAAGTCACTGTGAATCATAAAAACAGAGATGATGAGGACCACAGGGGAGGTGAGATGCTGAAACAGCAAAGCGATGTGCCGGTTCCTCCCTGCGCAGGGGAGGTGATACGTCAGTTGTTTCTTCACAGGAGAGGAGATGTGTCAGTTTGTTACTGGCAAGGGAGGTGATGCGTTGTTTCTTTCCTTGCAGGAAAGGCAACGCGTTTATTTCTGGATGTGCATCCTCGTATCCTTACTGCGTTGCGGGGTCGATGAGAAATTGACGCCCTGGAGATGTTACATAGAAAATCCAGACGCTGAGGGAGCTGTGGTGAAACAGGTTCTGTGTGGATTCTGCAGTCCTGAGACAGGTGCTGCGTCAATCTTCCAGCCGCAGGACAGGCGCTGCGTCGATTCTCCAGCTGGACAGATGCTGCGTCGTTTTTTTTAGCCGCAGGTTGTCAGTGCATGGATTTTCTCCTTCAGGTCACCAGCTCACACTTCCAAGTTCCCAGGACCTGGAATTGGCACCACTTGGCAAGTCAGGACTCTCAGCAGAATGGCCCAGGCAATGAAAGATGAAGTCTTTGATGTCCCGGAGGCTTCTTAAGAGAAGGCAAGCTCTGATCAAGCCCTTGGAGAAACTTGGAAAGCAGGATGTAGAAAGCAAAGGCCAGTCCTTTCACTTCCAGGACAGGAGCAGCAAGCAGCAGGCCAGCACAACAAAGCAACAGCCACACTGGAAGTCCCTTCTACAGCATCAAACTCTTCTTCTTGGCAGAATGTACTCAGAGTCCAGAAGTGTTCTAACTATGTGGTGTCAGCAGTCCAATACTTATATCCTTTTATGTCTTTGAAGTAGGCAAACTTCAAAGAGAAGTCTCTGTAGTGCACAAGTGTAGGAAAGTACCATCTTGCCTGGCATGTTACCCACATATTTCACTGTATATATGTTGTTTTAGTTGTATGTGTCACTGGGACCCTGCCAGCCAGGGCCCCAGTGCTAATAAGTGTGCCCTGTATGTGTTACCTGTGTTATGACTAACTGTCTCACTGAGGCTCTGCTAATCAGAACCTCAGTGGTTATGCTCTCTCATTTCTTTCAAATTGTCACTAACAGGCTAGTGACCAATGTTACCAATTTACATTGGCATACTGGAACACCCTTATAATTCCCTAGTATATGGTACTGAGGTACCCAGGGTATTGGGGTTCCAGGAGATCCCTATGGGCTGCAGCATTTCTTTTGCCACCCATAGGGAGCTCTGACAATTCTTACACAGGCCTGCCACTGCAGCCTGAGTGAAATAACGTCCACGTTATTTCACAGCCATTTTACACTGCACTTAAGTAACTTATAAGTCACCTATATGTCTAACCTTTACCTGGTAAAGGTTGGGTGCTAAGTTACTTAGTGTGTGGGCACCCTGGCACTAGCCAAGGTGCCCCCACATTGTTCAGGGCCAATTCCCCGAACTTTGTGAGTGAGGGGACACCATTACACGCGTGCACTACATATAGGTCACTACCTATGTGTAGCTTCACAATGGTAACTCCGAATATGGCCATGTAACATGTCTATGATCATGGAATTGCCCCCTCTATGCCATCCTGGCATTGTTGGTACAATCCCATGATCCCACGGGTCTGTAGCACAGACCCGGGTACTGCCAAACTGCCTTTTCAGGGGTTTCACGGCAGCTGCTGCTGCTGCCAACCCCTCAGACAGGTTTCTGCCCTCCTGGGGTCCAGCCAGGCTTGGCCCAGGAAGGCAGAACAAAGGACTTCCTCAGAGAGAGGGTGTTACACCCTCTCCCTTTGGAAAATGGTGTGAAGGCAGGGGAGGAGTAGCCTCCCCCAGCCTCTGGAAATGCTTTCATGGGCACACATGGTGCCCATTTCTGCATAAGCCAGTCTACACCGGTTCAGGGACCCCTCAGCCCTGCTCTGGCGCGAAACTGGACAAAGGAAAGGGGAGTGACCACTCCCCTGACCTGCACCTCCCCTGGGAGGTGCCCAGAGCTCCTCCAGTGTGCTCCAGACCTCTGCCATCTTGGAAACAGAGGTGCTGCTGGCACACTGGACTGCTCTGAGTGGCCAGGGCCAGCAGGTGACGTCAGAGACTCCTTCTGATAGGGTCCTTCAGGTGTTGCTAGCCTATCTTCTCTCCTAAGTAGTCAAACCCTCTTTTCTGGCTATTTAGGGTCTCTGCTTTGGGGATTTCCTTAGATAACGAATGCCATAGCTCATCAGAGTTCCTCTGCATCTCTCTCTTCACCTTCTGCCAAGGAATCGACTGCTGACCGCGCTGGAAGCCTGCAAAACTGCAACAAAGTAGCGAAGACGACTACTGCAACTCTGTAACGCTGATCCTGCCGCCTTCTCGACTGTTTTCCTGGTGGTGCATGCTGTGGGGGTAGTCTGCCTCCTCTCTGCACTAGAAGCTCTGAAGAAATCTCCCGTGGGTCGACGGAATCTTCCCCCTGCAACCGCAGGCACCAAAGAACTGCATCACCGGTACCCTGGGTCTCCTCTCAGCACGACGAGCGAGGTCCCTTGAATCCAGCAACTCTGTCCAAGTGACTCCCACAGTCCAGTGACTCTTCAGTCCAAGTTTGGTGGAGGTAAGTCCTTGCCGCCCCACGCCAGACTGCATTGCTGGGAACTGCGACTTTTGCAGCTACTCCGGCCTCTGTGCACTTCGGGCGGAAATCCTTTGTGCACAGCCAAGCCTGGGTCCACGGCACTCTAACCTGCATTGCACGACCTCCTGAGTTGTCCTCCGGCGACGTGGGACTCCTTTGTGTAACTTCGAGTGAGCACCGTTTCACTCCTCTTCGTAGTGCCTGTTCCGGCACTTCTGCGGGTGCTGCCTGCTTCTGAGAGGGCTCCTCGTCCTGCTGGGCGCCCCCTCTGTCCCCTGACGCAATTGGCGACATCCTGGTCCCTCCTGGGCCACAGCAGCATCCAAAAACCGTAACCGCACGACTTGCAGCTAGCAAGGCTTGTTTGCAGTCTTTCTTCAGGAAAACACTTCTGCACGACTCTCCACGGCGTGGGGCATCCATCTTCCAAAGGGGAAGTCTCTAGCCCTTGTCGTTCCCGCAGAATCTTCAGCTTCTACTGTGCAGTAGCAGCTTCTTTGCACCCACAGCTGGCATTTCCTGGGCATCTGCCCATCTCCGACTTGCTTGTGACTTTTGGACTTGGTCCCCTTGTTCCACAGGTACCCTCGTTTGGAAATCCATTGTTGTTGCATTGCTGATTTGTGTCTTTCCTGCAGAATTCCCCTATCACGACTTCTGTGCTCTTGGGGGAACTTTAGTGCACTTTGCACTCACTTTTCAGGGTCTTGGGGTGGGCTATTTTTCTAACCCTAACTGTTTTCTTACAGTCCCAACGACCCTCTACAAGGTCACAAAGGTTTGGGGTCCATTCGTGGTTCGCATTCCACTTTTGGAGTATATGGTTTGTGTTGCCCCTATCCATGTGTCCCCATTGCATTTTATTGTAACTATACATTGTTTGCACTGTTTTCTAATACTATACTTCATATTTTTGGTATTGTGTACATATATCTTGTGTATATTTGCTATCCTCATACTGAGGGTACTCACTGAGATACTTTTGGCATATTGTCATAAAAATAAAGTACCTTTATTTTTAGTATATCTGTGTATTGTGTTTTCTTATGATATTGTGCATATGACACTAGTGGTACTGTAGGAGCTTCACTCGTCTCCTAGTTCAGCCTAAGCTGCTCTGCTAAGCTACTATTATCTATCAGCCTAAGCTGCTAGACACCCTATACACTAATAAGGGATACCTGGGCCTGGTGCGAGGTGTAAGTACCCCTTGGTACTCACTACAAGCCAGTCCAGCCTCCTACATTGGTTGTGCAATGGAGGGATCAGTGCTCTTTAACTACTTACCACTTTTGTCATTGTACTTTTCATAAGAGAAAAATATACAAAACAAGTTCAGTGTATGTACACCTAACCAAAAAGTTTTGCATTTCTTTTCTCACTTCTTTTCTAAAGTGCTGAAAAGTACCTCTAACTTTCTAAAAAGTTCTTAAAAAGTTTAAAAAGTTTTTTCTGTCTTTCCAAAAGTTCTGAAAAACTTTTTTCTCACTTTTTCTATCACTTAAACACTTTCAAAAATGTCTGGCACAGGCCAAACTGTTGATCTGTCCAAACTTGCTTATGATAACCTTAGCTGGAAAGATGCAAGGAGTCTCTGCATAGAAAGAGGTTTAAGTGTAAGGAAGAATCCCTCTAGAGAACTGTTGGTAAATATGCTTGTTGAACAGGATAAGGCCAGAGCTGGCACCCCTGTTGAAAAGTTAGCTGATGGTTCCCACTCTGATTCTGGGGCACCCCTAGCAAAAGAGGTGGGAGGGAAGCTTCCAAGCCTGCCCCCTAGCAAGCCACCTAGCATAGCTGGTACTGATGTAGAGTCACACCATACTGATAGTGTGGTCTCACATCACAGTAAGAGTATCCCTTCTCATCATAGTAGAAGTGCTGTTTCTGTTAGTCAAGCTATTAGGGTGCCTTCTGTTAGAGCCAGGTCTCCTTCTGTTCTATCTCAGAAGACTTCTGTCTCTAGACATGCCTCACCCACCCACCCTGATGACAGAGTGCTAGAAATGGAGCTCAATAGATTGAGAGTGGAACAAACCAGACTGAAGCTCAAGAAGCAACAGCTGGATTTGGATAGGCAGTCCTTAGAGGTGGAAAGGGAAAGACAGAAATTGGGTTTAGAAACCCATGGTGGCAGCAGCAGTATTCCCCATAGTCATCCTGCAAAAGAGCATGATTCTAGGAATCTGCACAAGATCGTTCCCCCTTATGAGGAGGGGGATGACATTAACAAGTGGTTTGCTGCACTTGAGAGGGCCTGTGTTGTACAGGATGTCCCTCAAAGGCAGTGGGCTGCTATCCTATGGCTATCATTTAGTGGAAAGGGTAGGGATAGGCTCCTTACTGTGAAAGAAAGTGATGCCAATAATTTTGCAGTTCTTAAGAATGCACTCCTAGATGGTTATGGCTTAACCACTGAACAGTACAGGATGAAGTTCAGAGAAACCAAAAAGGAGTCTTCACAAGACTGGGTAGACTTTGTTGACCATTCAGTGAAGGCCTTGGAGGGGTGGTTACATGGCAGTAAAGTTACTGATTATGAAAGCCTGTATAACTTAATCCTGAGAGAGCATATACTTAATAACTGTGTGTCTGATTTGTTGCACCAGTACCTGGTGGACTCTGATCTGACCTCTCCCCAAGAATTGGGAAAGAAGGCAGACAAATGGGTCAGAACAAGGGTGAACAGAAAAGTTCATACAGGGGGTGACAAAGATGGCAATAAGAAGAAGGATGGTAAGTCTTCTGACAAGGGTGGGGACAAATCTAAAAATGAGTCTTCATCAGGCCCACAAAAACACTCTGGTGGGGGTGGTGGGTCCAAATCCTCTTCAAATCAAAACAAAGAAAAGAAACCATGGTGCTATTTATGTAAAATAAAAGTCCATTGGACAACAGATCCCAGTTGTCCAAAGAAAAGCACCAAGCCTCCTACCACTACAACCCCTACTGCTACACCTAGTGTCCCTACTAATAGCAGTGGTGGTGGGAGCAAACCTACTAATAGCCAATCCAAGGGAGTAGCTCGGCTCACTTTTGGTAACTTAGTTGGGGTTGGTCTTGTTAGGGAGACCACAGAGGCTGTGTTAGTCTCTGAGGGGGCTATTGATTTAGCCACCTTAGTTGCTTGTCCCCTTAACATGGATAAGTACAAGCAACTACCCCTAATAAATGGTGTTGAGGTTCAGGCCTACAGGGACACAGGAGCCAGTGTTACAATGGTAATAGAGAAACTGGTCCACCCTGAACAACACCTACTTGGTCACCAGTACCAAGTAACCGATGCTCACAACAACACACTTAGCCACCCCATGGCTGTTGTAAATCTCAACTGGGGGGGGGGGTTACTGGTCCAAAGAAAGTTGTGGTTGCCTCAGATTTACCTGTAGACTGTCTACTTGGAAATGATTTAGAGACATCAGCTTGGTCAGATGTGGAGTTGGAGGCCCATGCAGCAATGCTGGGCATTCCAGGGCATATTTTTGCTTTGACAAGGGCTCAGGCCAAAAAGCAAAAAGGACAAGTTGACTTGGATCCTTGAAGAATGGACCAAGTGCTCCCTAAAGCTAGGGCTAGTAGAAGTAAAGCACTACCTACTATCCCTCCCTCTACAGTGGATTCTTCTTCTGAGGAAGAAGAATTTCCACCCTGTGCAGAACCTACACCAGAGGAGCTAGAAGCAGACACTGCTGAACTTTTGGGTGAAGGGGGGCCTGCCAGGGAGGAGTTGAGTTTGGCACAGCAAACCTGTCCTACACTAGAGGGTCTAAGGCAGCAAGCTGTCAAACAAGCTAATGGGGATGTCAGTGACTCTCACAGAGTTTACTGTGAGGACAACCTCTTGTACACTGAAGCAAGGGATCCAAAACCTGGAGCTGCCAGGAGATTGGTGATTCCTCAGGAGTACAGAAAGTTCCTCCTAACTCTAGCCCACGACATTCCCCTAGCTGGACATTTGGGGCAAATGAAAACTTGGGACAGGCTTGTTCCCTTGTTTCATTGGCCTAGAATGTCAGAGGACACAAAGGAATTTTCTAAGTCCTGTGAAACCTGTCAAGCCAGTGGCAAGACAGGTGGCACTCCAAATGCACCCCTTATCCCACTGCCTGTGGTTAGGGTTCCCTTTGAAAGGGTAGCGGTTGACATAGTTGGCCCCCTTGACCCTCCTACTGCTTCAGGCAATAGGTTTATCTTGGTGGTAGTGGACCATGCCACCAGATATCCTGAAGCAATTCCCCTAAGGACCACTACAGCTCCTGCAGTGGCAAAGGCCCTCCTGGGAATCTTTTCCAGGGTGGGCTTCCCAAAAGAGGTGGTATCAGACAGGGGAAGCAATTTCATGTCTGCTTACTTAAAGGCCATGTGGAAGGAGTGTGGTGTTACATACAAGTTCACCACACCCTATCATCCACAAACAAATGGACTGGTGGAGAGATTTAACAAAACTCTCAAAGGCATGATTATGGGACTCCCTGAAAAACTCCGCAGGAGATGGGATATCCTTTTACCATGCCTCCTTTTTGCTTACAGGGAGGTACTCCAGAAAGGAGTGGGCTTCAGCCCCTTTGAACTCCTATTTGGGCACCCTGTAAAAGGTCCTCTAACACTTGTTAAGGAGGGTTGGGAACAACCTTTAAAAGCTCCAAAGCAAGACATAGTGGACTATGTACTTGGCCTCAGATCAAGGATGGCTGAGTACATGAAAAAGGCCAGTAAAAACCTTCAGGCCAGCCAAGAGCTCCAAAAGCAATGGCATGACCAGAAGGCTGTTTTGGTTCAGTACCAACCAGGGCAGAAAGTGTGGGTCTTGGAGCCTGTGGCCCCAAGAGCACTCCAAGATAAATGGAGTGGAGCCCACACAATTGTTGAGAAAAAGGGTGAAGTCACCTACTTAGTGGACTTAGGCACTGCCAGGAGTCCCCTTACGGTGCTCCATGTCAATCGCCTGAAACCCTACTATGACAGGGCTGATCTCACCCTGCTCATGGCAACAGATGAGGGACAGGAAGAAGAGTGACCCTCTCCCTGATCTCTTCTCTTCCACAGAACAAGATGCTCTGGTGGAAGGGGTTGTACTGGCAGATTGTCTTACTGCTGAGCAGAAAGACCACTGCATAAATCTCCTGGGTCAGTTTTCTGAACTCTTTTCTACTGTGCCAGGCACCACTTCTTGGTGTGAGCACACTATAGATACTGGAGATAGCTTGCCTGTCAAAAGTAAGATCTATAGGCAGCCTGACCATGTCAGAGACTGCATAAAACAAGAGGTGCAGAAAATGTTAGAACTGGGAGTGGTTGAGCACTCTGAAAGTCCATGGGCCTCTCCTGTGGTACTTGTACCAAAACCTCATTCCAAAGATGGAAAGAAGGAAATGCGGTTTTGTGTAGACTATAGAGGTCTCAACCAAGTAACCAAAACTGATGCTCACCCTATACCCAGGGCAGATGAGCTCATAGATACACTGGCATCTGCCAAGTATCTAAGCACTTTTGACTTGACTGCAGGGTATTGGCAGATCAAATTATCAGAAGATGCAAAAGCAAAAACTGCATTTTCAACCATTGGAGGCCATTACCAATTCACAGTAATGCCTTTTGGATTGAAAAATGCACCTGACACTTTTCAAAGGTTGGTGAATACAGTCCTGCAAGGGCTGGAGGCTTTTAGTGCAGCATATCTGGACGATATAGCTGTCTTTAGCTCCAGTTGGGATGATCACCTGGTCCACCTATGAAAAGTTTTGGAGGCCCTGCAAAAGGCAGGCCTCACTATCAAGGCTTCAAAGTGCCGGATAGGGCAGGGGAAGGTGGTTTATCTGGGACACCTGGTAGGTGGAGAACAGATTGCACCACTTCAGGGGAAAATCCAAACTATTATAGATTGGGTTCCCCCTACTACTCAGACCCAGCCTTCTTAGGTCTCACTGGGTATTACAGGAGGTTCATTAAGAACTATGGCTCCATTGTAGCCCCTCTTAATGACCTCACATCCAAGAAAATGCCTAAAAGGTATTGTGGACAGCTAGCTGTCAGAAAGCTTTTGAGGAGCTGAAGCAGGCCATGTGCTCTGCACCTGTCCTGAAAAGCCCCTGTTACTCCAAGAAATTTATTGTCCAAACTGATGCATCTGAATTAGGGGTAGGGGCAGTCCTTTCACAACTTAATTCTGAGGGCCAGGATCAACCTGTTGCTTTTATCAGCAGGAGGTTGACCCCTAGAGAAAAGAGTTGGTCTGCCATAGAGAGGGAGGCCTTTGTTGTGGTCTGGGCACTGAAGAAGTTGAGGCCATACCTGTTTGGCACTCACTTCATTGTTCAGACAGACCACAAACCTCTACTTTGGCTAAAACAAATGAAAGGTGAAAATCCTAAATTGTTGAGGTGGTCTATATCACTACAGGGAATGGACTATACAGTGGAACATAGACCTGGGAGTACCCACTCCAATGCAGATGGACTCTCCAGATATTTCCACTTAGACAATGAAGACTCATCAGGTCATGGCTAGTCTTATTGTCCTTCGTTTGGGGGGGTTGTGTAGGAAAGTACCATCTTGCCTGGCATGTTACCCCCATATTTCACTGTATATATGTTGTTTTAGTTGTATGTGTCACTGGCACCCTGCCAGCCAGGGCCCCAGTGCTCATAAGTGTGCCCTGTATGTGTTACCTGTGTTATGACTAACTGTCTCACTGAGGCTCTGCTAATCAGAACCTCAGTGATTATGCTCTCTCATTTCTTTCAAATTGTCACTAACAGGCTAGTGACCAATTTTACCAATTTACATTGGCATACTGGAACACCCTTATAATTCCCTAGTATATGGTACTGAGGTACCCAGGGTATTGGGGTTCCAGGAGATCCCTATGGGCTGCAGCATTTCTTTTGCCACCCATAGGGAGCTCTGACAATTCTTACACAGGCCTGCCACTGCAGCCTGAGTGAAATAACGTCCACGTTATTTCACAGCCATTTTACACTGCACTTAAGTAACTTATAAGTCACCTATATGTCTAACCTTTACCTGGTAAAGGTTGGGTGCTAAGTTACTTAGTGTGTGGGCACCCTGGCACTAGCCAAGGTGCCCCCACATTGTTCAGGGCCAATTCCTCAAACTTTGTGAGTGCGGGGACACCATTACACGCGTGCACTACATATAGGTCACTACCTATGTGTAGCTTCACATTGGTAACTCCGAATATGGCCATGTAACATGTCTATGATCATGGAATTGCCCCCTCTATGCCATCCTGGCATTGTTGGTACAATCCCATGATCCCACGGGTCTGTAGCACAGACCTGGGTACTGCCAAACTGCCTTTTCAGGGGTTTCACGGCAGCTGCTGCTGCTGCCAACCCCTCAGACAGGTTTCTGCCCTCCTGGGGTCCAGCCAGGCTTGGCCCAGGAAGGCAGAACAAAGGACTTCCTCAGAGAGAGGGTGTTACACCCTCTCCCTTTGGAAAATGGTGTGAAGGCAGGGGAGGAGTAGCCTCCCCCAGCCTCTGGAAATGCTTTCATGGGCACACATGGTGCCCATTTCTGCATAAGCCAGTCTACACCGGTTCAGGGACCCCTCAGCCCTGCTCTGGGGCGAAACTGGACAAAGGAAAGGGGAGTGACCACTCCCCTGACCTGCACCTCCCCTGGGAGGTGCCCAGAGCTCCTCCAGTGTGCTCCAGACCTCTGCCATCTTGGAAACAGAGGTGCTGCTGGCACACTGGACTGCTCTGAGTGGCCAGGGCCAGCAGGAGACGTCAGAGACTCCTTCTGATAGGCTCCTTCAGGTGTTGCTAGCCTATCTTCTCTCCTAAGTAGCCAAACCCTCTTTTCTGGCTATTTAGGGTCTCTGCTTTGGGGATTTCCTTAGATAACGAATGCAAGAGCTCATCAGAGTTCCTCTGCATCTCTCTCTTCACCTTCTGCCAAGGAATCGACTCCTGACCGCGCTGGAAGCCTGCAAAACTGCAACAAAGTAGCGAAGACGACTACTGCAACTCTGTAACACTGATCCTGCCGCCTTCTCGACTGTTTTCCTGGTGGTGCATGCTGTGGGGGTAGTCTGCCTCCTCTCTGCACTAGAAGCTCCGAAGAAATCTCCTGTGGGTCGACGGAATCTTCCCCCTGCAACCGCAGGCACCAAAGAACTGCATCACCGGTACCCTGGGTCTCCTCTCAGCACGACGAGCGAGGTCCCTTGAATCCAGCAACTATGTCCAAGTGACTCCCACAGTCCAGTGACTCTTCAGTCCAAGTTTGGTGGAGGTAAGTCATTGCCTCCCCACGCCAGACTGCATTGCTGGGAACCGCGACTTTTGCAGCTACTCCGGCCTCTGTGCACTTCCGGCGGAAATCCTTTGTGCACAGCCAAGCCTGGGTCCACGGCACTCTAACCTGCATTGCACGACCTCCTGAGTTGTCCTCCGGCGACGTGGGACTCCTTTGTGTAACTTCGGGTGAGCACCGTTTCACTCCTCTTCGTAGTGCCTGTTCCGGCACTTCTGCGGGTGCTGCCTGCTTGTGAGAGGGCTCCTCGTCCTGCTGGGTGCCCCCTCTGTCCCCTGGCGCAATTGGCGACATACTGGTCCCTCCTGGGCCACAGCAGCATCCAAAAACCGTAACCGCACAACTTGCAGCTAGCAAGGCTTGTTTGCGGTCTTTCTTCAAGAAAACACTTCTGCACGACTCTCCACGGCGTGGGGCATCCATCCTCCAAAGGGGAAGTCTCTAGCCCTTGTCGTTCCCGCAGAATCTTCAGCTTCTACTGTCCAGTAGCAGCTTCTTTGCACCCACAGCTGGCATTTCCTGGGCATCTGCCCATCTCCGACTTGCTTGTGACTTTTGGACTTGGTCCCCTTGTTCCACAAGTACCCTCGTTTGGAAATCCATTGTTGTTGCATTGCTGATTTGTGTCTTTCCTGCAGAATTCCCCTATCACAACTTCTGTGCTCTTGGGGGAACTTTAGTGCACTTTGCACTCACTTTTCAGGGTCTTGGGGTGGGCTATTTTTCTAACCCTAACTGTTTTCTTACAGTCCCAACGACCCTCTACAAGGTCACATAGGTTTGGGGTCCATTCGTGGTTCGCATTCCACTTTTGGAGTATATGGTTTGTGTTGCCCCTATCCCTATGTGTCCCCATTGCATCCTATTGTAACTGTACATTGTTTGCACTGTTTTCTAATACTATACTGCATATTTTTGGTATTGTGTACATATATCTTGTGTAAATTTGCTATCCTCATACGGAGGGTACTCACTGAGATACTTTTGGCATATTGTCATAAAAATAAAGTACCTTTATTTTTAGTACTTCTGTGTATTGTGTTTTCTTATGATATTGTGCATATGATACCAGTGGTATAGTAGGAGCTTTACATGTCTCCTAGTTCAGCCTAAGCTGCTTTGCCATAGCTACCTTCTATCAGCCTAAGCTGCTAGATACCCTATACACTAATAAGGGATACCTGGGCCTGGTGCAAGGTGTAAGTACCCCTTGGTACTCACTACAAGCCAGTCCAGCCTCCTACAACAAGGCCCTGCCTTTCCTTGCCCTGGCCCAGACACACTCTAGGGGTTGGTGACTGCTTTGTGTAAGGAAAGGCATAGCCCTATTCAGGTGCAAATGCCAACTTCTCCTACCACTCTAGCCCAGGAAGACCCATCAGGAAATGCAGGGCACATCTCAGCTCTCTTTGTGAGACTGTCTAGAGTGAACTCACAAACAACCCAACTGTCATCTTGACCCAAACGTGTATTCCAAAGACAGGCAAAGGCACAGAATAGTTAAGCAAGAAAATGCCCACTTTCTAGAAGTGGTATTTCGAAACCTACAATTTAAACACCAACTTCAGTAAAAGATGTGTTTTTAAATTGTGAGTTTAGAGACCCCAAACTCCATATCTCTATCTGCCCCAATGGGAAATTACACTTAAAACATATTTCAAGGCGATCTCAATGTTACCCTTTGGAAGAGATAGTCCTTGTATTAGTGAAAAATGAATTTAGCAGTATTTCACTATCATGACATGTAAAACACACCAGTACATATCCTACCTTTAAATACCCTGCCCATGGGGCTGCCTTGGGCCTATTTTAGGGGTTACTTACATGTAACAGAAGGGAAGGTCTGGGCCTGTCAAGTGGTGCACATGCCAGGTTGAAATGGTTTAAAACTGCCCTCACAGACACTGCAGCAGCAGGCCTGAGACATGTTTACAGAGCAACTCCTGTGAGTGGCATAATCAGTGCTGCAGACCCACTGGTAGCATTTGATTTACAAGCCCTGGGCACACATGGTGCACTATACTAGGATCTTCCTAGTAGATCAAACAATTTAGACAGAGAGCACTTGCACTTTATCAGCAGTGGTAAAATGTCCACAGTCCTAAAACCAGCAAAAACGAAATGCAGCACACTGTCAGAAACAGGAGGTCAGAGGCAAAAGATTTGGGTATAACTCTGCAAAAAAAGCCATTTCCAACATCTAACAAACAGTTTCATCAGCCCGATTTTATCACACCAGCTTTCCTTATGTTAGGAAATAAAAATTATGGTATACCAAATTATACCACCTATACCACAGCAGTGGCAGTCAGCGGTTCTAGTTTCAGTTCCCAGATGAATGTAGACTGTGATATATTTTTAATACACCAATCTGAACAGGTGCACAGGAAGTCAATTGACCAGAAAATATTGTAGCATAAAATGTATTTGTAGATCACATTCGCCCCAAGGGGTTTATTTTCAATATATAGTAGATGTTTATTGTTACCCAGCTCCCTGGTACTTAATTGATTGGCCTCGGGAGAATGAAAAGCTGAGTCATCTGTTCAAACCTGTAATGATGGGGCTAGTGGATGCACTAGTCTATTGAACCATCAGACCCATCAATCCATGCAAGACTGCCTGAACTTTAATATTCAGAATGAATGCTAGTGTGATGATTGCTTTAGCTCTAAAGTATGTAGGGTCAGATGTATCAAACATTTTTGCGATTGGCCATTTGCGATCACGAAAATGCATTTTGGGCTGAATCAAGTCTAATTTGCGATTCAGTACCGGATTAATTGAATTTGCGACTACATATCGATTCGGTATTATGAAGGGGCGTGTCAAGGGCGTCCCTTCCTAATACCGAATCGCAGAGGTATGTATGATTGTTTTGAGACCATGAATGCAGTCTCAAAACAATCGCAGTTACCACCAATTTCAAATTGGTGGTAACCCATTCGCAAAAGGGAAGGGGTCCCCAGAGGACCCCTTCCTCTTTGTGAATGGTAGAGAAAACATTTTTTAAGAGCAGGCAGTGGTCCCAAGGACAACTGCCTACTCTTAAAAATTGAAAAGAAAACTTTTCATTTTTCTTTTTTATATGCTTTCCGTTTTACTTAAAGGAAAACGGGCAGCATTTTTAAAAAAGATTGCTTTATTGAAAAGCAATCACAGACATGGTGGTCTGCGAGCCCAGCACACCACCATCCCTGTGATTGTAGCCATTCATAATGGGTCACAAATTGTGACCTACCTCATGAATATTAATGAGGTAGGTCCATTTGCGAGCCCTTGCGAATCGCTATATGAAACTCCTAAAGTTTCATACATTCCAATAGTGATTACTTAATTGCAATTCGCAAAAATCGCAATTTGGTAATCGCTATTGGAAATAATGATACATCTGGCCCATGGAGTATTCCCTGAGGAAGTATGTTATGTTTCTGGCATATTGTCTGTTTTTTTTTTTTTAAGCTATCCCTTTTGTATCTTCCAGTTAAGAAAACTGGCCAGCTGATACTAACTATCAGGTAGAGGTCAAAACCTTGTAATCTAGTAGTGGAAGCCAAATTACACTTTGTACTGTATCAGAGACAGGAATGTTGTTACTAGCCTTGAAGGAGATCTCATAAACGCTTTCATATCAGGGAAGCCTATAATAAAGCTCCTGTTAAAAAACGTTTGTGCAGTTTTATTTAGCGGAATCTCGACTTGAAGGTATTGGAGTGCTTTCCATGAACACCAGTTTCATTACACAAGGTCAGATTAATTTTTAGCCACAGGGAGATTAAGTGATTTGCCCAGAATCACAGGATGCTGAGCTGACAAATCGAGACTCGAAACTGGCTTCCCAGTTTCAAAGTCGACAGCCATGGCTGCAACACCACACCCTCTCCTTCTGCGGTAATCATAAGCAAGTAAGAGTTACCTCATACAGTGGGCATTAATGTTACATTACAGACATTCATGCCATCATTACAAGTGGACTGTAAAATTATAGAATGTGTGGTAGCACACATAACTGAGTTATAGGTTTTACAATTAACACTGCACCCCCTCCATTTTCCGCAGGTAAATTTTAACAGGTTAAACAGGCTGAAGTTTACCAGTAGAAAATGCCCAGTATTAACTGAAAAAACTGGATTATGTTGCAGTAATCATTAAAATCTGCATGTTATTCCCTAAAAACTTGAAATAAGAGCTATTCATTGCCCCCAATTATTACAACTCCACACTCAAGACCAGGTTGCTCATAATGAGGGCCTGAGAGTGGCCAAAATGGAATACAAAATGTGCCTGGAGCTAAATCAGGATACAGTTACTGTGGTGACTTCTATCATGTAGGGGTTTGTCCAGCAAAGGCCTGCATGTAGTGAGATGAATCACTACAGGAAGGTCTGCAGAACTAAAGAAGGGTCACAAGGTAAATCAAAGATCGACTTTTACTTATGCATGTCATATGTTTGATCTCTATACGAGACTGACCTGTATGACAATGAATCTGAAGACATTTTCTTCCAAAGATTCTCCAAGGGCTTGGCCTGAGCTTGCCTCCTGTTAAGAGGTCTCAGGGATATCAAAGACTTCATCTGCGAGTGCCTGGGCTCTTCTGCTGAGTGTCCTAATTTGCCAAGCGGTGACAACTCCAGTGCCTGGGCCCTTGAGAGTGCAAGCTAGTGATCTGAAGTAGAAAATCCATGCATTAACGCTCTGCGATGGAAGAATCGACGCAGCACCTGTTTCATGGCTGAACAATCTATGCAGCACCTGCCCCACAGCTGGAGAATCGATGCAGCGATTGTTCTGCGGCTGCAGAATCGACACAGCACCTGTTTCACTGTGGTCCCATCAACACAGTGCGTCTGGATTTTCCACACATTGTCCTTGGGCGCCAATTTTTCATCAACCCCGCACTGTAGTGAGGAACAAAGGCTGCGTGTCTGGAAATCAACGCATCCCCTTTCTTGTGAGGAAAGAATCGACACATCACCTCCCCAGCCAGTAAGGAAGTGATGCATCACCTCACCTGCGAGGAAAGAATCAACGCATCACCTGCCCTGCGCAGTAAGGGACCGATGCATCGCTTTGCTTTTCCAGCACCTCACCTCCTCTGTGGCCTGCATCATGTTTTTTTTTTTTTTAACGCATCCCAAGTACTTTGTGCTAAAGAGATACATCCATTGATTCCTATGGATTAAGACTTGCTTAAACATTTAAAAACAGATATTTTGATTTGTGCATGTTGGATTTTTGTTGTTTCGTCTTGTATTTGCTATTTTTCCAAACTGGTATGGATTCCTTTTGTGGTGTTTTCACCGTGTTACTGCGTGTGTACAAATACTTTACACACTGTCTCTGAGATAAGCCAGACTGCTTGTGTCAAGCTGCCAAGGGGTTGAGCAGGGATTATCTTAGCTGTGTGACTCCCTTACCCTGCCTGAGTGAGGGTCCCTACTTGGACAGGGTGCAAACCACTGCCATCTAGAGACCCCCATTTCTAACAGTTACATGCACTGGATGGAAAGTAGGCTATACTAATTATTGCCTCTCTTTTCAGTTAGGGATGTGGGTGGAGAACAATTCAACCTATTGAGTAAAATGATGAGCCACAGTAAGAACCAGTGGCGTAGGTTGGTGTGGAGTAAAACTGTTCAGATCACAACTGTTGATTACATTGAGAAAAGGTTTCTTTATAAGAACTCCCTTTAAAAAAAATATACATTTTAAGCTCTGGACACATTAAAAATGACACGAATGTGGATCACATGCCACAGAACAAACACAAAGAGTGAGTGTGGTTTTTAAGTCATATGTTAAGTTGAAGGGGCAATGCCACTGAAATTGTGTCCACTTTTGAATACCCTAGACTCTCTTATCAAACCCATGTACCTTTATAGTTTTACAAGGAAACAGCAGGATTTAAAACTGCTGGACATGGGGAGTGGCCCGTGCAGCATGATTGCGGTGTAATTGCCAAGATCCGGCATCCCGCGGTTATGTGAGGCAATTATCCTGAGGACATAAGGGCCCCTTAAGAAGAACAACAGCACCTTGAATTTAGAAAATGACCCTGTAGGAAGTTGGCTCTGTATATACTATTTCAAAGTAAGAAATAGTGTGCACAGAGTCCAAGGGTTCCCCTTAGAGGTAAGATAGTGGCAAAAAGAGATACTTCTAATGCTCTATTTTGTGGTAGTGTGGTCGAGCAGTAGGCTTATCAGAGGGTAGTGTTAAGCATTTGTTGTACAGGCAATAAATGAGGAACACACAATCAAAGACTACTTTTTATATAGAAAAATATATTTTCTTAGTTTATTTTAAGAACCACAGGTTCAAGATTTATAAACAATACTTTAAATAAAAGGTATTTCACTCAGGTATCTTAGGAACTTTGAATCATCACAATAGCATGTACAGTTTTGACACAAATGGCAATAAGCTATTTTAAAAGTGGACACAGTGCAAAAATCAACAGTTCCTGGGGGAGGTAAGTATTTGTTAGGTTCACAGGTAAGTAAAGAACTTACAGGGTTCAAAGTTGGGTCCAAGGTAGCCCACCGCTGGGGGTTCAAGGCAACCCCAAAGTTACTACACCAGCAGCTGAGGGCCGGTCAGTTGCAGAGGTCAAAGTGGTGCCCAAAACACACAGGCTTCAATGGAAATTGGGGTGCCCCGGTTCCAGTCTGACAGCAGGTAAGTACCCGCGACTTTGGAGGGCAGACCAGGTTTTTTTTTTAGGGCACCGGGGGTGGGGGACACAAGCAGGCACAGAAAGTACACCCTCACTGGCACAAGGGCGGCCGGGTGCAGAGTGCAAACAGGCGTCGGGTTTTCAATAGGATTCAATGGGGAGACCCAGGGGTCTCTTCAACGATGCAGGCAGGCAAAAGGGGGGGCTCCTCGGGGTCGCCACCACCTGGGCTAGGAAGAGGGCCGCCTGAGGGTCGCTCCTGCACTGGAGTTCGGTTCCTTCAGGTCCTGGGGGCTGCGGGTGCAGTGTTTTTTCCAGGCGTCGGGTTCCTTGAAGCAGGCAGTCGCGGTCAGGGGGAGCCTCTGTATTCCCTCTGCAGGCGTCGCTGTGGGAGCTCAGGGGGGTCAACTCTGGCTACTCACGGGCTCGCAGTCGCCAGGGAGTCCTCCCTGTAGAGTTAGCTTTCCGCAGGTCGAGCCGGGGGCGTCAGGTGCAGAGTGGAAAGTCTCACGCTTCCGGTGGGAAACGTGTGGTCTTTAAAAGTTGCTTCTTTGTTGGAAACTTGCAGGTTTGTTGAACAGGGCCGCTGTCCTCGGGAGTTTCTTGGTCCTTTTAGATGCAGGGTAGTCCTCTGAGGCTTCAGAGGTCGCTGGACCCTGGGGGATGCGTCGCTGTTGCAGTTTTTCTTGAAGTGGGGAAACAGGCCGGTAGGGCTGGGGCCAAAGCAGTTGTCTCCGTCTTCTCTGCAGGGCTTCAGGTCAGCAGTCCTTCTTTGTCTTCAGGTTGCAGGAATCTGTCTTCCTTGGTTCTGGGGGGCCCTAAATACTCAATTTAGGGGTGTGTTTAGGTCTGGGAGGTTAGTAGCCAATGGCTACTAGCCCTGAAGGTGGCTTCACCCTCTTTGTGCCTCTTCCCGGTGGGGAGGGGGACACATCCCTAATCCTATTGGGGGAATCCTCCATCTGCAAGATGGAGGATTTCTAAAAGTCAGAGTCACCTCAGCTCAGGACACCTTGTTTTTCTCATAATCTCCTCCAGCCTTGCCGCCAAAAGTGGGGGCAGTGGCCAGAGAGGCGGGCATCTCCACTAGCTGGGATGCCCTGTGGCGCTGTAACAAAGGGGGTGAGCCTTTGAGGCTCACCGCCAGGTGTTACAGTTCCTGCAGGGGGAGGTGAGAAGCACCTCCACCCAGTACAGGCTTTGTTACTGGACACAGAGTGACAAAGGCACTCTCCCGATGTGGCCAGCAACATGTCTGGTGTGTGGCAGGCTGGCAGAAACTAGTCAGCCCACACTGGAAGTCGGTTATGTTTTCAGGGGGCATTTCTAAGATGCCCTCTGGGTGTATTTCACAATAAAATGCACACTGGCAGCAGTGTGCATTTTTTGTGCTGAGAAGTTTGATACCAAACTTCCCAGTTTTTAGTGTAGCCATTATGGTGCTGTGGAGTTCGTGTATGACAGACTCCCAGACCATATACTCTTATGGCTACCCTGCACTCACAATGTCTAAGGTTTTGCTTAGACACTGTAGGTGCATAGAGCTCATTCACCTATGCCCTCACCTGTGGTATAGTGCACCCTGCCTTAGGGCTGTAAGGCCTGCTAGCGGGGTGACTTATCTATGCCATAGGCAGTGTGAGGTTGAAATGGCACTCTGAGGGGGGTGCCATGTCGACTTAGTCATTTTCTCCCCACCAGCACACACAAGCTGGCAAACAGTGTGCATGTGCTGAGTGAGGGGTCCCCAGGATGGCATAAGACATGCTGCAGCCCCTAGAGACCTTCCCTGGCATCAGAGCCCTAGGTACCAGGGGTACCAGTTACAAGGGACGTACCTGGATGCCAGGGTGTGCCAATTGTGGAGACAAAGTTACAGTTTAGGGAAAGAACACTGGTGCTGGGGCCTGGTTAGCAGGCCTCAGCACACTTTCAAATCATAACTTGGCATTAGCAAAGGCAAACAGTCAGGGGGTAACCATGCCAAGGAGGCATTTCCTTACACAACCCCCCGCCCCCCCAAATGAAAGAGTATGAGACTAACCTTTCCCAAGAGAGTCTTCATTTTCTAAGTGGAAGAACCTGGAAAGGCCATCTGCATTGGCATGGGCAGTCCCAGGTCTGTGTTCCACTATAAAGCCCATTCCCTGTAGGAAGATGGACCACCTCAACAGTTTTGGATTCTCACCTTTCATTTGCATTAGCCATCTGAGAGGTCTGTGGTCAGTTTGAACTACAAAGTGAGTACCAAAGAGGTATGGTCTCAGCTTATTCAGGGACCAAACCACAGCAAAGGCCTCCCTCTCAATGGCACTCCAATGCTGCTCCCTGGGTGCTCCCTGGGGAGTAACCTCCTGCTAATGAAAGCAACAGGCTGGTCAAGGACATCATCATTTGTTTGGGACAAAACTGCCCCTTTCCCATGTTCAGAGGCATCAGTATGCACAATGAACTGCTTGGAGTAATCTGGAGCTTTTAGAACTGGTGCTGTGCACATAGCTTGTTTCAGGGTGTCAAAGGCCTGTTGGCATTCTATAGTCCAGTTTACCTTCTTAGGCATTTTCTTGGAGGTAAGTTCTGTGAGGGGTGTCACTATTGATCCATATCCCTTCACAAACCTCCTGTAGTAGCCAGTCAAGCCAAGGAATGCCCTGACTTGAGTCTGGGTTTTTTGAGCTACCCAGTCCAGAATAGTCTGGATCTTGGTTTGGAGTGGCTGAACTTGGCCTCCACCTACAAGGTGTCCCAAGTAAACCACAGTTTCCTGCCCTATCTGACATTTGGATGCCTTGATAGAGAGGCCTGCTGCTTGCAGCGCCTGCAAAACCTTCTTCAGGTGGACCAGGTGATCTTGCCAGCTGGAGCTAAAGACAGCAATATCGTCAAGATAAACTGCACTAAAGGACTCCAAGCCAGCAAGGACTTGATTCACCAACCTTTGGAAGGTGGCAGGGGCATTCTTTAAGCCAAAGGGCATCACAGTAAACTGATAATGCCCATCAGGTGTGGAGAACGCTGTCTTTTCTTTTGCTCCTGGTGCCATTTTTATTTGCCAGTACCCTGCTGTCAAGTCAAAGGTACTCAAGTATCTGGCAGCACCTAGTTTGTCAATTAACTCATCTGCCCTTGGAATGGGATGGGCATCTGTCTTGGTGAAAGAATTAAGTCCTCTATAGTCCACACAAAACCTCATCTCTCTCTTACCATCCTTGGTGTGAGGTTTGGGGACTAAGAACACTGGGCTAGCCAAGGGGCTGTCAGAGTGCTCAATGACTCCCAATTCCAGCATCTTGTGGACTTCCACTTTGATGCTTTCCTTAACTTGGTCAGACTGTCTGAAAAATGTATTTTTGACAGGCATGCTGTCTCCACATCATGGGTACACAGGTGTGTCTGACCAGGGGTTAGGGAAAAGAGCTCAGCAAAATGTTGTAAGACTTTCCTACAGTCAGCTTGCTGTTGGTCAGAGAGGGTGTCTGAATAGATCACTCCATCTACTGAGCCATCTTTAGGGTCAGTGGAAAGGAGATCAGAGAGAGGTTCACTCTCAGCTTCCTGGTCCTCATCTGTAACCATTAACATGTTTACATCTGCCCTGTCATGAGGCGGTTCACATGGATCACCCTTTCGGGGGTCCTGCTAGTGCCTAGGTCTACCAGGTAGGTGCCTGACTCTTTCTCTCTAGCACTGGGTAAGGGCCACTCCATCTGTCCTGAAGTGCCCTGGGAGCCACAGGCTCCAGAACCCAGACTTTCAGCCCTGGCTGAAACTCAAACATAGCAGCCTTTTGGTCATACCACATCTTCTGGAGTTGTTGGCTGGCCTCAAGGTTTTTTTTACTTGCTTTTTCAATGTACTCTGCCATCCTGGAACGTAGGCCTAGTGCATAGTCCACTATATCTTGTTTAGGCTCATGAAGAGGTCTCTCCCAGCATTCTTTTACAGGAGCTAGTGGTCCCCTTACAGGATGGCCAAACAGAAGTTCAAAGGGGGAAAACCCTACTCCCTTCTGAGGCACCTCTCTGTAGGTGAAAAGCAGACATGGCAAGAGGACATCCCATCTCCTTTTGAGCTTTTCAGGGAGCCCCATGATCATGCCCTTCAATGTCTTGTTGAATATTTCCGCAAGACCATTGGTTTGTGGATGGTATGGTGTGGTGAATTTGTAAGTCACCCCACACTCATTCCACATGTGCTTCAGGTATGCTGACATGAAGTTGGTACCCCTGTCAGACACCACCTCCTTAGGAAATCCCACTCTGGTAAAGATACCAATGAGTGCTTTAGCTACTGCAGGGACAGTAGTGGACCTAAGGAGAATTGCTTTAGGGTATCTAGTAGCATGGTCCACTACTACTAGTATGTACTGGTTCCCTGAGGCTGTGGGAGGTTAAAGTGGACCCATTATGTCCACACCCACTCTTTCAAAGGGGACCCCCACCACTGGAAGTGGAATGAGGGTGGCCTTTGGGTGGCCACCTGTCTTACCACTGGCTTGACAGGTGGCACAGGAGACACAAAACTCCTTTACTTTCTGGGACATGTTGGACCAATAGAAATGGTTGACTAACCTCTCCCAAGTCTTGGTTTATCCCAAATGCCCAGCAAGTGGAATATCATGGGCTAAGGTGAGAATGAACTTCCTAAACTCCTGAGGCACTACCAATCTCCTAGTGGCACCAGGTTGGGGATCTCTTGCCTCAGTGTAGAGGAGTCCATTGTCCCAATAGACCGTATGTGTTCCAGTGATTTTGCCTTTGGTTTCCTCAGCAGCTTGCTGCCGGAGGCCTTCAAGAGAGGGACAGGTTTCTTGCCTCTTACACAACTGTTCCCTTGTGGGTCCCCCTGGGCCTAAGAGTTCAATCTGATAAGGTTCCAACTCCATGGGCTCAGTTCCCTCAGAGGGCAGAACTTCTTCCTGGGAAGAGAGGTTCTTTTTCTTTTGTTGTGTTGAAGCTGGTTCCCCAGTCTTCTTTCCTTTTCTCTTAGAGGGTTGGGCCATTATTCCAGGCTCCAACACCTCTTTTTCACCCTGAGCACTGCACTGTGCCCTTGTCTTGACACACACCAGTTCAGGGATACCCAGCATGACTGCATGGGTTTTGAGTTCTACCTCAGCCCATGCTGAGGACTCCAGGTCATTTCCAAGCAAACAGTCTACAGGGATATTTGAGGACACTAATACCTGTTTCAGGCAAGTGACCCCTCCCCATTCTAAAGTTACCATAGCCATGGGATGTACTTTAGTCTGATTGTCAGCGTTGGTAACTGGATAAGGTTGTCCAGTCAGGTATTGTCCTGGGGAAACTAGTTTGTCTGTCACCATTGTGACACTAGCACCTGTATCCCTCAGGCCTTCTACACTAGTCCCATTAATTAAGAGTTGTTGCCTGTATTTTTGCATATTAGGGGGCCAGGCAGCCAGTGTGGCTAAGTCCACCCCACACTCAGAAACTAATGTAGCTTCAGTGTGAACCCTGATTTGCTCTGGGCACACTGTTGATCCCACCTGGATACTGGCTATTCTAGTGCTAACTGGAGTAGAAGTTGAAGTGGAACCTTTCTTGGGACAGGCCTTGTCTCCAGTTTGGTGTCCCTGCTGATTACAGCTACGACACCAGACCTTTTTGGGATCAAAGTTTTTACCCTTGTACCCAAAATTGGATTGTGAAGAGGCTTTGGACCCTCCCTCCTGAGCAGGTTTTGGGACCCTGTAGAAGACTCTTTACTTTTTCCCTTGGATGTCTCAACACTCTTCCCCTGGGGAGTCTTTGTGACCCCTTTCTTTTGGTCACCCCCTGTGGAAGTCTTGGTCACCCTAGTCTAGACCCAATGGTCTGCCTTCTTTCCCAATTCTTGGGGAGAAATTGGACCTAGGTCTACCAGATGCTGATGCAGTTTATCATTGAAACAATTACTTAAAACGTGTTCTTTCATAAACAGATTGTACAGCCCATCATAATCATTTACACCAGTGCCATTAATCCAACCATCCAGTGTTTTGACTGAGAAGTCAACAAAATCAACCCAGTTCTGGCTCGTTTATTTTTGAGCCCCCCTGAACCTAATCCTGTACTCCTCAGTTGAGAATCCAAAGCCATCAATCAGGGTAGCCTTCATGAGGTCATAGGATTCTGCATCTTTTCCAGAGAGTGTGAGGAGTCTATCCCTACACTTTCCAGTGAACATTTCCCAAAGGAGAGCACCCCAGTGGGATTTGTTTACTTTTCTGGTTGCACAAGCCCTCTCAAAAGCTGTGAACCATTTGGTGATGTCATCACCATCTTCATATTGAGTTACAATCCCTTTGGGGATCTTTAGCATGTCAGGAGTATCTCTGACCCTATTTAAATTGCTGCCACCATTGATGGGAGCTAACCCATCTCTTGTCTTTCCATTTCAATGGCTAGGAGCTGTCTCTCCAAAGCCAATCTTTTGGCCATCCTGGCTAACAGGAGGTCATCTTCATTGAGGCTGCCCTCAATGCTTCCAGAGTTGTTGGACTCTCCTGTGAGAGAAGCAACATCTCTGACTATCACTTCTGGAGTCAGGGTTGGAGAAACCCTGGTCTCCCTAACTAGGACTGGAGGTGGGAATTCCTCCACATCACTAGTTTCCCCCTCTGTGAGGACATCATCAGAGGGTTTGTTTTTAGCAAACTCTGCCAAGAGCTCCTGGAGCTGTACTTGGTAGGGTTTGAACCAGTTTTTATCTTTTTGATTTTGCAGAGTCCTTAACTCTGACATCCTAAGATGCAGGTAAGGGGTGAGGTTGAGCTCCATCACCATCTCTTCTGCAGCAGACATTATTTCTCTAAAAGTTGGAATACTTTTTTAAGAATCTAAAACTATCTCTAGAACTTAATCCAAACTTTTACAAAACTTTTAAACTCTAAACGAAATGCTAACAGGGACTAACACAAGGCCCTAGCAGGACTTTTAAAAATTTAGAAAAATTGCTCAAATTTCAAAAATCAGTTTCTAATAATTTTTGGAATTTAGTCGTGTGAACAGGTATTGGCTGAGTAGTCCAGCAAATGCAAAGTCTTGTACCCCACTGCTGATCCACCAATGTAGGGAGGTGGCTCTGTATATACTATTTCAAAGTAAGAAATAGTGTGCACAGAGTCAAAGTGGAAAAAATAGATAATTCTAATTCTCTATTTTGTGGTAGTGTGGTCGAGCAGTAGGCTTATCAGAGGGTAGTGTTAAGCATTTGTTGTACACACACAGACAATAAATGAGGAACACACACTCAAAGACAATTCCAGGCCAATAGGTTTTTATATAGAAAAATATATTTTCTTAGTTCATTTTAAGAACCACAGGTTCAAGATTTACAAACAATACTTTAAATGAAAGGTATTTCACTCAGGTATCTTAGGAACTTTGAATCATCACAATAGCATGTACAGTTTTGGCAAAAATAGCAATAAGCTATTTTAAAAGTGGACACAGTGCAAAAATCAACAGTTCCTGGGGGAGGTAAGTATTTGTTAGGTTCACAGGTAAGTAAAGCACTTACAGGATTCAAAGTTGGGTCCAAGGTAGCCCACCGTTGGGAGTTCAAGGCAACCCCAAAGTTACTACACCAGCAGCTCAGGGCAGGTCAGGTGCAGAGGTCAAAGTGGTACCCAAAACACATAGGCTTCAATGGAAATAGGGGTGCCCCAGTTCCAGTCTGCCAGCAGGTAAGTACCTGCGACTTCGGAGGGCAGACCAGGGGGGTTTTGTAGGGCACCAGGGGGGACAGGCACAGAAAGTACACCCTCAGCGGCACAGGGGCGGCCGGGTGCAGAGTGCAAACAGGCGCCGGGTTTTAAATAGGATTCAATGGGGAGACCCAGGGGTCTCTTCAACGATGCAGGCAGGCAAAGTGGGGGCTCCTCGGGGTAGCCACCACCTGGGCTAGGAAAAGGGCCGCCTGAGGGTCGCTCCTGCACTGGAGTTCGGTTCCTTCAGGCCCTGGGGGCTGCGGGTGCAGTGTGTTTTCCAGGCATTGGGTTCCTTGAAGCAGGCAGTCATGGTCAGGGGGAGCCTCTGGATTCCCTCTGCAGGCGTCGCTGTGGGGACTCAGGGGGGTCAACTATGGCTACTCACGTGGGCGTCGGGTGCAGAGTGGAAACGTGTGGTCTTTAAAAGTTGCTTCTTTGTTGCAAAGTTGCAGGTTTGTTAAACAGGGCCGCTGTCCTCAGGAGTTTCTTGGTCCTTTTAGATGCAGGGTAGTCCTGTAAGGCTTCAGAGGTCGCTGGACCCTGGGGGATGCGTTGCTGTTGCAGTTTTTCTTGAAGTGGGGAAACAGGCCGGTAGGGCTGGGGCCAAAGCAGTTGTCTCCGTCTTCTCTGCAGGGCTTGAGGTCAGCAGTCCTTCTTTGTCTTCAGGTTGCAGGAATCTGTCTTCCTTGGTTCTGGGGGCCCCTAAATACTCAATTTAGGGGTGTGTTTAGGTCTGGGAGGTTAGTAGCCAATGGCTACTAGCCCTGAGGGTGGCTACACCCTCTTTGTGCCTCCTCCCGGTGGGGGGGGGGATCACATCCCTAATCCTATTGGGGGAATCCTCCATCTGCAAGATGGAGGTTTTCTAAAAGTCAGAGTCACCTCAGTTCAGGACACCTTAGTGGTTGTCCTGACTGGCGAGTGACGACTTCTTGTTTTTCTCATTATCTCCTCCAGCCTTGCCGCCAAAAGTGGGGGCAGTGGCCGGAGGGGCGGGCATCTCCACTAGCTGGGATGCCCTGTGGCGCTGTAACAAAGGGGGTAAGCCTTTGAGGTGTTACAGTTCCTGCAGGGGGAGGAGAGAAGCA
This sequence comes from Pleurodeles waltl, assembly GCF_031143425.1. Taxonomy (NCBI): domain Eukaryota; kingdom Metazoa; phylum Chordata; class Amphibia; order Caudata; family Salamandridae; genus Pleurodeles; species Pleurodeles waltl. Next base: position 552,557,473 of record NC_090447.1, read on the forward strand.
CCTCCACCCAGTACAGGCTTTGTTACTGGACACAGAGTGACAATGGCACTCTCCCCATGTGGCCAGCAACATGTCTGGTGTGTGGCAGGCTGGCAGAAACTAGTCAGCCCACACTGGAAGTCGAGTATGTTTTCAGGGGGCATCTCTAAGATGCCCTCTGGGTGTATTTCACAATAAAATGTACACTGGCAGCAGTGTGCATTTATTGTGCTGAGAAGTTTGATGCCAAACTTCCCAGTTTTCAGGGTAGCCATTATGGTGCTGTGGAGTTCGTGTATGACAGACTCCCAGACCATATACTATTATGGCTACCCTGCACTTACAGTGTCTAAGGTTTTGCTTAGACACTGTAGGAGCATAGGGCTCATGCTCCTATGCCCTCACCTGTGGTATAGTGCACCCTGCCTTAGGGCTGTAAGGTCTGCTAGAGGGGTGACTTATCTATGCCATAGGCAGTGTGAGGTTGGCATGGCACTCTGAGGGGGGTGCCATGTCGATTTAGTCATTTTCTCCCCACCAGCACACACACGCTGGCAAGCAGTGTGCATGTGTTGAGTGAGGGTGTTACAGGATTGGCGCGAGTAATGGCACGTGAATCGTTGAATAGAGGAATGAATATGATTTTATTGGTTGTAAACAACAGTCCAATGGCATGGGAATGCGTGTGGGGTTGTGGTTTCTCTTCATGTCTTTGTCAACCAGGTGTTCACGGCTTCTTCCTATTCTTCTGTTCTTCCTTTAGGTCTCTCGGGAAGCACATGTAGGAGGAAGAAAAATAGTCTCGGTAAGTATTTCCCGTTTCCTTTTTTTTCTCTGTTTTCTTTCTGCCTCTGTCTTTCCCTCTTCTCCTGCTGTTTACGTCTAGGTCTTTTTGGACTCTTTTTGTTCTCTCTTTCTCTGCTTTTCTCTCTCTTTCTCAATCCTTCGTTCCCTGTTCTCTTACACACTTTGCGATAACTTCTCTAGTCAAATATCTACTCTTTTCTCTCTGGTTTGCTCTCTCTTCTTATGGCGCTCTGCCTCTTGTTCTGCTTACTCTTGGTTTTTCTTTCTTGTTTTTTTATGTCTATTATTTCCCTTTCCTTTTCTGCATTCCTTTAGCTCTTTTCCTTATCTGTCCTGCGTTTTTTCTCTCTTTTTCTCTGTTTCCTTCCCCCCCTTTTTTTGCTTGTTACTATTGCTACATGCCCTCCACCTTCCCCGTGTAGGTTGTGAATATGGGTCCTTCTTTACCTTCCCTTTCCTTGTTATTAGTCCTCCTTTCCCTCCCGACCTTCCTAACCCTGTTCATGTATTTTCCACGCACCTGCCAGTGCCACGCTCCTCCTGGAGCGTGGCGGGAGATCGCGTTCCACTTCCCAGAGTCCGCACACCTCATCTCGGGTTGAGACTGCCAGCCTTCTGGGTGTCTCCCTCCTCCCTCCTCCCTCCTCCCGTCCTCAGAAAGAGCAGGCTGCTCCGTGCAGCAATAGGATTTCTCGGTCGCCTCCTCCGATGCGTTCTCGTCTGCTTTCTTTCTCGCCCTCACCGATGTCGTTCTCCTCTCGCTCCTCTCTTCCTCGTCGCCCTCCATCTTTTTAAACCCCGCAGCTTGGGGTTTTAAATGTCCCATTCCCCGCCACGAATGACAACGGACCACGATTGGCTGACCGCGGAGACGGATCCGGGTCAGCAGGGGCAGAGTCGGCACAAGCAAGTACACAGTTCGGGCCGGACCAGGTCAGCCCGTCACAGATAGGTCCCCAGGGCGGCATAAGACATGCTGCAGCCCTTAGAGACCTTCCCTGGCATCAGGGCCCTTGGTACCAGGGGTACCAGTTACAAGGGACTTACCTGGATGCCAGGGTGTGCCAATTGTGGAGACAAAGGTACAGTTTAGGGAAAGAACACTGGTGCTGGGGCCTGGTTAGCAGGCCTCAGCACACTTTCAAATCATAACTTGGCATCAGCAAAGGCAAAAAGTCAGGGGGTAACCATGCCAAGGAGGAATTTCCTTACAGACCCCATACACGCAACGGGCACCGGAGACGAGGAGAGGAGAAAACCTTGCAGCCATGGCAGAGGAAGCCAACATGGCACTGTGGCTGTAGTGATGGAGACCTTAGTGAGGACGGCACAAGAGGGATTGGCCGGCGCAGCTCACATACTCTACGCATGGAGGAGTAGTGATGGGGGCAGTTGCTCTCCTTCTCCTCACCGCCTCCTTCCCAGAACAAGGGAGACCCATGCTCATAATGTTAGAGGTCAGGTGGTCCTGAGGGAAATGCCTGCATTCATAACAAGCATTTGCAATGCAATGGGTCTCATATTTGCTCAAGTTAAAGCTATTGGCGTTGTAAATTCCAAACTGTACTTTTCCTGCAACATAAATTGAAAATGAAAAGTAAAACATTAGTTGACATAAGCAAGCCAATTCAAAGCGCCATGGATGCCGGGAGCGAGGAGGAGAGACAAAAAAGGAAAAATAAGTTTGCTCACAGTCAAACATATCCGCAATCGTGCAATCATACATGTAATAGGGGCAGTCTGTAAGGAGGTATCGGAACCTCCCCAAGGAGGGACAAACGTAAAGCATTTAACAGTGGTAACAAAAGAGTTTTGAACGGCAAGCTTACGAACGAGTGAGTGTGATGGGCGGTCAGTGGGCGTGGTTACAAGCCCACAAAACTAACAGGTCAAAGCGCTTGTCCGCTTGACCTAAAAAGGATAAGTAGTCCTATGAACAGAACTGAGCAGGGCATCCCTGGGGGAGAAGAGGCATCCTTCACAATAATAAACCCTCAGAAAACGGGACCAATATATATAGATATTGCGGCCCAAGGGTAAGTGCTCCTTTTATCTCCACCCCCATGCCAACCACCCCTCTAGTTGTTACATGCTTTGAGAAGATTGTATAGTCTGCTCCTATTTGTGGGATACTTTTTGTGGCCTATGACCCCAGGAACTGGAAAAACACATACTACTGTTGCCAGCATGGATGGCATGACTTTGGGGAACTAGTGACCTCCACTTTATACTATATTTCAGGGAATCGCTGAGGGGTGAAAGCATACCCATTTCCATTACCCCAGATATATCTACCAAAGTGCAGTGCTTGGATTGGGCGGAAGAAACTGTGAGGAGTTGAGAAGTACTCCCCTCCCCATACCCACTTCTCCCAACTCCCGAATTCCTCGAAGTCCCTTGGCCCATAGAGGATATGGGGGAAATGGTGACAGTGACTCCTGGGCTGCAGGGTGAGGATGACATACCCCACGGCCCCTTCGGCTATACAGACGTGTCTTCTGAATTCAGGGATGGAAGGAGAATAAGGAGGACATTGGCCTAACCAGATAGTACGTGGTGTAAGGAGTGAAATACCTGACGCGAGTGGATACTTCCACTACGACTAGTACAGTGGGAAAAGGGAACTGATGCTACCTGAGAGACTGTTTTGGATTGCAGCATTGCACGGGGTCCAGGACGGGGTGCTTGTGACCAGGGAACAGTGGTGGCAAGAGAGGCGAGAGGTCAGCATTAGGAAACACACTACGACCCTGTCGGTGGCAGCCCTAGAGACTCAGGACATACGCTGCTCTGCCAAAGGAGCTAAAAATATTTGTGTTTTGAACAAAAGCAGCCTACAGGTAAGCAGTATATACTAGGTCTTTGGTCCCCCAGCTTAAGGGGAGGGGGAAGGAAGTGAAAAAAACAGGATGTGTGAACCAAACCTACACACGCACCTCGAGGAGAGCCTGACAAAGTGGATCAGGGAGCAAAGGGTCTGGAATCTCATAGAGCAATAATCCTGACAACTATCAAATGCACTAAAGAGGTGCTGAAAAAAATTATCAAGACAGTAGCACGTGTTAAGAATTTATTATGGAAAGACCAAGACACTGGTCTTCAGAGTAGAGGAAAATGAATCAACTCTAGGGCAGACACAACCAACATTTCTGACCTACAGCGACCTCTTGTCCCAGTGCGAGAAGGAAAGAACGCTACGGGGAAGGTAGAGGATGCAGAAGGTCACTCACAGGGAAATAATATAAAAGTGGTGGATCTCCCCCAAAGACTAAAGAGTGGAAGGACCATCAATGGAATTATTTATGAAAGATTTGCTGGCCACAGTAGTGCTAGAGGGAAAACCCTTCAAATGGTTCATGGTAGAAAGAGCCCATTGGACACTGCATAAACCACCACAAAGACAGACTCCTCCCAGGACAACAGTGATTAGGCTCCTGAATTACAGAGACAGAGATGCAATACTGCAAACAGCCTAATCTATTGGCCCGTGTTAGGTGGAAGGAGGAGCAGTATTGCTCTACCCAGACTGGTACAAAGATAGCTGTAAAGAGACACCTACGCACTTTGAATATTTTCAATATGCTGTTTTTCTTGGCAAGACTTCACATTATCCTGAACAGTGACATGCATTTCTTCTCGAATCCGACAGAGGTATGGGAATGGCTCCAACGTTGAGGTTACCCACATCTTCAGGGTAGCCAAGAGGGATAATCCCCCACTGGAGGAAAGTGAAGGACCGATGAAAACCACACAGGAGAATGGCACAGAAACCTCCCCAGGAACAAGTAGAAATTGGGAAAGCAAAAGTGGTGTAGGCTTTATACTGACAGCTGGCAGTGCTGGGGGAAGCGAGCTGGGATGTTCTTCAGAAGGTGAGGGGGACTCTGAGGATGAGAGGTCTGGAACCAGATCTTCGGGAGTGGAGACCTTCCCACCAGTAGTGACACTGATAAATTCAGGGAAATAAGATAGCTGATCTTGAACAACCAGATGACTTGGGTAGAAATGGGGGCCGCACACACATACCTTCTGGACATTGCCCTAGTGCCGTAGACATTGGACTTTCAGCATCATATATCTTACTTTTGAATGGGAGTGGGGGGGACAAACAACATACCATGAATTGAGGTGACGGTCAGTTATATGACCGCAGCACTGTAAGCTAGGGAGGGAGGAGAATTGAAAGGTGATTTTTAAATTTGTATTCTGGTTGGGGAAGCATAATACTGTGGGGGTTGTCCTGCACAGGAGGCAAGCAAGCGGAGATCAAATTGTCCATTAAACATAAGCATGACCACAAAGAGTCTGTTGGTACTCACCAGGAATGTAAATGGACTAGGCCTTGAAATCAAACGGGGTCTGGTAGCAAGAGCCATCCTTAGCTACGCTGCTGGCATAGTCTCAATGGAGGAAACACACATGAGAGGAACTAATGCACCACCATTGGCCAGGGGGAAATATAAAGTGGCAGGACATGCAGGCTACACCATAGGGTCTGTAGAGTGGCTATTCTGATTAAAAGATTCCCTCCCCTTTAAGACAACCAAGATATGACTGATTTGCTTGGTTGCTATGTAGTGATAGTGGGACTTTGGGAGAGGGGGAATGTTAGAGTTGGTAACTGTATATATTTCACCCAACATTCAGACTGAAACACTGCAGGTGTTAAGTCGAATAAAAGCAGAGACTGATGCACATAGCACAACGGAGAATCTATGACGAAGGAGATAAAGCAGGAAAACTCTGCATGGCTAGCAACCAGTGAAGTGGCAAGATAACATGTCACAGAACTAGTGGCCTCACAAAGGAACAGAGTGCAGGGCAGAGATATTATAGCACAGACTATGGTAGGGCACGTACGGACGTTCAATAGGGGTAGCCGTGTGAGAAAGAAACAGGAGATATGGCCTCTGTTAACAATTGCCCATGTATGAAAACTGGATAAGGGGAAAGCGCTGGAACTAGACAACCTTGACAGAGGAGGAAATTAGTGCAGCACTCTCCCAATTACAAACTGGGAAAGCCCAGGGCACAAATGGCCGCGCAGCGGAACTTCTACACCTCCTATCACCGAAACTGGTACCTCTGCTTCACAAGATGTATATTAAAACCTATGAAAGAGGCAGACTACTCCAAGACTTGGGTCGCGATGGTAGTGCCTATTCTAAAACCTGGGAAATTTCCAAATAGATGAGGTTCCTACAGACCCATCTGTCTTCTGAACAGATGTGAAAATATTAGCAAAAGCTCTTGCAGATAGTAAGAAGAGTGGTTTTAGAGTTAATCCATTCAGATCAGAATGGGTTTATGCCCCATAGATCTACATGATTTATTCTCAGGAGGTTACATAATACTATAGCAGCAGCTAGAGAATTAAAGGTACAGCTGGAAGTTTCCTCCCTGATGTGCATAAAATGTTTGACTCAGTTTGCCTTATATGTTTGTGGCTCTAAGACAAATGAGTTTATATACAAAACCACAAGCACGACTGATAGTTAATGAGACTTTCTCCTAGACATTCCTGATTTAGAGGGTCACATGGCAGGGATGCCCCCCTATCACCATTATTATTCATATTAGTACTGGAGCCATTGGCGGAATGGATGTGATAGGGTGCACAGACTGAGGGCTGGAGATGGGACTCCTCCATGAGAGGATCGTATATCGCTGGATGCAGATGATATGTTATTAAATCTAGCTAACCCCAAAAGTACCCTGGTAAGAGTAGGGGAAATATTTGCGATATATGGGGATAACTCTGGACTCCATAATAATTGGGAGAAATCTCTCATCTTCCATTTGGGTACATGGAAAGCCGGGGTTCAGCTCTCAATGCCATTATGGATTGAGAGAACCTGCTTCAAATACTTAGGGATATGGTTAACTCAAACTACAACCTCACATTATGAGGTCAATCTTGTACCTTTGCTGCAGAATTTGGAAATGGATGTGAAACATTGGGGAGGTTTACCCCTACGGAGAAGGCGGTACTGTTAAAAATGGTGTCTTTCCCACGCTTTACAAAAAATATTGCAAAATAGCCCCTATGCGACCCCCAAACAAATCTTCAGAGACCTTGACATGCTATTCCAGAAGCTGTTATGGTGGGATGGGTGCCATGAGACTAGCACTCCCTCCTCGGCAGTGTTGCACATAAAAGAGGGAAAGCGCTGCCCAATGTACAGCAATGTTATCAGGCAGCACAATTGAGTATAAATAATGACTGGGCATATGCGTTAAAGGAGAACCCGGCATTTAGAATGGATAGGGAGATGATGGGAGAGAAAGGATATTTACATGTTCTAAATGGGGGAAAACTAAAAAAGGAGGCCCCACCCATAACAAAAAGTGGTGGCAACTCTATGGCATGAGCTCCGGAAAGTGATGGTTTGGAAGAGGTGCCTCACCCGAAGGACTACACTATTGGTGGGTGTAAAACTGAAAGAAGTAGCTAGCCTGGAGGTTTCTGGCAATGGTATCTGATAGGGCTTAGCACTTTGGCAGATGTACAAGGAATACAAGATGTCGTCCTCCCAGAATTTCAAGTATTTACAATTATGCTATGTTCTACAGACAAGGATTCCCTCCTATGAGTAAGTCATGGAAGCCTCTCCTTTACATAATAAACTACTCGGTGGCCACGTACCTACAAAACTGATCTTCTGTGCCTTGCAAACCTTAATGAGAAATACGCAGAAAGATCTTGAGACTCTAAGAGCTAGGTGGCAGAGGGATGTGGGAGACCTAGAGGACAAGGACTGGGGAGAGACACCATACAATTTTCTAGACAAGTCGTGCTTAACACCTGTTACAAATGAATACAATTAAAAATATTACATAGTGTAGGAAGCTGGGTTCTGGCTTCACTGAAACTAGATTGGTATCAAACTTCTTGTATTGATAAATCCTCTCTGATTCCAGTGATGGATTTATTAATACATGAACCCAAGGGGCACCATAAAGGTGCTCCCTGAAAACTTGCCAACTGCTGGTGGGCTCACTGACTACTTCTAGCCAGCCTGACACCAGTAGATGAAGTCTGACCGCAAAAGGTGACAGCCTTTGCTCTCCAGAGGTCAGAAACAAAGTCTGAACTTGCTGGAGTGTTAAAATACCCCTCCCAACAGGATGACCCACAAATCTGCATTCCAAGGCAGGATACTTCAAAGAAGCCCACTGCCTTTGGTATGCAGAACTGGCTCTCCTTAGAGCAGAATGCTGACCCCCCGTCATAGGATCCATTTGGCACCAGACAGACAGAACAATTTGCTATGCAGGAGGCATGCTGCATTTCCACTAGGGTGACTAGACTGAAGTGAACACTGTCTAGGAAATTCTGCCATCTTGTGTGTGGTGGAATTTTGGAACTCTGAACAGGGTGATGCCCACTTCCCCTACAAAGTGGTGATCTAGAAGGCGTAGTGACCCCAAGGGTAAGTAGCCCCGGGCTACCACCCTTCCCTCCCCCTACCTTCCTCCTACATTTATTTACGGGACACCCTGATATCAGGACTTCAGATCTTTGCTTGAGACAAAAGAAGGAGTGGACAAGAAGCCTGATGAACCTGAGAACAGAGGAGCACGACTGACTTGGCACCAACCCTGCTAATCTGCCTGCTGCACCCAATTTTCAAGCAGTAACATACCTATCCTGCTGCCACCAAGAAACCGGGAGAGCTGCCAGTGCTTCGCAAATCACCAAGAAGATCTCTCTTGGAGCAGAAGGGCTGCTTCCCTGTATCTGCAGACAAACCAAGAAAGAACTGTGAGGACTGGGACCACCAAAAATCTGATGCCAGACATCACCACTGCACCCGAGCTGCATAGCCGAAGCTGAAAGGGACCAGTGGTGTCAGCGTGGTTTACAGACCCTCCAGAGATGATGCCCCCCTCTAGTTTGCCCACTGTGGACTTCATGACTATAGTTGCAGCCTCTTTCTGAAGGCCCCCTTGACCCTGAGTATCCCCTGTACCGGAATCCGACGCCAAAAGACACCACTACACCTGAGCCTAACAGCTTGAGGAGAAGTTGACCAACAAAATGTCCCTGAATGCCAGAAAATCTCAAGGGTCAAGCCCCTCAGTGGGTTCCCCCGAACTGGCCACCCAGTCCCTGCTTGCAGCCTCTTTCTGGCTGGAACGATTTCCTTTGAAATGAATGGGACGCCCGACACAGTAACACCTCTGCACCTTGATGCCCCAGAGTGCCCAGAGGTGAACTGTCCAGAAAACCAGTCCTGTAAGTTGTTGCTAAGTACCCATATGCAGTGTTGTTCTTTTCCCATAGGATAACATTAGGCATCCGAGGCGGTGCCGCTGCACCCAGACACCTCAGTACCCCCAAAAGTGATCTGTTGGTGCTGCTTTGGACCCTGCCCCATTCTTACCCTAACTTCAGAAGATGAGTCTTGTAAGTCGCTTCTAAGTAGCCATATGCAGTATATGTTTTTCCCCTATAGTATAACATTACTGCTCCAAAAAGTGTCAACTTTTGAAAACTGTAAAAATTCATAACTCTGAAAGTACACACCCGATGATCCATTATCAATTATGATGATGAACGAAGAATTAGATTTTTGTGTTGCTGGTGACCTCAGTGGATGGAAAGGGTGGGGGGGGGGGGGGGGGGGAAGAAAGATGGGAAGTTGAGTTGCAATGTAAGCGTTTGATAATTGGAAAAGCAAGAAAATAATGTATCCCAAAAAACTGCTGGAAACCCAGAAGCGGTGACCAAGCTGTTGTAAATCCAGTTACACAAATTGATATTATGCCACAAGTGTGTAATAGTATGCAGGAGTAAACCACATGCAAGTGGTGTGGGGATGCAGTGCAAGGTGTGTTCAACTTGGAAAGGTAATGGATCACCACAGACGCATCCAGTTTGTAGTGAGACATAACACCTTTTGCCATCCTGGAAATGGTCAAAGAGTCCCTCCATGCAACAGTTGAAGTACCTCCTTTCCCAGGGTGTGAATGGTAACAGAACAGCCACAATCTTCATGTAGGAATAAGAGAAGGGGTTTCTCCTCAGGAAAATTAATTTCCTCTTGAAGGAAACAAAGAAATAAAAATGTGCAATTGCACAGAAGTACTAGCTTTCTCATGTGCAGAATTATACTATGTGTACAATTCCACATTGGGGCAATAGTAATGTGAAAAGAACAATGTGATATATATATATACAGGGAGTGCAGAATTATTAGGCAAGTTGTATTTTTGAGGATTAATTATATTATTGAACAACAACCATGTTCTCAATGAACCCAAAAAACTCATAAATATCAAAGCTGAATATTTTTGGAAGTAGTTTTTAGTTTGTTTTTAGTTTTAGCTATGTTAGGGGGATATCTGTGTGTGCAGGTGACTATTACTGTGCATAATTATTAGGCAACTTAACAAAAAACAAATATATACCCATTTCAATTATTTATTATTACCAGTGAAACCAATATAACATCTCAACATTCACAAATATACATTTCTGACATTCAAAAACAAAACAAAAACAAATCAGTGACCAATATAGCCACCTTTCTTTGCAAGGACACTCAAAAGCCTGCCATCCATGGATTCTGTCAGTGTTTTGATCTGTTCACCATCAACATTGCATGCAGCAGCAACCACAGCCTCCCAGACACTGTTCAGAGAGGTGTACTGTTTTCCCTCCTTGTAAATCTCACATTTGATGATGGACCACAGGTTCTCAATGGGGTTCAGATCAGGTGAACAAGGAGGCCATGTCATTAGATTTCCTTCTTTTATACCCTTTCTTGCCAGCCACGCTGTGGAGTACTTGGACGCGTGTGATGGAGCATTGTCCTGCATGAAAATCATGTTTTTCTTGAAGGATGCAGACTTCTTCCTGTACCACTGCTTGAAGAAGGTGTCTTCCAGGAACTGGCAGTAGGACTGGGAGTTGAGCTTGACTCCATCCTCAACCCGAAAAGGCCCCACAAGCTCATCTTTGATGATACCAGCCCAAACCAGTACTCCACCTCCACCTTGCTGGCATCTGAGTCGGACTGGAGCTCTCTGCCCTTTACCAATCCAGCCACGGGCCCATCCATCTGGCCCATCAAGACTCACTCTCATTTCAACAGTCCATAAAACCTTAGAAAAATCAGTCTTGAGATATTTCTTGGCCCAGTCTTGATGTTTCAGCTTGTGTGTCTTGTTCAGTGGTGGTCGTCTTTCAGCCTTTCTTACCTTGGCCATGTCTCTGAGTATTGCACACCTTGTGCTTTTGGGCACTCCAGTGATGTTGCAGCTCTGAAATATGGCCAAACTGGTGGCAAGTGGCATCGTGGCAGCTGCACGCTTGACTTTTCTCAGTTCATGGGCAGTTATTTTGCGCCTTGGTTTTTCCACACGCTTCTTGCGACCCTGTTGACTATTTTGAATGAAACGCTTGATTGTTCGATGATCACGCTTCAGAAGCTTTGCAATTTTAAGAGTGCTGCATCCCTCTGCAAGATATCTCTCTATTTTTGACTTTTCTGAGCCTGTCAAGTCCTTCTTTTGACCCATTTTGCCAAAGGAAAGGAAGTTGCCTAATAATTATGCTCACCTGATATAGGGTGTTGATGTCATTAGACCACACCCCTTCTCATTACAGAGATGCACATCACCTAATATGCTTAATTGGTAGTAGGCTTTCGAGCCTATACAGCTTGGAGTAAGACAACATGCATGAAGAGGATGATGTGGTCAAAATACTCATTTGCCTAATAATTCTGCACTCCCTGTATATATATATCTATCCCCTTTTGTCAGTGATCAAGGTTGTGGCGGCGACCAAAACGTGTTTGACAGCAGGAACTGAAAAAAGACTTTTTTGAGCACTTAGCAACACGTTAAACGAAGGATCTGGAAATATAGATAGTGAATATATATTCACTTAAAAAAACGAAGGTTACACACCAGGATTTAGCAGGAGCCCACCCGGGAGGGTGGCGGTCCCCAGGGCCATCAGGGGCTCCTCGAGGGAGGCCACACGGCCCCCCTCCAATTTAGAAGAAGCTCAGGGGGAGGAGGTGATCTCCAGGGCTGTGTGGAGGGGCAGGCACCCCCCCCCAACGTCAATAAAAGAATGGCTCCGGGACTTGACCCACCCACCGCAAATCAAGCCTAGAATAAAAATAAAAATAAATGCTTTTTAGCCTGGGGGGGGGGGGGGTCCTTTGGGACCCCATCACCAAAGCTAAGGGGTTAGGGTGTTCGTACCCTGGCCCCTTTTGTATTTTTTTATTCTTTTTTTCTGGGACTCGGCTTCAGCAGAGTCCCAAGATGGCTGACAATACTTCAACGGCTTCCTTGTTGAAGTTTTGTCAGCCAATCAGATCTCAGCATGAGATTAGGAGGGCTCATGAATCCTTCGAGTCCCTAGATATACAAATTTGGATTTTCCTTAATTTCTCTAAAAGTACTGAACGGATTTACACCAAAACAAAAGTCGCTTTCTGGACCAGGACCTACCTTTCTGCCAAAGTTGGTGTAATTCCATCCAGTAGTTTTGGTGTTATCACTGTTCAAAATCCTATTGGAAAAATGAATAGGGAAAAAGTATTTTGGGACCCCCGAATCCCAAGCACCCCCCCAGCAGATCACCATAAAAATTTTCCAGACAGCAGCTCAAGAAGCGCCGCAAAACAAAAAACACTCTTTGAACAGAAACGTGGTCCTAACTATAAATACCTAGTGGCGACCGCCAGTAGGTAACATATACATATACATATACATATATGTATGTATATATATATATATATATATATATATATATATATATATATATATATATATATATACACCCAGCCTCCGCAGCCCCGCTTTGACAGCTGCAGCCAAGTCACAACAGACATAACTCAATTTTCTAGCAGCTGGACCTGCCATTAAGACCCATTGTGTCCACTATAGGTTCAGCTACAGAGACAGTCTGTAAGGATATTGACTCTTTCCTGAAACCCTTGATAAGTAGATTTCCATTATATATTAAGGATACATCTCAGATGATTTTGAAAGTGGAGAATGTCCAATTTAACCCTAACCGAGAGTGGATGGTGACGATGGATATTGAGGTGCTTTACACTAACGTCCCCTAGAGGGAGCATATGAAGCTGTGGCAAACCTGCTTGCAGAAGAATCCTTCAATATCCCTGTGCATTTTATTTTAAGATGTTTGAAAATAGTGCTACAGGAGTTTTTTTTTTTTGTGTTTGATGGTGATATATATAAACAAGTTAAAGGAGTTATTATGGGAGAAGCCTGTGCCCAAAGTGTGGCGAACATCTATATGAACCGTTCTGAAAAACGGTTCATATGTAATGAAGTTGCCCCTTTCTTTGAGAACATCAAACATTGGGCTCGATATATCGACAACATATTCTTTATTTGGGAAGGCGAGATTGAATAGCTTCATGAATTTATAGAATGGCTGAACTAGTACGACAATCTCAAATTCACTCCAAATTTTAACAATCTAAGGGTCGAATTATTGGATTTCCTCATTCATGAGGAGAATGGTCTTCTACAGGTATCGCTGTATACCAAACCTACAGCACATAATACCTTACTACACTTTGAAAGCTTTCACCCAAGATGCCAGCGTCAAGGTATCCCAATTAGTTAATTTTTTAGGATAGAGCGGAACTACAGCAACATGGCTGCCTATGACATGAATGCTAATGATCTTAAAGAAAAACTACTGAGGAAAGGGTACCTCAAAAGACTCATCCGGGATGTATACAAAAGATCAAAATAATATAATAGAGTCATATTGTTTGAGGATCGACCAAAGACTGAACAATCAAGGCTGGTATGTGTCATTAGGCATTCCAACATTAATAACAAGATTTGGGGTATTGTCAATAAACAATGGGGACGATTATGGCCCTATGTTTGCTTTTTAAAGGAATTACAATCTGCAAGACAAATTAGTTAAGGCTAGACTAGCACTGGCAAATAAATTTATACAGAAGTCTATTATAAGGCGTAATCCCATTAGGGGTAACTATCGATGTGGACAATGCCATGCTTGTTGTACACAATCCATAGTATCGGATTGTTTTGTACACAATAAAAAAAAGCTGCAATTGAGGTCAATGACTATCTGTTAGAGCAGTAGTGTAGTATATTGTATTGAGTGTCCATACAACTTTGCGTATGGGGGCGAAACAGGAAGACAATTTAGGATTAGATTTAGTGAACATAAATCAGCTATTAGAAATCTAAGACTACAAGCTCTGATAGTCCCTCATTGCTCTGTGATGAGACACAAAGAGTAATCTCAAATGGATCATTTTAGAAAAAATGACCGTGCCCAATTCTGCCAATAGTGATGCATATACAAGAAAAAGAGAGGTCTTTTGGATCTTCTATTTGGACAGTGCACAAAAAGGGCTTAATGCCAGGATTCCTTGGGAAAACGTGTTTTTACAAACAAGGTGAGGAGCATTATTGACTTGAATTCTGGGAACAATAAACATGTATTTTGGCAGTATATTTTTAGTAATCAACTCAGCGCTTTGATTAATTTACAATGCTTTATGAATAAATAATTTTCTCCACAATTCTTTATTACCATTCATTTATCATGAGGTGGCTAATGGGATCAATTACTTTCTTTTTGGTTGATTCTGACCAATTGTTGTCTCCTACATAAAAAATAGAAAAAGAGGGCTTAGACACCCAATTGTGTCATTTTGACCTCTCTATAATCTAGTGTGACTTGAACAATATGGCCGCTGTGCAGTTCCATGTGTTTTGAAGCAACAGTAAAGAATATCTCTAGTCCTTTGTTTGCTCGCTCTCACAAGACTGTGAGGACAGACATAAATACCTGTGAGGCAATGGGCGTTTATGTCATTGGTATATTTTCTTCTCCATAAAATCTAGTATCCCCATATTCAGTCTAATAACGAAGAGGTGTCTTCTAGTGCCATTTTTCTTCTTTTGGGGTCGATATAGGAACATTTCTTGCTCGATATGATTTCATTAAAAGAAGGTAGTTGACACCTAACCTCCTTATTTTGGTTTAATAATTCGAGTTTGGTTACTTGAACAACATGGCCGCCATGTTGACTTGTCAAATCTGCAGCAGTAGTAGAAAGTCTAGTAGTCCTTTCTCGCATTGGGTTGAGACGTTTGTAGGCCTAGGTACACACCTGTGGGGCTGTAAACAGTTAAACGCACCTTTGGAAATATTCAAATAGTACCAATTTACAGCCATTCGGGCATTAGTTTTAAGGTAGATACACACCCACTGAGGGCCCTTTCGGACAGTAACTGCGTGACAGTATTGGTAAGTACATTTGAGGCCATATATATCACGTTAGACACCAGTATATATCTTTGCAGTCTGTATGAGTAACGGTAGTGACGGAAACAATGTCTGATGTTCTTTTATCATCTCTAACTTTGGAAAGGACGTCAGTCATCAGACCGATAAGGAGCTTTCCCGGTTTACATCGCTACATCCATAAGACTTCAGTGTGTTCTGCAGTGGGGTAATATTCTTAACCAGATAATATTCTTACACATATTTTTAGACTATGCAGAGCAAAAAATACATTCCTTCTTTACTCTTTTTATTTCTTTCCTTTTTAATGTATTCTCTTGCATCATTTGACTTTGGGGAACGTTTGGAACTCATATCTCTAACTGCTCATGGTGATTTACTGATACAATTCTGTTTTCGTGTATTTGGAGTTTTGGTATTTTGGTGATCAAAGGGGAAGGTTGCACATTTATGTTGGGCGCACGTGCTTTTTTGGTGGTTGTAAGTAATAAATAGTAGGTGTCCACTAGGTGTTTTGACCTGCACTTTGGAGAGACGAGGATTTAGAATTGTTTGCAACTGAGACAAGCAATTAATTACAAGGCATATTTTGTTTTTAGATTCTGTTGAAGATAGGACCACAATCCCCCGTGCAGACTTTTGTGATCAATGATACTTTGTATTTATCGCGTGCCTTGAAGAAGGTGGGTGACCAGGTGGTCATGTAGCACCGAAACGTGCATCGGCACAACGTTGGACTGGACCTTTGTTTCTCCGTTTGTGCAGACTTCGATCATATGAACTATGACACCCATTTTCACAACTGATGAGTCAGATATATGAAGCAGGACGAATAGAGTTTTTTTTGGCAAATCTAGAATCATGTAATGTTTTGAAATGAGGAAAAAGAGAAAATCAAATTATTTGGATTGGACGTTATACACTGTGTAAATGTGTTTGGGCTTTTGCACATGGGGCTGGGGGTGTAAAAACATATAGTGATGAATTGTAGGGTTCTAACAATACCAGCCAAGATTTTTTATTCAGTATGATTGAGGTGTGAGAGTGGTATGAATGGGAGTTTTTTTTGGTAGGCATTTGAGAGGGATTCTGACCCTCAGGTCCTACAAGTTCATTTTATGCTATACTGTGAGATGTAATCGGGGTAAATAAAATGTTAATTGAAAAGTTTTTTTCTATCACACTATTGATTATATGACTATTGCTTGACTTGTTGCTATATATAAAAATCAGGGGATTCTACGAAAGTGGAACCAAATTTAAGAGGTGGTTAATTGTTTTCATGCTAGCGGGCAACCCCTGCTTTGCATGGGCGAAGGCCATGTACGGTGCAAGGTTGGGTGCTTAAAGGGGGTTGGCCTCAGGGTACTATATACATATTATATACACACACATATATATATCTATGACATCAGTCCCCTCCACCCTTTGCTCTTGGTGTTCAGTTGTAATCATAATCCCTTTACTATAACAACTATACATTCATGCAAACCCTTTCTAATTCTCATATTTCACGAAGTTTACCTATAGGTTGTACTACTTTGCTCATGTTTTTCTGTTTATTTCCCTTTTTGTGCAAGCTGTTACCTTTGCTGTTGACTTTCTATGGATATGATGTATTAAACTATCACAATTCCCAGTTAAATATACCTGGAAGAATGTTTTATTCACTGACTATGTACTTTTGCATTGATTTTGGTACACATTTAGGGTTCTGCCTGCCCTGACCTGAATTACAGATGGTTCATTTTGTGAAAATGTTGATATCTTTTTAACTACTGTACGCCAACCTGTTTTGTGATTTTATTATGGAATAATGAGCAGAACTTTGCCAGTTAGAGGTTACCTACAGCATCACCTAATAAATAAAATGCTATGCACACATGGTGTTCATGCTCTCCCAACCATTATTATTAAAACCAATCTAAAACGGCAGGGAGTAGCCTGCCACTGCACCACCTCATCTCACTGAAAGGTTTCTGGAATTGTAGCGAGGTGGAACCTCGATAGTGCTTTGGGGAGAAATGAGGGGAGATGCCTGTGATTCGATCAGCCATGTCCAAGGGATTATAACCTCTAAAACCTACCTCTCATTTTCATTGGGTCATTTCAGCTAAATCAAGGGTAGAAACTCATAGTAATATTTGATGCAAAGCAGGGCGGCAACCAAAGCTGCTGCACTGCCTTGCGTCAAAGGGAGAGAGCAACAATGTGTCATATGTACTGAGATATGGCACATTTATTTTCTCCTCCAGTGCTGCAGCAGTTATGAGCCAACACACACACCATTGCGCCACAGTGCAAGGGTGTGTCCTTTCTCTGAAGCATAGTTTTTCTACTGGAATGGTAGTCTTACAGTACAAAAACTATCCTTTAATATATTCTCACTTTGAATGTTTGCTATGTAATACAGCACACATGCGAAGTAGGAAAAAATAAGGAGAAATTGAAACATTTCTACTCCTTGCACCTGCCTTGAGGAGGCGTAAGGTGTTGGTGCAAATCCTGGTCTACAAATGTTAGTAGATATGGATTTGAATCAAAACCCTTGGGTGGCCGCATGGGAACACCAATGTACCACTCATGGTATGTCCCCTTGACCCAAAGTAACGCATAATGCAACCTCGTGTTTCTTTGGGAATATTTCCAATGAAAATCCTGGTTTGTGTTTCATAGAAATTCCAATCCACAACACTTTGCTCTGGGTTTACGTCACAAAAGGGACACAAACCCATCACTAGGCATTAGTAAATCTAGGCCTAAGTGAAGATTACCTGAAAAGACATGTATACATATTTGTGTATGCTGGAGTTGGTAAAAAAAAGTGTGCAGCATTGGCTCCCGTATGGAATTGGTCTCAGGCTCTTCTACCCAAAGAATATGGACAGGAAAAAAATAAATGATTACAGCCGATCAATTACAAAGGGGCCCCATCCGAATTATAAGATACATGGGAACACCATGGATCCATGTTTTTTCACCAGCAGATTTCAGCTACGGAAACTCCAAGATGAAACCCTTTAGAAAATTAGGATTTACTGGGGGAACTGGACCCACAATACAGATTTATTTGTAATTGCTCATTTTAAAGGGGATCCTCTGGGCTTCCCTTGTATTCCCCAAATACCTCTGCCAACCATAACATTACTGCTGCTGTTGGTACTGGTAACTCTAGGGGGCAGAGTGACCGGTTGGTAAATGAGGGCACCAGTGCCAGCCTTTAGCATAGGGGTGAGCTAGGCCTAAGGTGCCAACATTCTGAGGGGCACATGGAGCTGTGTGCATTAAAGTTATGCTAACAGCAGCGCCCTTCTCATCTCGCTCCAGCCTTATCATTGTCCCTGCCTGTTAATTTCTATCTGGTTTGACACTTTAAAGTATCTTTAGTAAGACCATGAGCAATGTTTTTTACACCTCTTTAGCCCCCTTCCCTGCCCTCTCTTCATCTCTCAACCCAGCTGACACATATCAACATAACCATCATTTGTGTGAGGCAGCTAAGCTACTGGTGATTTAACTGAGCTACAGGAGGTCCGGGGATGTTTGTATTCAGAGGCCAGTCATTACTCATCCAGGTACTTAGCAGCAAACACAAAAAACACTACCTTGCAGCCTCATTTAAATTCTTACCCTCAGCAAGGGCACCAAATTTCTCTCTACCCAAGCCCAGTGCCCTGTCTTGGCAAAGGCCGGCTCTGGATGGCACTCAGAATGAGGCCCATTAAGAGCAGAAAGAGTTGGATCAAACTTTTAAATTAAATTATTTTTAAAAGTGCAAAAAGAAACAGGGAAATGCACAGGATAATTTGGCCTGGTACGCTCCTTCCTTTATGATCTTGAATGCATGGATAAATGTGTTCTTTTCTGGAGAGAAGTAAGGGACTCGCACCCTATAATGTCTGGTTACTTACAGGCAATCTTCATTATTCTTAGCCCTAGGAGTCCTCATGGCAGTCATTACCTTTGAGGTGATCCAACCTCTCACAGGGAAAGAAAGAGGAAGTACGATAGGTTCTACCCACCTCTGCATGTTATAAGACTTACTTACCTTATGCCACTTAAAATATAAGCCCATAGGAAGGTCAGTATTGTTGAAGCAGATATGCTAATTAGAAATTATTAATTAATGTTTATGCGTTTTGATTAACAAGAAAATTAAACAGAGAAATGAATTCGCACTTTTGAAAATGTGCCCACAGAGAGTGACAGACAGTTTATAAAAATTTGTACTAAAATGACTAAAATGCACAAGATAATGAAAATGTGTAATAATAATGTAGTAGTATGTCATATTGAGATGTATAATCTATGTTTTGCATTATATTATAGAGTTAACCAGGCCTCATGCAGAAGCTAAATTTCCAGTGCACTGCAGAGAAACCGGTGCGTTGAACTGTCCATGAACTGCATATGTTAATAAAATCTGCTTAGCTAGAATTTTCTGCAATGTACCGACGAACAGGAGATGAGGGACTAGAGTAGGTAACAATTTTGGTGTAAGACAGAATCAATGTACTTTCCCAGGACTTGAACAATAGAAGAGAAGCACTGACTGGAGAAGATGCAACATTTTCGATATCTGATGAGCCGGATGATGAGGACATCGTACAGTGAACCAATCAATGAACTGAGAAGGGTGAAATATTGCAATTCATAGATTTACAAAAATAATATTACTGGATAGAGTTCATAACTGGTGATTGACTGACCAATTAGGAATTAGGGGGGTGGACTGGAAAACCTTAATAAAAAGTCATGACAAGGGGCAAAAACTTCAGATGGGATGATGAGATGCGAGGGGTGAATTTATGATGTCAGAAGACGCAATTCGAGATTCTGTCATTGGGCTCATGCTCCTGAGAGCCTGATGCATTGCTGATCGATTGATGACCTGAAGACGAAGACTGACTTTGTTGCTGATCCATTCTGTGGATAGGTAGCTATGACCATGTGACTGTAAACTTTGTGCCTTTCTTTCTAGATACCAACTGCGCTGTTTGAATAAGTTTTTCCTTTTAGCTATATGTTTTCTAAATTTGTGTCCTAAATTGTTTTCGCATGAAGTCCCACATGCAAATGCTAATCTGGGTTAGATAAGGTTCCTTTAGGTGACGTTGACAGTGACAAATGATTGACGAACTGATTGCTGAGCTCTGCTATTAATGCCGATATATTCATCTTTGTTAGCTTATGCTGAAGCTTTAGAGCATATGTTTACTCAAGTTCTGATTAGATTATGTTATTGGTGGTCATTAATGAACTAATTCTGAGTTGATTGAATAAAGATTGAATTAACCTTATGACTTAGTATTGTAACTAATAGGGAAATGAAATAAAATTGTTAAACGTATATCGAGTTGTGGTTATTCATGAAATGTTGATATATTGTCTCATGTTTAATGATTCTCTTAGTGGTTATTGATTGATTACATTGATAAATTGATGTTCATCGATTACTACATAGCTAGGATACTCCATGCGATCCAAAAGGTTCATCGGCCTATATGCGTCCCCTTGTAAGTTTGCTCATTAAGGACCAGGCCCGCTAGCAGTATCATAGGGGTAGTGATTGATGTTTTTTTTAGAGCAGGCGATCGGACACTACGAAATGGGATTGTTATGTGACAAATCTAGTTATGAATTAATTGAGAGCAAGGACATAATCTACACTAAATACGTTATTCATTTTAAACGCCCTTACAAAAAAAATTAAGATTCTTCTGGGATTCCCTTGTAGGTCTCTATCCCATCCCAGCAGCAAAATGTCGCTGACATTGCACAGTGATGTCACGTGCCCTCGACAACCTGAAGACAAAAGGAGCCTATACAAGGAAGTCGTCTATTGCAGCACAGAGAAAACAGAAACAGCTGTTCCGGTACTATAGTAAAGCGAATTATCTTCCCCGGAAGCTCTTAGAATCCTTTCCCGGCTCCACCTTTTATTTTAAAACACATGGTACCACCAACGTACCTGTAGTGACACTATGACGTTTAATGCATTCTCCATTGTGATGTGTGGGTTCTTTTAAAGGATGGTCGCTAGGAAGCTGCCGCAGTGAACCGGAGACCCACTGACAAAGACTGGAGATGGGAAGGAGGGTGAATGGGGGTGACTTAGCTCCTAAAATGAAGAGAAAATGTTATGCGTTTGGCGGTGACACATAGGGCAAAGGTGAGTGAATAAACCGGACGAAATAAACAGAAAACTGAACGGAAAAAAACAAACTGAAACCCCAATTGAACCCTCCTTTTAATCCCGTTATTTACATCTTGCTCCAACTCACCCATGAGAAATATCGCACGGAAAACCAAACCTTAAGGTTAGTGAAGGTGAACGAAGCAAGGTAGGCGCGACCCAAAGGTCTGGCTTTCTCGCAGCTCTAGGGCCAATTTGAAAGGCGGGCCACAGGCGAAACAGACTCAGGCCCAGGCCCTTAGAAGAGGGCGAACCTCTGAAAACTCAAGTCTGGCTCCAGACTCAGTTCGAGGTCCTGTAGAAAAACCTCGAGCTGAGCTTTCAGGAGGCTTCTGCCCGCTTTCCTCACTCTACCCAGGATGTGGTGTTACGACCACTGCTGCGGTCTGTGGAAATGGGGCATCGGATTCGAGCCTCTGCGACAGGTCCATATCCTATTATTCTGGGCAAATCATTGGATCTCCCCATGCCTAAAAAAACTATGGATGTTGACTTGTGTAATGTAAATTGCATTCCAATACCACTGGGGGTGATTTCGCTCTTAAATATAAAATGCACAAAGATAAAAACTAAGGTTTACATAAAAACAAGAGACAGACAGATATTTTTAAACAGTGAAACCAAAAACGCTAGATGAATCGCGGCTTTCCATCTTAAACTTCGATTTTAGGCAAATACTTTATGTAATCTAAATCCCTTTTTCTTCACAATCGCGAATGAAAGCACTTTCAGATGTACAAAACTCTATTCCGTTTGATCTGACAGACTATAATGTTTGCGAATAAAGTTAAAGTTAACTGTCTCGCCTCTTGGTTCACTAAAGACACTGTCCTCAGTGTGAGAAAGGGGGCAGGAATGGTTTTAACAATTTTAACTTTTAATAAGTACTTCTCAGTGCAGTGCTAGAATGTGAGGTATTAATGTCAAACCCTCCAAATGTTAAAGAAATACACTTTCTTAACTTTGTAGAGACCTTATCTTATTTTACATGTTTTTTGTTGTATGATTCGAATAGTAAACGTTTTCAGGGGCTCAACTCATGCACTGGGGCTCTAAGAGTCAAGCCAGACATTTGGCTCGGGTCTCCCTTTATATTATTTGTTGGCTCGCTCACCTCTACAAGTCTCCTCCATTATTCAGCTGCATAAAAGAAAACTAAATCTACATTCTGAAAATAAAGAACTGCTGAATGAAGCATGACCTAGAATACAAAGCAGAATATGTGTTTTCTACGTCCCCTGATTTTAGCATTGAAAGAGCAGAAGAACAAAAGATGGAAAATAAATCTTGCAGAAAGTTTAAATTCGTTATTAGCCTTTAACCTTCAGGTTGCCCATCTGTGACATCATAGTGTCTTACTTTTCTTAGAGCGCAAGTCATCCAAGCAGTTTGGTGGAGCGCTTTATACAAATTTGCAGAAAATATTTTTTCTTTGAATCACAGCTAGCTTACCCAAGAAAGATCTTTCATTTAGCCCCAATATGATTTAACGTGTGATCTTACAACCTAGTTGTTTGAAAATACAAACCAGGGAACTCATTTTGCTCTCACAACACAGCTATGCACTATTATTTACAAAAGAAAATCAACAAGTGGAGAAGACTTATGGCTGAACTGTACCATGTTTGACCAGAAAACCTGAACTGAAATCCTGGCTTGCACAGTAGGCCGATATTGTGAACCTAGTCAAACAGCTTTACGTGACTGTACATCATGTTCTTAACTGCAATTTTGCGAGGACTAAATATGTGCCCAGACATAGCTCTAAAACTTTACTCTTGCAATGTAATCTTGTCTATATACAATATTATTCACCAACAAACACGTGTTCTGCATGGCAAAGCCGCCCAGGCATACTTTCTCAAATATTTGTACACTTTTCAGAAACTATGCATTTTAATAAATGTCATTTGATGCAGATATAACGTGAAACAAATGTCAATATTAAGACTTATTTTTTCATTTTGAAACAATTTTGTCATATTTTGTATTTTGAGGTAGTTTACAGGATGGTCTTTTGATGCCTTTGTTCTTTGGCTCTCATGTCCAGGTCTGAGCCCTAGTTCAGCTCTGCTTCTTAATTTTTTGGTTTGGCATGCCCACCTCTAATCTTTAGTATATCTTATCCTTCATGGCTCATCCTTATCCTCAATCATTTTCCTTTATGCAGAAGCCCCAATAATCTATTCCTGTCCCTTGCTCCATATCACCCTCCTCACTTAGTGTCACTTCCTCAATGCAGGTTCCCTTTCCAAATCCCAATTTCCCTCTCATACTAAAGGTTTTTATCAGTGTAACACTATAGAATGTCCGGTAAACTAATAGTCCATTCACTCTTTGACCCTCTATACTCCAATTCCCCATCCCAGCCTTTTCACACATCCTTTCGCCTCCATGTCCCTTCACTTTCTAATAACCTTTTGTTCCATTACACCTCTTCTCCTCATTTGAACTCATGTTATGTTCTAAATAAGCCACTCCCTTGGCTTGATCTTCAATCCTTTATTTAGGAGCTACATTTCGCCACCAACCCTCTAAGTAGAGGTCAACTCCTCAACTGTCCCTCGATCATTTAAATTCTAGAATTCTTACATCTAAAATCTACCTCACGCAGTGACATGCTAACATTCCTCAGCTTGGTAACATAGCTGACATTCTTCTGTTTAACATTCCATTCCCCATTTAGTTAACATCCACTATGAGCTAATGTAGTACATAACACATCTCCCCCCTTAACAAAAACAATCCTTGATGAAGAGAAAGAGAGAAATAAAACAGATTAAAATTAAGTCTGCAATACAATTGCAACTAAATTACAATGAGGATATATAAACTACCATTTAACCATTTCATTTCTATTTAGTTCTTGAATGTTCAAGCAATACAACACTTACTAGTCCTTTATTTTTCCCGTGTTCCTGCATTACATAGTCTTTTTGCCAGTTGGGTTTGAATCTTAATCTCTTTGATACTTCTCCATTCATACCTGGATTTACCATAGGAAGATGTTACATGTGAATGTAGTACTAGAACAACACCATTTGTTTTACAAGAATAGAAGGGAAGAATGAGAAAATGAAAAACTATGTGGCTGCTTTTAAACTTTAGCCTGCATATATGAGTTTGATCAACTGACTGATTTGTTGGTGAGGGATGAAATAGTTAAGGTGCACAAATGATGTTAAGATCCAGGAGAAGCTGCTTTTGAAGGACCTCAGTTTGAGAGATGCTGTGGTAATGGTTGAAGCAGTAGATAACACAAACATGTGGGCATTCGAAATGCGTGTTGAAAAAGGAAAGGATGACGCTTCAAATTCGGTTGCAATGGTAAATGAAGTAAAGGTGCCAGACAAGCGTACAGACAAAGCTGTTGACAAGAATATGAACAGTACAGGCAAAGCTATTATTAGAAGAAAACAAACATTCAGGATGAATTTAAAAGTGGAGTGATAAAATGCTTCAGGTGTGGAAGTGAATGACATTTTTAATAGTGCAGGATGTTTTGCTAGGTTTGCATCCTGGTAGAAAATGTGGCAATAAGGGGCATTATGCTTGCGTTTGCAGAGGAACCAAGCAGAACATCAATTTTGTGGAGGAAGACAAAGAAATGTTTGTGTTCAGTGTGAGAAATGATGGTATGGTAGCTGCTGATCCAATTGAAATGCCAGAATCTGAAATTATGGTTGATGGTAAAAGAATATCAGTACTTGCAGACTCAGAATCCCCATAGCCCCAAACATGATGACTGGCAATAAGAATTAAGATTTAATATTTGGCAAGGATGAAGTCACATTACAAGATCCAGACATAAATCCAGTTGGATATGGTGGCAAAAAGATACATGTGTTGGGATATTCTGTGATGAAGATTCAGTATGAGGATTGTGAAACCATGGGGAAAGTTTGTGTGACCAGAAGAGGGGATATCCTTTTAGGGTGGCGACACCAGAGGGACATGGTAATAATGCTTAATCCCAATGCTTAACAGAAAGTGTTGATAATGACAGGTGTGATGTCTCCTAATTAAATTTGCTCAAGATTCCCTAAGGTATTTTGCAGTGATTTTGGTCTACTAAAAAAATGTCAACACCAAATTGTGTTGAAGAATGATGATGTACCATTTGTGTATAAGTTTAGGAAAGTTCCTCATATGATGTTGGCTCCTTTGGAACAGGAGATCAGAAAATGAGGAGGTTGTAATTGAAGAGATAGAGAGTTTTGTAGCACCAGTAGTTCTTGCGCCAAAAGAAGGGGGAAAATATGTTCACACGTGTATTGATTTGAGATGATTGAATAAGTACATTTGGGTTGACAGGCAACCTTTACCGAATAACTCTGAAACATTGGCTCCGATTAAGGATGCAAGGGTTTTCAGTGTAATGGACTCGTCCTTCGCACATCATCAAGTCATACTTCATCCAGATTCCAGAAACTTGACCTCGTTTATGACACCTCTAGGAGCGTTAAGCCACTCCGATAGCTTGATCTTCAAAGCTTTAATTAGGAGCTACATTCACCACCAACCCTCTAAGTTGCAGTCAACTCCTCAACTGTAGCCCGATCATTCAAATCCTAGAATTTTTACATTTAGAATCTACCTCACGCAGTGACATGCTAACATTCCTCAGCCTGGTAAAATAGCCGACATTCTTCTGTTTAACATTCCATTCCCCAATTACTTAACATCCACTATGAGCTAATGTAGTACAAAACACATCTTCCCTCTTAACAAAAAAGAAAATGAAGAGAAAGAGAGAAATAGAAAAAAAAAAAGAGTTAAAATTAGTCTGCAATACAATTACAACTAAATTACAATGAGGATATATACACTATCATTTAACCATTTAATTTCAATTTAGTTCTTGAATGTTCAAACAATATAACATTTACTAGTCCTTTCATTTTTTTTGTGCTCCCACATTACATGGTCTTTTTGCCAGTTGGGTTTGAATCGTATTCTCTTCGATACTTTTTCATTCACACCTGCATTTACCACAGGAAGCTCTCTCTCTTGTGTACCCTGGGAGATGGGATCTTCAACTTTTACCAATTTAGACAAATTCTACACATCCGCTGAATCCAAGATTGCAACACACTTCTGTGCCATAGTAATTACAAATTGCCCCATGAATTTTGATTGCCCTTTCTTCGCTGTTCCAGATCTTTTAACCAACACTTTTTCTCCCTTTTTCCATCCACAATCTCGCACACAATTCTTGGCATCAAATTGTGCTTTATATTTCTTTTGGTGTTTTAACCTGTGCAAAATTAATCAATCATCAGAACATTCCTTTCCACTTCTGTGCTTGATTTCAGCCAAGCTCAATTGAGCTTGCAACAAGGTTTTCTTCCCCTTAATACTGCAAATTGCGAAATCAATGTTACACTATTAGGAGTGACCCGATGTGCCCACCATGCTTCCCTTAATGCATCTCTCAAAGAAGACTCACTCAAAAGAGCACACTGTGCACAGCTCTTTACTAATTTATTCCTACTCTCTGCCAGTTCATTTGATTGAGGTAAATAGAAATGAACTGTCTTACAGTGGGTACTAGAGAGTTACTTCAGAAAATCACAAATTTTCTGGGACATTGAATTGTACCCCATTGTCTGTGACAAGACTTTTAGATATTCCCTCCCCTGAGAATTCTCCTGTGAGAAACTCATTAACTGTTATAGTATTTACAGATGATACACATCGCAATAACACATTTAGATATATAGGGCCTCATTCTGACTTTGGCGGGCGGCGGAGGCCGCCGCCAAAGTACTGCCGTCAGAATACCGCTGCGCGGTCAAAAGACCGCCGCGGTAATTCTGAGTTTCCCGCTGGGCTGGCGGGCGACCGCCAGAAGGCCGCCCGCCAGCCCAGCGGGAAACCCCCTTCCACGAGGATGCCGGCTCCGAATGGAGCCGGCGGAGTGGAAAGGGTGCGACAGGTGCAGGTGCACCCGTCGCGATTTTCAGTGTCTGCTATGCAGACACTGAAAATCTTGGTGGGGCCCCCAGAGGCCCCACGACACCCGTTACTGCCAACCAGGTTCTGGCGGTCAAAACCGCCAGAACCAGGCTGGCGGTAAGGGGGTCGGAATCCCCATGGAGGATTCCTCAGGCCAGGGGAAAACCGGCGGGAAACCGCCGGTTTCCCTTTTCTGACCGCGGCTTTACCGCCGCGGTCAGAATTGGCCTGGATGCACCGCCAGCCTGTTGGCGGTGCATCCGCGGTCCCCGGCCCTGGCGGTCCATGACCGCCAGGGTCGTAATGACCCCCATAGTCTACCAGAGGCATGACAAAGCATTCACTGTGGGCTAATAAATCAAAAGGACCAGCAATATCTAACCAGAGTTTAGTCCACGGCTCCACTGGAACCTCCAATGAAGACAAAGGAACAGTGTGAGTCTTCTTAGCCTTATCATTGTTCACACAATGCCAGCAATTTTTCACCACTTCCTCAAATTCATGATCCTTTCTTGGCCACCAATACCATTCTCGCAACCTTGTCATACTTTTATTCCCTCCCAAATGCCCTTCACGAGCCAGATTAATTAACTTTTCCCTCAAGACACATGGAGGTATAACACGTTTTCCTCTGAATATTTTCTCTTCTATAATACTCTGCTCATTATCCTTAACAAGGGCAAACCCATCTAAAGATGATACAATATACCTTTTGTTATGCCATCCCTTAACAACAAACTGTTTGAGCACCTTCAAGTCGAGATCCGTTGAGGCTTCCTCCCACTCTTTGTCCCCCAACGCTGGTTCACACACCCAATTCACTTTCACAATCATTTCCATAATGTCCACTTGGTAATCTTGATAAGCAATCTGCTATGCTGTTTTTGGAACCAGACATATAGTCCACTGTAAAATTGTAGTTTGATAAACTCTCTATCCACCGCCTGATCCTAGGAGAGAAATTCTTCAATTCTCTGCACGTAAAAATCCTATTTAACGGTTTATGATCTGATTTTATCTGTATCCCCCACAGGAAACATTTCAAATGATGAATAGGCCAATACACAGCTAATTCTTCTGGTTCAATAACAGAAAATCGTACTTCTGCCCCCTTCAACGAGCAAAAAGCAAAAGCTACCACTTTGACCTCCCCATTAACCACTTGTGCCAGAACGGCACCCAGCTCTTTAATGCTAGCATCTGTAGATAGCATTGTCTTCTTATTTACATTAAAATGTCTTACAGTAGGTAACTTACCAATGCTACTTTTAATGCTCCCATTAAAGGGCATATTTGCAATCTTCTGTCCATGTGAATTTAGATTTTTTTTAAACCGATTTCTCAAAGGTTGTGAAATACTGGCAACGTTTTTAATGAATTTCAAACAAAATTCTGCCAACCAAAGAAGCAAATTTATCTGATCCTTATTCTCTGGCTTAGTGGAGACCAGTGGAAAGTTCCAATTGGGTTTCTCCTGTGGTTATATCCCTTAAACCTAATGGAGATTTAAGAATTTATGTTGACTTGAGCTGTTTGAATGAGGCAATTTGGGTGAACATGTTTTCCCTTGCCAAATGTGCAAGAGTTGACGTTGCCAACTGGTGACGCTTCAATGTTTTTGATAATGAATCTCACAAGTGCATTTCACAAAATTGAGTTAAAGGAGGTATCAAAGCACTGTACTACGTTTATAACCCTTGAGGGCATACTCGAAACAGAAGGATGCTATTTAGACTTGCTAATGCATCTGTGATTTTCCAAAAGGAAATTACCAGGATTTTATCTAATATACAAGGCGCGAAAGTGTTCTAAGCTGTCATTTGATTTTTGGTCAAGACAAAAAAAAAAACACACAATACTGCACTGCATCTAGTCATGTTGGCGCTCAAGGAGAGTGGATTGTGTAAAGAACAAAACTGTGTATTTGCCAAACAGCAAGTGGAGTATGTGGGGCATGTAATTTCCAAGGAAGGAATTCAATCACAAAACAGTCATGTAGAAGCTATTATCAATGCTCTAGAGCCAGAAAATAAGCTGATGTCCTTTTTTTAGGGCTTGCTGAATTTTATTCCTGTTTTGTGGAAAACTATGCTTCTAAAGTGGAAACACTATGGCCCTAATTTTGACGGTTAATGTGGCGGTATCATGCCAACAGGCTGGTGGTGTATACCGCCACATTATGAGTGCGGCGGGTTGGTCGTAGCCAACCCACCACATCACCACTCATACCACCATTGTGGTATGAACCGCCGGGCTGGAGATGTGTATCTCCGACCCGGCGGACATTGGAAGAAGAGCGTAGAAATCACAGGATTACAGCACTTTAGTGTTACCCCAACAAACTAAGTTGGGGTAATACTAACATGCCAGTGGTGGAAGTTGGGCGATATGTATGGGCAAGGAAACCTAAATTTGTTGAAAAAGGTTCTGCAAGTTGGCCAGAGCCCTTGAAAGTTGTCAAAGGTATGGAAAGTGCTGTAAAACTATAAGATAGAAAGGTGTGGAATGTACGGGGAGCAAGAATGTGCTGGACAAAAGAAAATGCCACTAATGCCAGTGGTGTAACCTGTGGTGACATGAGTAATGTTCGTGCAGCGGTTCACAACCTGTGGTCCAAGGCCCCCCAGGGGTCTGTGACACATTCTCAGGGTGTCCGTAGGCCTGGGACGGCAGGAAGGCAGTTCTCCAGCTGGGGCCTCTGACAAAAACACAAGCATGATTTTATATTTATTAGTTCCTTTGTGCAGGAGTTTTAAAAGCACAACAAAGTTCTTGTAAATCCAGCAGCTTCTGGCAAAAATAAAAGTATCAAGATAACTCTGGTGATTAAAGTATTTGGTGGAGAAAGATGTGAGTTTTGTCAAGTGGCAGTTTTGAGTCATCTGAGGTAGCGCAGTTGATTATTATGCCTGCTTCAAATAACATGTATCATGCAAAGAACAGTATTTTATGTGCATACCACAGTGGGTTATTGCTTTAGTCACAGTGATTCTTTTGTTGCTGTGAAGTTCATAAGTTACAATCGTAATCTATCACAGTAAACTATGAACTGCCAACGAAGAGCTGCATATAAACTGCATGGCATAAATTGGAAAGTTATGTTTTATTCCCAGTCTTTCATTTTCCTTATGCTGCTAAAAAAGGTTTGCTTGAGTAGAAATACATTCTTAAGTAAACGCTAACCACTGTATTATGTTCTGAATCCTGAGTTTGTACTTCTTAAGACCAAAAACTCTTAGAAAATGCCTACCAGTGTGGATGACATTGTGAATCCTACACCTTTTAGTCCCCTGTAAAGTGCTTCAACACCCTACACTGGCATGAGAGGTACTATACAACAAATTAATTACATGTGACAGACAGGTTATGGAGAGAAGAGAGGCCCTTATGGTTTTACTTCCTTTCCCCAAAACATATTTATGTTAAAAAGCTTTCTCAGATCTAAAGTACCTAAAAAATAAAAACAGAAATTGCTTGGGAAATGTATAATCTGACCTGAGGATTTAGCTTTCCTAAATAAAACTACACTTTGAAAAGTTAGTATTTTGGAGACGGAGAGCAAGATGGCGGCCGCGTAACGCAGCCGCGAAGCGTCTGCTCCGACCGAGGAAACCTCCCAGTGTTGCGGCAGCTCTCCCGCGGGTCGGAGCTTCCTTCGGCAGTCGCGCTTAGAGGAAAACAATGTAGCGGCATTTTAGCAACATTGTGCTGACTCGCGTTGCTTCACCTGCTCCCTCTTTTTTTTGGGGATGACTGTCCCAGGATTCTCAGGAGGGGCGGCACAGGGGAAATATTGCGGGTGACATTGCTTTTTGAAGGACTGCTTTTCATGTGAGGATTGTTCTAGGCTACTTGTCTCTTGGTTTCTGCGGGGCCTTTTTTTTTCTTCCCCTGGGAGAAGTAAAACTACGTGGATTTGCTGACGGAGGCTAAAAGGATTGCAAAGTGTTTTCCCGGGATGCGGTCAGGACTGCTCCTGCTCCTACCTGAAGACAACTACAGGTCTGTGCTCACGGGTCCCAATTGGGGGCAATTTTCGACGTGGACTCAAAAAACGGTCAGAGTTTCTTTATTTTATTACAAATATTTGACACTGGGCGTATATTATAATAACGCATTTTGCATTAAAAAGCAAAAAAAAAAAAAGGTAAAAATGCCACCTAAAGGAGTGAAAAATGTGACTCTGTCTGGACGAGGCAAGCCGGTAAGAGTAAGCCTGTCGGCACGGCAGGGGGGGGGGGTACGGATATAAAACAAGGCTTAGGTGAGAAGGTTGTCTCCAAAAACAAGAGTGCTTCACTGGACAGGTATTTTGAGAAAGGGAAGGACATACTGGTGGGGGGCATAGATACCCCCCCCGCCGCCGTGGAGGAGGCTGATCCTCTAGTAAACGAAGAGATGACGGCTATAGATGTGCCCCCCCCGCATGAAGGTGGGCAGAGTGATGCTGAAGATGTGGCAACTTTACAAAAACAAGCTACCGGGAGTCAGATGGAGCAGAGGGAGCAGAGGGAGGGCGCACAAGGCGCTAGGTCATTATTACAGGTGGAGCGGAGGCCAGTGGAATTACGCGATAATGAGACAATACAAGGAGACAAGTTTTTCTCACTATCAGATCATTCAAGTTGGTCAAGCAACGAGCAGCTGGATTTGGAGGCGGATAAAACTTCTTCTGAATTCGAATCTGAGGTGTCCTCTTTGGCACTGGGAAAGGAATTACAGGAGAGTGGCAGGAGTGCCACTGTTAGGAAAAAACAGAGGAAGAGAAGTGAGCAAGTAGGACCTAATAAGCACCCCACTAACCCAATGGACACTAAGGGTCTTCAGGGGCTTCAGTGGGAGTATTCCAAGGATGATTTAACTCTATATGATAATGGTGAAAAACAGCCTAATCCTGTGTCACTGGAAACCATATATCAAAGCATTATGGAACATCGAGAGGAATCTAAATTAGAGAGCCGTAGGACTCAAATGGCTTGCCGCAAGATGCAAATCCAAATTCGTCGAGTAGCTAAGACATGTTCAGAGTTTACTACACGGATGGAAGAAGCAGAGACCCGGATCTCGCGTCTGGAGGATGAGGCTGGAGCTCGCCAGTCATCTCGAGAAATGATGGAGAAACAACTTGAGGATACTCAGTGGAAATTGACAGATTTAGAGGACAGAATGAGGAGGAATAATCTGCGCGTCCTGGGTGTACCAGAAGGACTTGAAGGATCAGATATACATAGCTTTATGGTCGCACTTTTTAAGGAAGCTTTTCCGGACTTACACCAGTGGGACTGGGACAAAGAGGTTCAAAGAGCCCATCGATTTCCTTTTAGCAAAATAGGACCAAACTCAGAAGGAGGAAGTGGTAGACCTAGAGCAATATTAATCTCTTTGCTTAATTATCAGGCAAGGCAGGCTATATACGACCGAGCTCGACCCAATGCTAGATGTAAGGCTAAGGGATGTGAGTTTTTTGTGAGACCAGACTATTGCCATATTACTGTTGAAAAAAGGTGGAGGCTCCGGCAGTTAATTCAGCCACTTCAAAGTAAGGGGGCACAGGTTTTTTTATTAAATCCGGCTAAACTGAAAGTAGTAATGGATAATAGGACTTACTTCTTCAC
Organism: Pleurodeles waltl; assembly: GCF_031143425.1. NCBI lineage: Eukaryota > Metazoa > Chordata > Amphibia > Caudata > Salamandridae > Pleurodeles > Pleurodeles waltl. Next base: position 552,590,321 of record NC_090447.1, read on the forward strand.
GACAGAGGAGAAAGCAAGGGCTTTTTTGGGTGGACTTAACGGTCCGGTTCCCTAAAATAGATTTTCTGGATTGGGACATAGGGGTGGGGGTAAAGTAGAGAGGGTTAGGAGTTAAGACCTGAGAAGTCGAGCCGGGGGTAAGATATTGTTTTGGCTGAAACAGGGTTAGATAGAGAGAGATAAAGACAAAGAAAGGGAGAAAAGGTAAAAGAAAAAAAAAGAAAAAGAAAATCATGCACTGGGTAGGGACGGTCGGAGCGGAAGCTTTACCATCATTAGGGACAGTGAGATCCCATACTCTCCATAAATTGGGTGTAAGGGTAGGGGTAAGGGGTGTAGGGGGGTGGGGGTGGTTGGTAGCAGGGTTGGGGTACAAGGGGTGGGAGGACGGGAGAGGGGGGAGAGGGGGGAGAGGGGTGGTGGGGAGTGGGGGGGGCACTAATATAGGTAGAAATGTTCAGAACAATTTAATGAAGACATATCAAAAGAAGAGGATGTATAGGATTCAATATCAACAAGTTGGTTTCTTTAAGGGAGAAAGTATTGACGTGAGTTTGGTACATCAAACTGAGTGATATGGCAAATAGATTAAGGATTTGTACACTGAATATTTGCGGTCTAAATAGCCCCCAGAAAAGGAAAAGAGTGGCAGCTGGTCTTAAACTAATTAAATCAGATTTATATTGCTTGCAGGAAACACACATTGCATGGAGTAAGCGAGAGCTCATACGAGAGCTTGGGTTGACGCCTCTTGTTTGTACCAGACAGGAGGTTTCGACACGTGGGGTGACGATACTTGCCAGAAATAACAATGTACAAGTTTGTAGATCTCGAGCAAGTAACCATGGGCGGTGGGCTCTCTTAGAATTATCCGTGAATACATTTAAATTTACCCTCTGCACTATATATGGATCAGTTTTGGACGAGGCTGAGCCTCTGGATATGTTGAATATGGAACTAGTTGGATGGCCCTTACCAATAATTATTTGTGGTGACTTAAATATTCATTTAGAGGTAGGTAGCAGGAGCATGGACACCCAGAGTTTATATCAGGGACGAAAGCCTAAAGTATGGAAAGCTCTAAGGAGGTTAGTAAGGGAACATGGGTTGAGAGATGTCTGGGAAAATATTAAAACTGTAGATCCAGGGTATACCTATTACTCGTTCCCACATGCTAAATTGGTAAGGTTGGATTATTTTTTCGTATCACAAAACTTAATCCATGGGGCTGAAATAGAATGCAAACCCAGATTCTTATCAGATCATAATCCATTAATATTGTCCATAACAATTAAGGGACCATCTAATCCGCGTCGTGTATGGACATTTGATAGGAAATTGTTGGTTGACCCAGGATATATATCCCATATGAAAGAGTGGATTCACCACTTTTTTGATATCAATAGGAATACGGCAGATCCGGGGATGGTATGGGATTCATTTAAAGCTGCAGTGAGAGGTGAAACTCTTAGCTATAGTTTGGGAATACAGAAAATTAGGGGGAAGGAAATTGTAGAACTTCAAGAAAGATTAATAACAAAAGAGAGGGAATTAGCTAGTAAAATTACTAGTAGAGAAGACATTACTCTCACTCAGACCCAAATGGTGATTCTTAAGGCTAAAATAAATGCTTACTTGAATAAAACAGTGGCAGCCGTCTATCAAAGTCACCGATTGGAGTGTTATGAATATGGTGAATCCACAGGAAAAGTCTTAGCTAGACGGGTCAGACAAAAGGCAGTTAAACAGAATGTTTTGAATATAATTGATGGTAATGGGCGGAAACATACAGAGTTAGAAGGAATTCTAGAGGTTTTTAAGGGTTACTATCAGGAGCTGTATAGTGAAGATATAGTGTATTCTGAACAGCTACAAAAAAAGGTTAGTGAATTTCTGGGGGGATTAAAGAGTACAAGGCTCTCTTCTGAGGAACAAATTACATTAGATGCACCAATTCGTACTGATGAGATAATTGAGGCAGTAAGCTCCCTGGCAACAGGGAAAGCTGCTGGACCGGATGCAATACCACTTGAATTTTACAAGACCTTCCTGATAGACATTAAAAAGGATATGCATAGCATTTTTTGTATAGCGCAGGCAGGTCAGGCACCCTTATCGTGGGAATGTGCAAGTATTATAGTGCTAAAAAAAAAGGATAAATCAACAGAGTTCCCCAGTTCATATAGACCCATATCTTTGTTAAACGTAGATGGAAAGATTTATGCAAAGATTTTGGCCAGTAGATTGGCAAATGTGATAGTCAGGCTGGTTAGAAAACAACAACATGGGTTTATTCCGGGTAGAGATACAATAGATCATATAAGAAGAATAATAGCCATGTTTGATCTTGCAGAACTATATCAAACAAATTTAGGATTATTACTTTTGGATGCCGAGAAGGCATTTGATCGTGTATCGTGGAAGTTTCTATGGGAAGTCATGCGCTGGAAAGGTATAGGGAGTGGATATATCACAGCTATAAAAACTTTATATGTAGCCCCAAAAGCTAGAATTTGCATTGCTGGTTTGGAATCAGATACTATCTTAATCTCTAGGGGGACTAGACAAGGGTGTCCATGTTCCCCCTTGCTCTTTGCTCTATATATTGATTCTTTCTTGCTGAGATTAGAAGAATGCAAAAATATTCAACCTCTATTATATCATGGAGAAACATATAAGGTGTTTGCATATGCTGATGATGTAGCTATAGTGACAAGCAACACGGAGGAAGCTATTAAGGCAATAGAAATAGAGGCAAGAGAGTTTGGAAAATACTCCGGATATAAGCTGAACTCAGATAAAACACAAATAGTATGCTCTGGGCACGTTTCACTAGTAGATAGACGATTGGTATCTGAAGCAGTGTATTTGGGGGTGAAGATTACATCAGTGGTTAATCGGTTGGTGGAAATTAATTTTATCCCATTATTAAATAAAATAAAGAGGGATTTAGACCGAATGCATAATTTGCACTTATCGCTAGAGGGTCGTTGCAATGTATTGAAAATGATGGTTCTGCCAAAAATCCTATATTTATTTCGGGCTATTCCCCTTGAGGTTGATAAAAAATGGCTTAAAAGATTGGAAAAGATGGGGAATAATTTTTTATGGGGATATGCTAAAACGAGAAGGGCAATGAAGTATATGACACTTCCCAAAGATCGAGGCGGGTGGTCAGTCCCTAATTTTACACTGTATTACTACGCCTGTTGCCTTCAACATATGGATGAACTTATAAGGGGAAGTTTTAAGGGTAATGAAGAAGTAAAATCAACCCCTATTTATACTATGATGGCGGGTGGGGAGGCAAGTGGTTGGTTATCAAAATTTGAGGAACCAAGTTACTTTAAAAAAGTAAGATTTAAGCCTTTTTTGTCCGCCTTCAAGGTTTGGGCTCAGATAAAACGGAGTATGGGACTGGGAAAGATTACGGCTTATACACCAGTGAAATTTTCAGCTATCCCAAATCATATCTTTAGGGATCCCATACTAGATTTTTGGCGTTCTAGGGGAATAAATAAAGTCGGAGACTTGTATTGTAAATCCGGTTATAAATCATTTACGGATCTGCAGTCTCAATTTGGCTTACCTAAGACCCATTTTTTTAAATTTTTGCAAATACGAAATTTTTTACAGTCTCAGAAGTGCGTTACAGTACAGTTGTCGGAGATCCCGGTAGTTGAGGCTGTTAAAAATGGGGCAAAGATTGGCAAGTTATATAAGTTACTAACAGAGTTACAAGTAGATGATATGGCACAACAGAATGAGAGATGGATTGCACGATTTGGGGTGGCTGGAGAGTGGGTGGACCAATCCTTAGCCATGGCTGAGACAACATTTCTATCAGCTAATTTGAAAACCCAGCATTACAAAACACTGATGGACTTATATTATACTCCAGCAAAACTGAAAAAGTGGGGGATATCCTCTGGAAGCTGCAATCGATGTGGGGAAGTTGAAGCTGAGATAATGCATATGTTTTTTGTATGCCCAATGTTGCAGGGAATATTAAATGAGATAGAGGTATTCCTTAAGAAGATCACGCATTGCAATATTCAGGTTACTGTTATGCTGGTAGTATTGGGAGTCGTGGACTCACCTGAAAGTACGGAACCTGCACTGTATAAAATAAGGCGATTTTTATTTTTGTCCATGGCAATATACCGCTTATGTATTGCTACAGATTGGCTCAAAAAAGAACCCCCCACGTTTGAGAATTGGCGCTCTAGATTACTTACCATCTATAATACTGAATTAAGTCTTTATAAGTTAAAGGGTCATAAGAAGAGACATAGAGGAGAACGAATGCGGGCACCACTGACTAGATGGTTGGAATATCAAGACACAGTTTAAACAAAAAAAAATGCTAATTGTTTCGATATGTGATATATATAACTGAGGTTTTTTTAAAGGTCTTCTTTCTCCCGTTGTTTTGTTTACTTTACTTTCTTCGCACGGATATATTATGTCTTCTTCTTTTTTTTTCTCATGTAACCCCCTCCCTCCGACATATTAAAATAAAAAAAAAAATAAAAAAAAAAATAAAAGTTAGTATTTGAGATGAAGTGCCAACCTTCCCATTAAAATGTTTTGATTTTTGCATATTTTTAGTATAAAATAATTATATCTTTAGTAATTTGAGTAGTTGTTTGGTGTGTACTTATTTGTGTATTTTTTTGTAGATTACTGTTTTAATGTTTGAAATTTAAATTGTACAAGTTGCTTGGGGGGGTCCCCGGCTTTCAGTAACGATTCAGGGGGAGTCCTCAGGAGACAAAACGTTGGGAACCATGGTGCTAGTGCATATATATTGGGTAACAATGTTGATATGGGAATGGAAGTTTTACGAAGAGGTAATAGTGCTGAAAATGGGAGATGTAATGATGCTGCAAAGGATGAATCGGTGCAGGAGGGGTAAAAGAGTGAGGAAACCACCTGCGCATTTTGATGAATATCAGTTGGGATAATTATAATGTGTTACTTTTTGTTCTTTATTGTTATATGGAATTAGTAAATATTATTAGTAAATTACTTTAAGGTTTTCAGTAAATTGCTACTTGTCGTTGTGTCGCATTTATTGTTTATTTTATTCAGTATGGCACTGCTTAAGATTGTCATGTACTTTAAATAAAAGGGGGGGGAGATGTGTGGGATTACTAGATGTAGATAGAATGTTGGTGAGGGTTGGAATGTGGTAACGGGAGGATTCTATGAAGCAGTTGGTGAGAGAGAGAAACAGCTGAAGCAGTGCGCTGTTGGTGCTCTTGTGTCTTTCTAATACTACATTCACATTTAACCCAAAGTGTTTCTCCAACATCATCACTGACATATCATAAAGGTTAGGGTTTAGTAGCGCTGGGAAACCCGAGGGTAGCCATGCGCTCTATAAACTGTGTAACATAACATAAACACTGGTAGGTTCACCCTCACATTCTCCAATATTTCTCTCATCTAGATTTTCATAGACATTTCGCCCTTCAATTCTGAAATTATGTAGAAGGATGGCTTGTTTGCGAACTGCAGAAAATGTTTGAACCCCCCCCCAATTGCAATTAGGTATGATTCAAAAACCTGTTTCCATCTTTTCCATGGCAGGCCAGGATCACCCTTATTAGAAAGAAAATTGGGCTGTTCAGACATGTGAGCACTAGACATGGATCTCCTTTGATTTTTTCCCACTTATTGAAATATTAAGAGGACAACTCTGCTCAATACAATATGTTTAAGAATGGTTAATATTCACTACCAACTCTTAGATGCATGAAAAGTTGTCCTGGTGATAAAGTATGGTAATAACTCACAATAATAGTAACATTGAATCATAACTATATCTTTAGTACCAGAATGCACAATAGCCAGATTTGTTAGACCCCTAAAACTCCTCTTAGAAGAGGACTATGTTGTGCCTATGTGCAGTTGGCTTAAGGAGTCCCTTAATATTAATTTGGGTGTGACAACTCCTAAAATGGTATGGGACTCTTTAAAAGCTGGGTTAAGAGGTGAGACTTTGAGTTTTGGTCTAAGCAAGCCATGCCAAGTGCACTTGCCTGTGAAAGAGTTGTCCATGGCCTTACTTAAGTGTGAAGTGAACTAGCTAGATTGCTCTTGAAGGCCAGGACGATTGTGAGGTCATGCATAAGATAGCAGTGGTAAAGGGTAAAATTAACGGGAAATATAGTGAAGTGGTGGTGGATACGTTCTTAAATCATAAGGCTGACTGTTACGAATATGGTGAGAGTTGTGGTTGAGTTTTGGTGCACTGTATTAGGCAGAGGGAGTCCAAGAGAGGGATAGCGGCCATCAATGATAGACAGGGTAGGAAAGTGGAGAGGTCTTCCAGGATTCTCAAGGTATTCCAGAATTATAATGCTGATTGGTATACGGAAGATTTCTCCCCACAGCCCGCAAGTTATCTTGGGTATTTGCAATCTATTCACGGGGAAAGTTGAGAGACATATAGAAGGCTCAACTCAAACTGCAGATCAGTTGCAAGGAAATAACTGCAGCAGTGGGTGTTATGCCAGGAGGAAGGCAGCGGGCCAGAAAAAATTCCTTCACAATTGTATAAGGTGTTTCTCCTTGAGCTGTAAGATGTCATGTTGCTAATCTTTCTTACAGTTCAGTAGGGTGGGGGTAGGGGTGAGAGGGAGGGGGAGGGGGTTAGGTTATACCACCCTCCTGTGATGACACAAATACCTTGGTCTTTAAGAAGAATGGCAAACTCCCTCCGAGCCCTGGGTCATAACGGCCTATCTCATTGATCACTATGAACACAAACGTCTATGCAAACGTTTTGGCAGGCAGATTAGGGCCGGTTATGGTCAAGCTTCTCTCACCTCGTCAGCATGGGTTTAGCCCCGGATGGGATACTGCTGATCATGTTCGTTGAGTGATCACTCTCTTAGATACAGCCGAGGCAACTAACTCACCTATAGGATTTGTAATACTGGACGCAGAGAAAGCCTTTGACCGCATCTACTGGGGCTATCTCTGGGAGGTACTACGGAGGATGGGATTTGGTTCTAAGTTTATCAGGTCTAAAAGGCGCCCTCTATCAGACACCCAAGGCCAGAATACGGATTAGAGGTAAGGGGTCTGACGTTATCCATATCGCTAAGGGAACAAGGTAGAGGTGTCCTTGCTCACCACTTTTGGTTGCCCTTTAAGTCGATCCATTCTTTGCTCGTTTAGAAGGCAATAACAAGATACATGCAGTTATGGCGAATCAGATTAGCTTTAAGGGATTGGCCAGTGCTGATGACATAGCTATTGTGACGAGAATCACGGAAGCCCTCTGCTGGCTATTGAGGAGGAAGACGGTATTTTCTATGCTATTTCTGGGTATTAACTTAATGAGAGAGAGGCTCAAGTTATGAGCTCCGTAGCCCTTAAATCTCAGCGCTCGGTTGACAAGGTGACATATTTGGGGGTTAACCTTTCACCCAGCATTAAGAAGATAGTTGGGAAGAAATTCACACCTTTATTGAATAACCTCAAACAGGATTTGCATAGAGTTAGTAATCTTCATTTAACAATTATGGGGAGGTACAATGTTTTAAAGATGATGCTTCTCCCTAATGTTTTGTATTTGTTAAGGACCATACCATTGGAAATCAGTGTTGGTTTACAAGGTAAGATAGTCTTTGTTTCAGCTTTATTTGGGATTTTCAAAAGCCAAGGAGGGCAGCAAGGTATATGATCCTCCCTAGGTGGGGGGGTGGGGGTGGCTGGGATGCTCCTGGGTTTCTATAATATTATTGGGCTTGTATGTTACAGCACTTAGTGGTCTGATCAACGAGAATGCTTTAATGATTAACCACGCTGCATCGCCCTCTATTTTTCATTTGTCATTGGGTAGGAATGCTAAGAGCTGTTTTTTTAAAGTACTTTGAGTGGAGCTATTACAAGAGAACCTGCGTTCAAACTGTGGATGGGGCCTTTAAGGTTTGGCGCCAGATTAGGAAATGCTGCAACACCACAAAGCTGAATCTATACACCCCTTTTTGGAATTCCCCTGTCCTTCCTGGTATATTCCAAGATGGTATGTGCAGAAGGTATGAGGCTTATGGGATCACGAGGCCTGTAGATTTTTTTGAGAACAGGCTATGTCACTTCTTTCAGGAGTTCCAGAGCAAGTTCTGGTTGACGAAGGAACAATTTTATAAATACTTGCAAATTCGAGATTACCTCACTAAATTGGATGCAAACCAAATTTCGGTTGTGGAATGTCCTATAATTGAAAGGAATGATCAGGGATCCAGGTTAGGGCAGATTTATGATATTTTGATTGAAGGCCTTACTGAGGATATGAGCTGCACGATGGGAGGTGGGAATCTAGGTTGGGGGTTAAGGGGGCATCACTTTGGAGCTTCCTTTAGATCTGCGAGGAGGTCCTCTTTAATGCTGGCCTTAAAAGTCAGCATTTTAAGACAGTCTTTCAATTGTATTATACACCTAACAAGTTATTTAAATGGGTTAAGAGGTCGGGCTCAAAATGCCATAGATGTGGGGACTAGGTAGCGGACCTAATAAATATGTTTGACATCTTTCCTCGGAAGTTATTTTCGGGCTATCGCTGATTTCCTGAGTTTGATTATGAAAAGACAGGTGCAGGTCACACCTCAGGCACATAATATTCGGCCTTGCCGGGGAGCAGGGCCTCTCACAAGCAGGAAGAGAACCGTTTTTCATGGCTATGGCCACGGCACAGATGTGTTTTGCAGTGGGGTGGATAAGGCCCAAACCCCCCAAATTTTTGCAGTGGCGAACATATTGTTTTGCTATTTATAATTTAGAGAAAGGCCTTTATAAGCGGAAGGAAAGGCATGCTCGTAGGGTCATTTAATCTGTGCACCGGATGAGAAATGGATGGAGTTGGTCATTTGAAAACGACCACAAGTGTTGTACCTGGGATTTAGACATTTGCAATGGGTCCCTCAACGATTTTGACATTTGATGGTGTTCACTCGGCAGGGGTATATGGTTTTGATTGTCTGGTATGATACCTAGTATTTTCGTCCTTGGGATGTGTCAATTGGGTATCAGGGTGGGTTGTATTTAGGTTCTGGTGGGCCAAGTGATTATTTCTTTGGATAATCAATGTTTGTTTTTTCCAATGTTTTCTTCTTCACCCATACCAGCAAAAACGTAATAAAAATATTTTTACAAAAAACATTAATGTATACACATATGTGATGTGCCTATCATCGCATTTACAGTAAATAGACAGAAGCTCCAAATGTGACTAACATTGTGTTGCAACCAACAGCTTGGTAACCAACAATGTTTCTTTTTGGTGCCCATCACCGATGATGTGCCTAGCGCCACAATAATCTTGCAGGTATGTAGTAAAGATACAGAATGTCCAGGTGAGCCGTTCACGGTGCTGTGACAGTCTGGAAACAGGCAAAGTCTCTTGGTGTGCAGACAAAACGTTGTTTATGGTGTGCCTAACACCGTGTGAAGTAGGATGGCTATAAGTATGACTATACACTATTATAAAGAAATCCTGTAAAATAATCATTACACATATACAACTTACTGCTCAGTGTAAACAATACTTGTTAAAGGTGTGCCCATCACCATAGTAGGTGCCCTTATAAATTATGAAACATTGTGTATACAGAATATGTATGGCGTTGTTGATACGCCATGACAACTATTAATGTGTATATGTGTATGGAAAGTTTCCCAACCTCTAAAGATGGCCAACAGACATTGTGCACCAGAGTTTCTTGAGGAAATAGAGCTTGTTTTTAGGGTGTGTCATAAGTCGCTTCTAATCTGTTTGTAAAGGAATTTGCTCCTTACCCCATGCAGTCGGTAGTTGCTTCCAAAATAAATATACGATTACATGCACCTTGCATTGGCCTCCACGCTTTCCTGTAACTTCATCATAATACTTCCGACTCTGTAGAAGTGAAGAACTCAGAGGAGATTTCCACTATGATGTCCTGAGTGGTCTGGTGATACACGATTCTTTTGATATCCAGTCTGCTCGATCCTGCTCAAATCTGCATACCGCCAACATTCTAACGTTCCTCAGCCTGGTGATATAGCTGACATTCTTCTTTTTACCATTCCTTTCCACTTTTACCTAACATTCCCTATGAGCTAATGTTTTACATAAGACTCCTTTCTCTCCTGCCCACTTGCTCTACCCTCTCCTCAACCTCTTCCTGTTCCCCTTCTCATTACATTTTGAGGTTGCTGTCTTCTCTCATATATTCTTCTTTCCCTCCTTTTACTTTCCACTTATGACTCTTCTCCTACGCCATGTGTCTTTCTGTAAATTTTGCTTCCCATACTCCTTACCCCTTGCTATCCTCCTTCCTGCTGCACCTTGTCCCCTGTCTCTGCCGCCCCTCTACTTTTCCTAATCTTTCTTACTCATCCTTTATACCCATCATCTTACTCCCTTTGACCTCATATCACCTACCACTCTCACCATTTTTTCTCCCCTTTTCCTCAACCATTCACTCGACTTTTTCCAGTGCTGTTACTCCTCTCAATACTTCTCTCGTTTCCCTTCCATCTTATCTCTTTTGTTTTCTTCTGTTATGCTTATGCGTCGGCCGCACTATTGCCTTCTAATCCCCTTACTCATTCACCACTTGCTACTTCTCCTCCACATCTCCCTACCCACTTCCCATTGAATGTACCCTGCTCTCCAAAACCTTTGTATCATATTCACCCTCCCCTCCGTTTCCATGGTTCATGCATCCATTTTTTCCTCTGTTTTTTGCCCACTCTCTCCCTTCCACTCCTTCCACACCCGTTCTTCTCTACCTTCAAATTATCAATTTTCTATTAGGATTGCAGATATGGTGCATCATTTGGAGGGTTTCTGTTCTGTCATTATTTCCACTGAAGTTTGGCAAACATCAGCCCTTCCTTGTTTTTTGTCCTTTCTCCTTACCCTGTATTTTACTTTCTTCTCCAACTCTCCATATGTAGCAGTGCTTCCCATTAATAGATCATCAAGACCAATCTTTGAGCTTGGTCCCTTAGTCTCCCCTCACTTTTCTGTCACTCTGTTGCACAGTTGAGCTCCACAATATGCATATCTTCTCATCCTTTCCTTGGTCTCCTTCCTTTAGTTCTCATCCGCTCGCTTATTTTCCCTTATTGGGAGGCTTGAAATAAAAGGTTGGTTGCTATAAGGTCTTAGGGTCATCTGTGATGCAGCTGTACTGGGAAATGATTATTACGAGTACTGACAACCACACCTGGGGATGTGATCACAGTATTGCACAGGATGTAAGGCTGAAAGTGTTACCTTTAAACCTTATATGCCTGAAAGCCAATGCTGAAGTGGCTTTGCAAGATTCACAGATTTTATTGGGGAATAAAGCCATCAACCCCTATGACCTTTCTGTCATTGGAGGGGCATGGATTGAGGTGAGGACTTTGTAGGTGCTCAGAGCCCCAGTGATTTCCACCATATCTGGAGGCTTGAACTAGGCTGGACACTACAAGGTCTTAGGGTCATCAGTGACGCAGATGTACTCGGAAGTGATTAATATGAGTATTGACACTCATATCTGGGGATGTGATCACAGTATTGCACAGGATGTAAGGCTGAAAGTGTTAGCTTGAAACCTTATATGTCTGAACGCCAATGCTGAAGTGGCATTGCAAGGTTACAGATTTTAGTGGAGAATAAAGCCTATAAAGCCTTTTTACACGTGTTACCATTAGACAAAGAGTTTTATCGGTTTCAGCACCTAAATACGTCAATCAGGCGCTAAACGGTTTGCAAAAGGCCTTCCACTGCATGGCAACTTGTGGCATCATCTTTAGTCAAAGTTGATACTATACCCCAAAAACTCTTCACCACCCCAGCAACTACCTATACTTGACCTTTAAGAACCCTCACAAGCCCTAAACGTCCCCATCCATGAACTCTGAAACCCCTCAACACCCTTATATTCCACCCATCTCTGAAACCTAAAAACACAAACACTCATCCATGAACCCTAAAAGCCCCTCACCATCCCTACATTCCACCCATCTCTAAACACTAAAAAGTCCTTTGTATTTCTGAACTCGTTATTCCTGACCCCTATAAACCCCTCATCACCTTAAACACTACGCATCTCTGAACCCAAAAGCATCACAGTAGTCCTAAACTCCACCCAGGTTTAATGTAATTTTCGATTTTTTCTTAAAATTATCTTTCATTTAAAACGTTTCCTTTAATTATTTTTTTTTAAATTTCCTTCAAAGTGTCTTTCCCTAAAATAGTTTTTTCATGTTGGGGTTGTCTTCAAAGTGATTTCTTAGTTTTTGTTTTCCATTAATTCACACACAACCAACTAGAGGTACTGAATTCTGTCGCAGAACCAAGGGAGACATGTAAGAGTTGTGTGTAATGTGCTCATAAAGGGTTTACTGCCAGTCCTCAATTCATATAAAACTTCTTTATTGTATATCCAAATAATAAAAAAGAAAGAATGCCAGCTCAGATTAAAAATAATTAAGGACTAGCACCGAATCCTTTGGACTTATTTCGCTCTAGGAGTTTCCTCTCCTGAACGACTCACATGGATAGGGGTCGAAGTTGAAAAATAATATGCTGGAAATTGTTATTTAAATGGAAGTCTGTGTATTAAACAGTTGTAATTAATCGAATGCCTCTTCTTTAATGTTTTAGTTTTGACTGTGAAACTGGGTTGACAGGCGACTGAACTGAGCAGAGGAAGAAAAGCACCACATTATTTAGAGCCCATTCCCGGGGTATGGGCAATGCGATTAAGCCATATTTGCCTCCATAGGTAGAATATTAATAAAGAAAAATATTCAAGCATTTTAAAATTATTTTTAGTAAGATGATTGCTAGTACAGGACAAAGCATGAGTGAATGGGCTCAGTCACTGTTCGCATTCAAACATACTCCATCTGAACTAGCAGTCAGCTTCTGACTAAAATACTTGTGAATGACTAATGGTTTTCTAGTAATCATATGCATCTACGCACACTTAAGAGAGCCATTCTTGTAACTGCTCGGGGATCCATGCATGCATGTATTTACAGGCCCATCATGCTGCAAGTTCTTCCATTTACTGCTTTACATAGTAAGGCACTTACATACTTCACGCTCCTACACTACTTATAGTGGAAAGGGGGGCATATACCTTCACTTTTTTCAAAACAGCTCAAATAATTCCAGTCAGAGTACCACTTTCTAGTAGACAGCATGTACTCTGGCCTAATGAGCACCCGGTCTTCTAGCTTTTGTACAATAGCTGTCTTTGTCTCCTTTTGATTGAAAGTCCCTTCCTGGTCTCCAGCTTTGTTCGTACCATTCTGGGTAGCTGTCTTGTCAATCCGAGGCCAGTGTCAATCCAGGTTCTACTTTGCCCCATTACTTGTACTAAGAGCTCAGATTTCACGATTACCTATTGATTTGGGAAATTACCTGGGTCTAAAAACAGTGTGTAGTCGCTCTCATATTTAAACACAATCCCCAGTCTGCAGTACTTCCCAGGGCTACGTCTCATTTCTGTAAATACACTAGCACTTTACCTCTGAGAGAGTTCAGGTGGAAATACACAGTAAGTTGTGGTATTTGTGGCAAATTCCTTGCCAAGCAGGTCAAGAATGGGAGACCCTTTCTGAATGAAAGCTCGATGGTGTAGAATTCATGAAAAGTACTATTTTTCCACAGCTAAAACGTCCCATATTCTAAATATACAGTCATGACAAGTGGGATCCATTTTCGTATCCCACTAAGCCAGAATTGCCTCTAGTGCAGCCCTAGTCCTTACCAGTTTCCTACATCAGGGAACCAACCGACCTTTCCTTGGGGTAGGCACAGAATAATAATATCACATCAAGCTCTCGGAACGAGATATAAAACGTTTTATTTATAGCCAATGGCGCCTATTCCCAGAAGTCAACAAGCCTATGTACTAATGTTCTCTCTTCAATATAACCTCATAGGCTGTTCCAAGGTTTGCTTCTCTCCCACTTGTATATTTTGGACAGGTTTTGAAACACTATTTCACATACATTCCCCTACCTTTGAAGTCCTGGCTGGTTCTGGTTTTCTATGGAAGATTGTACAACAGTCCTAACATGAGTTTCATACCCAATTCTTTCATCCACTGTTCTGGCCTATTAACCTCACTTCTTTTTGACTAGTGGTCATTAGCTTGTGAAAGGAGGAAACCCATCATGATCCCTACTCATCAACCATTTTTCAAAGGCTTTGAGGTCCTGTGCATCCCACGCCCCCCTTTTGCCTTTGGTGGTAGCATATCTGAAACTCTCCTTGTGTGACAGACCGAATTCTTTTTTTCACATGGCTTATTGATTCTTCCCTTGAATAGTGAGCCCACCTCATTTTTTTTAATCCAGCCTTTCTCTATAATCTCCTTCTCCACAACCTGGAGTGAAGTCCGAGTTGGCACAAATAAGTGTAAATGGGGACAGATATGAGGTAAGGTATTTAATAACAGCCACCCTCTCCCATAATCCCAGGGTTGTTCACTCCATTGGAAGAACTCTGCTATTAAATAATAAATCAAACACCATTGGCTTTAGTGTTTATTCCACCAAATAAACACCTGTGCAATTTGATTACAGGATATCACATTCAGAAGAGCCAAACCGCCACTTTAATCTGCGAACCACCCATGGCCTCTTTCCAGCCCACACAAAGTCATATCAGTGTTTGAAATTCCATTAATAGATTGGGAGGGGTCTGGAGCACTATGGTTTGAAAAAAAGTATAATAGCTTTGGTAGGATCATCATCTTCCCAAGGGCTACGCGTCCTAGCTCTGAACAGCATCCCTTATCTCATGTACATAGGTAACAGCAAACTGCTGCCAGAAGCGGGGAGTAGTTGTGTGAAGAACTTAGGAGGTGGGTCGAGCTTCTAGTAAATCAAATGTATCACTGCTTTCACCAGTCATTTAAATTTGAAATCTTCCTGACGAGTCATGTTATGCTCTCTAGGGACTTGAAGCACCAGGGGCCTCATACCTTGTCATATTTAGCTTGAGGCCAGATATTCTGCTGACAGGATTGGAATTCTTGCAGCATGGCTAGGAATCAGCACAGTGGGTCTGATCTGACAGAGCAGCAACAACATCATCCCCCAAATACCTTAAGTCTGAAATCCTCCTTACCTATTCACACCCTGCAGAGGTCTTATTTTAGCAGATGTGCAGCAAAGGTCTCCATTGTCAGGGCAAAGATAAGGTAGGAAGCATCCTTGCCGCATTCGTCTGGATTGCAAAAGAGCCTGTGGTATCCAGTTAACTCTAACCCTCGCCTTGGGGTTTTGGTAGCTCGGTAGGGGCCAGCTGTTAAATCGTGGGCCTATGAACTGTGACTTGTGTGTCAGTCATATGAATGACAAATGAACTTGGTCACATGCCTTCTCAAAATCCAAGAAAAGGAAGACCATTTATGTGTCTTCTGTACATTTTCCACTTTGTAGACAATTTTTAGACAATTTTCTTCGTGGTTTCCTAATACTGCTGCCCCTCATTATAATGTTGGATTAGACTGGAGTTTAAGTGAGGAAAGCCATGGTGCTAATCTGTTAGCCAAGATGCTAGTGGAAAATTTGGCATCTATATTCAAATCCAAAATCTGGTGAAAGGAATTGCAGAGTTTGTGGTCATTTTACGCTTTTAGGGTTACCCATATGACTGCCTTTATTATGGAGCCAGCAAGGCAACCCTAGGCTCCAACATGTATCCCTTGCAGTAGGATATGGGAGAGTGCACCAGAAAATATGTTATAAAAGCATACCGTGAACCCATCTGGTCTCAGAGTTTTCCCCTCTTTCATGAAGCCTAAGAATTTCCCGATTGGTAATGGGTACCTCCATGCCTTTCACTGCGGAGGCTGACATTTTGTGTGAAGACATTCCTTTATGTAATCAAACACTAGTCCCAATATCTTCTTCACAGAGTTCTTGAATGAACTCACCGAACACTTCTGCTATGTCCTTATCATCTTAGACTGGCGCCTCATTGCTGTCCCCCAGTTCTGTGACCCTTCCTTCCACAACTCAAGCCCTCATTTGGGCTGCTCTGAATCTGCTTTGTTAGCTTCCTGATGTATAATATTTCTGTTTCGTGTGGCACAGAATGGAAAATGTCACTTACCCAGTGTACATCTGTTCGTGGCATTAGTCGCTGCAGATTCATATGCTGTGCACATCCCGCCATCTGGTGTTGGGCTCGGAGTGTTAGAAGTTGTTTTTCTTCGAAGAAGTCTTTGAGTCACGAGACTGAGGGACTCCTCCCATTTCGACTCCATTGCGCATGGGCGTCGACTCCATCTTAGATTGTTTTCCCCGCAGAGGGTGAGGTAGGAGTTGTGTATGCTAGTAATAGTGCCCATGCAATGGAGTGAATGCGTATGTACATAATGAAGTTTCAAGTAATATATTTACAAATGTACAAATGTTTAAGATCTACTTCTAAACGGCTACAGGCTCCCGGGGAGGCGGGTGGGCGCATGTGAATCTGCAGCGACTAATGCCACGAACAGATGTACACTGGGTAAGTGACATTTTCTGTTCGATGGCATGTGTAGCTGCAGATACACATGCTGTGCATAGACTAGTAAGCAGTTATCTCCCCAAAAGCGGTGGTTCAGCCTGTAGGAGTTGAAGTAGTTTGAAATAATGTTCTTAGTACAGCTTGACTAAGTTGCTTGTTGTGCAGTTAACACATCTACACAGTAGTGCTTGGTAAATGTATGAGGCGTAGACCATGTTGCTGCATTACATATTTCGTTCATTGGAATATTTCCTAGAAAGTCCATGGTAGCACCCTTCTTTCTGGTTGAGTGTGCCTTTGGTGTAATAGGCAGTTCTCTTTTAGCTTTAAGATAGCTGGTTTGAATGCACTTAACTATCCATCTAGCAATGCCTTGTTTTGAAATTGGATTTCCTGTATGAGGTTTTTGAGAGGCGATAAATAGTTGTTTTGTCTTTTGAATTAGTTTTGTTCTGTCAATGTAGTACATTAGTGCTCTTTTGATGTCTAATGTATGTAGTGCTCTTTCAGCTACAGAATCCGGCTGTGGGAAGAACACTGGTAATTCTACCGTTTGATTCAAGTGGAACGGTGAGATTACTTTTGGTAAAAATTTAGGATTGGTCCGTAGAACAACTTTATTTTGTGTATTTGAATAAATGGTTCTTGAATGGTAAATGCTTGAATTTCACTCACTCTTCTTAGACATGTGATGGCAATTAAAAATGCAACTTTCCACGTTAAGTATTGCATTTCACAAGAGTGCATGGGCTCAAACGGTGGACCCATGAGTCGTGTTAAGACAATGTTGAGGTTCCATGAAGGAACTGGTGGTGTTCTTGGTGGTATAATTCTCTTTAGGCCTTCCATAAACGCTTTTATGACTGGTATCCTAAACAATGAAGTTGAGTGCGTAATTTGCGTAAGATGTATTTTAATGGAAGAGAAAGCTAGTTTAGATTTTTGCAAATGTAGTAAGTATCCTACTATCTCTTTTGCAGATGCGTGTAAAGGTTGAATTTGATTATTATGGCAGTAATAAACAAATCTTTTCCACTTATTTGCATAGCAGTGTCTAGTGGTAGGTTTTCTAGCTTGTTTTATGACCTCCATACATTCCTGTGTGAGGTCTAAGTGCCCGAATTCTAGGATTTCAGGAGCCAAATTGCTAGATTCAGCGATGCTGGATTTGGATGTCTGATCTGTTGTTTGTGTTGTGTTAACAGATCTGGTCTGTTTGGCAGTTTGACATGAGGTACTACTGAAAGGTCTAGTAGTGTTGTGTACCAAGGTTGCCTTGCCCATGTTGGTGCTATTAGTATGAGTTTGAGTTTGTTTTGACTCAACTTGTTTACTAGATATGGAAGAAGTGGGAGAGGGGGAAAAGCGTACGCAAATATCCCCGACCAGTTCATCCATAGTGCATTGCCCTGAGACTGATGTTGTGGGTACCTGGATGCGAAGTTTTGGCATTTTGAGTTTTCTTTTGTTGCAAATAGATCTATTTGTGGCGTTCCCCACATTCTGAAGTAAGTGTTCAGTATTTGGGGGTGAATTTCCCATTCGTGGATCTGTTGGTGATCCCAAGAGATTTTGTCTGCTAACTGATTCTGAATCCCTGGAATAAATTGTGCTATTAGGCGAATGTGGTTGTGAATCGCCCAATGCCATATTTTTTGTGTTAGGAGACACAACTGTGTCGAGTGTGTTCCTCCCTGTTTGTTTAGGTAATACATTGTTGTCATGTTGTCTGTTTTGACAAGAGTGTATTTGTGGGTTATTATGGGTTGAAATGCTTTCAGCGCTAGAAACACAGCTGACAGTTCTAAGTGGTTTATATGAAACTGTCTTTGCTGAATGTCCCATTGTCCTTGGATGCTGTGCTGATTGAAGTGTGCTCCCCACCCTGTCATGGATGCATCTGTCGTTATTACGTATTGTGGCACTGGGTCTTGAAAAGGCCGCCCTTGGTTTAAATGTATACTGTTCCACCATTGAAGCAAGATGTATGTTTGGCGGTCTATCAACACCAGATCTAGAAGTTGACCCTGTGCCTGTGACCACTGTGATGCTAGGCACTGTTGTAAGGGCCGCATGTGCAACCTTGCGTTTGGGACAATGGCTATGCATGAGGTTGGTTTGGATACATGGCTTGTATTACATTGTGGAATGTTTGGACTCTTTGTGGACTTGGAGTGGCAATTCCTTTTACTGTGTTGATTGTTGCTCCTAGGTATTGCTGTGTTTGACACGGCAGAAGGTGTGACTGAGTAATTGATTGAGAAACCTAGTTTGTGTAGGGTTTCTATGACAATTTGTGTGTTGTGAACACTGTATTTGCGTGTTGGTTTTGATTAACCAATCGTCTAGGTACGGGAACACATGTATTTGCTGCCTTCTGATATGTGCAGCTACTACTGCTAGACATTTTGTAAAAACTCTTGGCGCAGTCGTTATTCCGAATGGCAACACTTTGAATTGGTAATGTATCCCTTGGAATACAAACCTTAGGTACTTTCTGTGTGAAGGATGTATTGGTATATGGAAATATGCATCCTTTAGATCCAGTGTTGTCATGTAGTCTTGTTGTTTGAGCAGTGGGATTACTTCTTGTAATGTAACCATGTGAAAGTGGTCTGATTTGATGTATTTATTTAATATTCTGAGATCTAGTATAGGTCTTAGAGTTTTGTCTTTTTTGGGTATCAGAAAGTACAGTGAGTAAACGCCTGTGTTTAGTTCCTGTTTTAGTACTAATTCTAGTGCCTCTTTTTGGAGCAATGCTTGAACTTCTAATCCTAGAAGATTTATATCTTGTTTTGACATACTGTGTGTTTTCGGTGGGACTGTTGGAGGGAATTCGAGAAATTCTATGCAATAACCATGCTGGATAATTGCTAGTACCCAAGTATCTGTTGTTATCGCCTCCCAATGTTTGTAAAATTGGCTTAGTCTCCCCCCACAGGTGTTATGTGATGGGGATGTGTGACTTGTAAGTCACTGCTTATTTTGAGGACTTTTGGGGCTTTGGAATTTCCCCATTTTTTTTGGAATTGTCCCCCTCTATATTGCCCCCGCTGATATTGGCTTTGGTAAGTGGGCCTTGTTTGTGATGTTGTGGTTTCTGTAGGTTGTCCTCGAAACCCTCCCCTAAAAGGTGTTTTGCGAAATGTGCCTCTGCTCTGCGGGGAGTAGAGTGCGCCCATGGCTTTTGCTGTATCAGTGTCTTTCTTGAGATATCAATAGCAGTGTCGACTTCCGGCCCAAACAACTGCTGTTCATTAAATGGCATATTTAGCACAGCTTGTTGAATTTCCGGCTTGAAACCTGATGTGCGCAGCCATGCGTGCCTTCTTATTGTTATTGCAGTATTTACTGTCCTTGCAGCCGTATCTGCAGCATCCATTGAAGACCGTATCTGATTATTAGAGATACTTTGTCCTTCTTCCACCACTTGTTGTGCTCTTTTTTGGAACTCCTTGGATAAGTGTTCTATCAAATGTTGCATCTCATCCCAGTGAGCTCTATCATATCTTGCCAAAAGTGCTTGTGAATTGGCAATGCGCCATTGGTTTGCTGCTTGTGCTGCAACCCTTTTGCCCGCAGCATCAAATTTGCAACTCTCTTTGTCTGGAGGTGGTGCGTCCCCCGAGGTATGAGAGTTCGCTCTCTTACGAGCTGCCCCGACAACTACTGAGTCTGGTGTTAACTGGGTTGTAATATAAACAGGATCTGTTGGCGGTGGCTTGTACTTTTTCTCCACCCTTGGAGTTATGGCTCGGCCTTTAACAGGATCCTGAAAGATTTGTTTTGAATGTTTTAGCATTCCTGGGAGCATAGGTAGTCTTTGGTATTGGCTATGAGTGGAGGATAGCGTGTTAAACAAAAAGTCATCCTCAATTGGTTCGGAATGCAAGGTGACGTTATGGAAAGCAGCTGCCCTTGCGATCACCTGTGTGTAAGATGTACTGTCCTCAGGAGGGGACGGCCTGGCAGGGTACGAGTCTGGGCTGTTGTCCGATAAGGGAGCATCGTAAAGGTCCCATGCATCGGGATCATCTTGACTCATGGCAGTATGAGTCGGGGAGTGCATCAGTGGAGGAGTTGCTACTGGTGATGTGTGCACTGATGGTGGTGGTGGAGTTGTTTTCTTTGCCACCTTTGCCTGTGGCTCCTTGTCCTTTTTTTGAAAGGCAAGTTTTCTTTTTATTTTAATTGGGGGAAGAGTGGTTATCTTCCCTGTGTCTTGAAGAATGTGGAGCCTCCTTTGAGTATAGTCTGGCTCTACAGCTTGAAGTTCCTCTCCAAATCTATGTTTTTGCATTTGGGAGGACAATCCTTGTTCCTCTGTATAGGAACCTGTTTTCGGCTCCGAGGCTGGATGTTTCGGAACCGAAACTTTTTCGGACGTCTTTTTAGGCTCCGAAGAAACCTTTGTAATTTTCGGCGTGGTGGTTTCTCTGTGCCGAATTTGTTCGGTGCCGCTGTCACGGTGCCGAAATTTCTCTGAGCCGATGTCTCGGGTCCGAGATTGCTGTGTGGCGGTATCTCGACCGGAGTCGGATGACTTCGACACCAGCGTGCCCTTTTTCAGTGCCTTGGCTCGGTCACCTATTTTTTGGGTTAAGCCATGGCCTGTTGGCGGTGGCGTCCCCTGGGCTTTTGTTGACTTCTCGTGAGTCTCATGTTTCGACGTCTTACTCACGGTTTTCGGCATTTCTTCGGCCTCGAGCTCTTCCGAGTCTGACTCGTGGATAGAGAAAGCTTCCTCTTCCTCCTCGAAAAGCTCTTGTCCTGTCGGCGTCGACGCCATCTGCAGTCTTCTGGCTCTTAACGTCTTTCTGGACCGAAACGCTCGACAGGCCTCACAAGTATCTTCCTTGTGCTCTGGGGACAAGCACAAGTTACAGACCAGATGCTGATCTGTATACGGATACTTGTTATGGCATTTTGGACAGAAGCGGAATGGGGTCTGTTCCATCAGCCTTGAAGTCACACGTGGCCGGGCCGACCAGGCCCCGACGGGGGATCGAAAAAACCCCGAAGGGCCACTGGAGCTCTTCAAAATTCGGTGTTGATCTGTTGTAACTAACCCGATACCGAACGCAAACAATACCGACGTTTTTTTCCCGAGATTCTAACTAACTTTCCGACCCGAAACACGGTGCGAAAAGGAACACGTCCGAACCCGATGGCGGAAAAAAAACAATCTAAGATGGAGTCGACGCCCATGCGCAATGGAGTCGAAATGGGAGGAGTCCCTCGGTCTCGTGACTCGAAAAGACTTCTTCGAAGAAAAACAACTTGTAACACTCAGAGCCCAACACCAGATGGCGGGATGTGCACAGCATGTGTATCTGCAGCTACACATGCCATCGAACATATATATATATATTCTGCTTTGTCAAACTCAAGTGCTTATCCGTGGTTCCAAAGTGCTACGACAGGTGTCATCTTAGGAGGTAGCACGTACACATGTAGCTTTTCTGATTCTCACTATTGCGCTTCTACCTCCTGCTTCTTTTCAGTCCTTAGGGGCTAAAATCTAACCACTGCAACTATAAATAACCTTTCACTACCCTCAATCAATGTACCCTACTACATACAGATTGACATGTCCACTACATTGTTGTTCATGAAATTCGCAATGGCTTCTTTTCTATTGCTTCTCGGAGCCATGCAGCACAAGAGGTTATCATTCTCCACATCTTAATGGGGCTGCACCAAATTACAATGACAGCGAGACTGGCGCATGATCATTCAGCGATATCTAGCCTGTCTTAGCTTACGCAATGTAGTGCTGCAGTCCCTCACCCAACAAACACTCTGGTCTGGTATAGTATAGGAGTGGTCCATCGCTGAGTAATCTATGGCATCTAAGGGCAAGAATACATATCCAACCAAGAGTCTGCATTCAGTCCTTGGAAACCTGGGAGAATGCACCAACTCACCCCGCACCACCTTTGCCCATTTGTTCTGTCTTGCAGCCACCATCACTGACTTCAGGTTGCTCCCACCACTATTTCTAGCACATTAGGGGGATATATGAAGTGTGTGGCCTCCTATTAGAAATTGAATCTCTAGTTGGCAGAGGTATGCACCCTGTCCAAGTAGGAATCACAATCCTAGTCATAGTAAGCCAAAACACAACCTAAATTATCCTGTTCTCACCCTCCGGTAGCTTGGCAAAGAGCAGGCAAGCTTAACTTAGAAGAAAATGTGTAAAGTATTTGTGCAATAATTCATACAGTAGCATAGTGAAAACACCACTAAAAAGTACTCCACCCCAGTTTAGGAAAATAAATAATATTTATCTGAATAAAATAAGAACTCAATGACAAAAATCCAATAAGCACAAGTCAAGATATCACTTTTTAAAGGTTTAAATGAGTCTCAATCCTTAAGAATCAGTGGTTGTATCCTTTTAAGACATAGTACCTAAGATGTGTAAAAAATAACGACGTGGAGGGCCACAAAGGAGGAGATGCGTCGGAAAGTAAAGCAATGCGTTGGTTTTTCCAGCACACAAACGCGGGGAGTCCTTTATTTTCACGTGGCAAGGTTGTGAGTCAATTTCCGGGAGCGCAGCCTTTGTTCCCTACTGTGGAGCAGGGATATTTTGACACCCAGGGATGATGCATGGAAAATCCTGAACACGCTGGTAGGATAGAGCAGGCGCTGCATCGATCCGGTACACAGTGCAGATTTTTCAGCTGCGAGACAGGCGCGCCATTGATTTTTGCAGGCGTCTTTGATGGCCTTGAGACTTCAGAACAGGAGGCAACACTTGGAGAGCACTTGTGGGGGAAAGCAGAGTCCCGCCAGCAGAGTCCCGCCAGCAGAGTCAGGGGCCAGCAGGCAGCAGAGCAACAAGCAGGAGAACAGTCCATATTAGTCCTTTAGGCAGCACCGGAGTCCCTCTGACAGAGTCCAGTTGTAGGTCCAGAAGCGTCAGATTTGAGGGCGGTCCCTGACCCAGTATTTTTACACCCAAATGTGCCTTTAAAGAGTGGTTTTGAAGTGCACCAGCTCCCCCTTACAACCCAGTCCTGTCTGCCAGGAGATCTGTGTTTTGGGGGTTTGGGGGGGGGGGGGGGGGGTGTCAGGCCACTCACCTTCTAAGTGTAAGTCAGAGTGACTCCACCCTTCCTGCCCAGGGAGACCCATCTGTATGCAGATGCTGCCTTGTGTACTGTGTTTATGGCTGTCTGGATGGAATGCACAAAGGGAGCTGTCAATCAGCACAGACCAGACATGGATTGGAGACAGGCTGTAAGGCACAGACAGCAGTAAGTGCAGAGAAATGCCTACTTTCTAAAAGTGGCATTTCTGACATAGTAATGTAGAATCCAACTTCACAAGTAAGCAAGATTTCTTACTACTATTCCAACCATACCAAACATGACAATGCCACTCCTCTTGGATAAGAAATTACCACTTTGAAGTATATAAGGGAATTTCCCATGCTGGCCAATGAGAGGAGCAGGCTTCACAATAGTGCAATACGACTTTGGGAGTTTTCTGTTACCAGGACATGTAAAATGCATAAGTACAGGTCATGCCTTTTACTTACTTAGCACCCTACCCTTTGGGTTACCTACGGCCCACCTTAGGGGTGACAAATGTAATAAAAAGGGAATTTAAGGCTTGGCAAGTAGTTTTAAAAGCCAGTCGAAGT
Source organism: Pleurodeles waltl (assembly GCF_031143425.1). Taxonomy (NCBI): domain Eukaryota; kingdom Metazoa; phylum Chordata; class Amphibia; order Caudata; family Salamandridae; genus Pleurodeles; species Pleurodeles waltl. The sequence goes on from NC_090447.1 coordinate 552,614,503, forward strand.
GCCAGTGAAACTGCACACACAGGCCTTGCAATAGCAAACCTGAAACATGATTAAGGGGCTACTTATGTGGATGGCACAATCAATGCTGCAGGCCCACTAGTAGCATTTAATTTACAGGCCCTGGGCACATCTAATGCACTTTTTCTTGGTACTTTTAGGTAAATTAAATATACCAATTTGGTATGAGCCAAGGTTGCCATGTTTAGAGGAGAGATCACAATGACTTTAGCACTGGTTAGCAGTGGTAAAGCCCTCAGAGTCCTAAAATCAGCAAAAACAAGTTCAGAAGAAATTGAGGGAGACAGGCAAAAAGTTAGGGAAGACCACCCTAAGGCTGCCAGGTCTAACACCTTCCATCTCCATAACCAGGCACAATGACCTACTGTACTTACCTCTCAAATCTTTCTTGAGCCTGTCTTGGATGCTTAGCAGATGAGTATCATTACCCCTGCTTTCTTGCTTGGGCCGATGAAAAGTGTTGTACGAGGAACCATTTTGATTTCATCCTATTCCAGTCCTGTCTGTGGAGGTGTGTGACGTTAAGACAAAGGTCTCTATTTGTTTCCCCAAAACAAACAAGTATTAGCTGGCGAATTAAGGCCCTTCATGTTAAAAGTGATTAGCCTAACATGGCCTAGTAAGAGGTTCTTATGTAACTCTTTCCCCATCCCTCAGCCATTTTGATACCCTCCCAATCGCCATTCACCTTGCCCACCTTATGGCTGTTAAACCTGCACCCCCACACACCCTCAAACAAACCCTACTAATTGAAACCAAGCCCCCTCTCCCTCAATATTGGTGCATATAACAAGAACATTTTAATGCAGAACAAAATCAAGGACTCTGCTGGCTCCTGTCCAGGACATCGTGCTCATCCTGTTCCTTCCATGTTACCGATTGTCTGATTGCTTTGCCACTGCTGCTGTTTTTCCCATCTGCTTTATTAGGCCTTAAGTAAACTGTCCTGGGCACCAGAAGATCTTGGTCACCTCTCTAACTGGTCAAAGGCTCTTATGTCTCCTCCTCTCACTCCGGAGCTGTACTCTGCATCACCGCTTAGTGAAGCTCTGGATCTCCTTAATCACCTCTGATTTAGCTTGCTCAACACCTGCAGCCAACAGGATCTTCTTGCTTCTCTTTTGCCCATTTTTCCTCAAATTAGGTTCTTGAGTTCAGCGATTCTCATCCCCTGGTTCCAGCTAGTGCTTCTGCTATCATCTGACCGATGGAGCACCTTCTGTGCCTGTTCTGCAGTTCAGATTGTGCTTTTGACCTTTCAGCTCAAAGAGGAGACAAGCCAGATACCACAATAGTATGTGAGGTTTCTGCATTGGGGAAAGTCTTTGACCACTCTATGGCTTCATTTGAGGGTGACTCCAACTAGAGCCGGGGGGTAAAAACAGTTCATGGCTTTCAAAAACTTTCCACCCTGCTTCCTTGCATGAGACATAATTGCATTCTTCTCCACTAAATAATGGACTCTAATAAGTATGCTGTGGGGTAGGTTTAGGGAAGGGAGATGCTTTTGGCTGCCCTTCAGTAGTACTCTATGTGGGCGGTCAAGCTGAATAGAAAGGGCTATGGGTCACCCCACTGACAGCATGGAAGCAGATTTTGGACACAATCCTGTATGCCCTGCCCTTTCGTGTTTTGCTGCAGCTTCCTTATTTGAAAGATAATGGGGACAACTTGATCGCCAGATCCTCCTGCTTGAACAAGATCACTCTCTATTTCTCCTGTTGCAGAATGGGTTTCATCCATTCGGTACGTCTGGCTTTTTCTGTTTTTCAATCAGTAGGCTGTGGATCTCTTACTGTGTGTGAGTCTCACTACCTGTGTCTCACCCACGGTAATCACGTTAAACAGTCTGCACATGTTTACCATCGGTGTCCGTATTTTAAGATAAGGCCTCTGCAGTGCGAAATTGTAAGGGGCACTTAGCTGGTTACATGTGAACATGTGTACACACGTGAGGGCTGCGTGTGAGACTACCACTGTATGGAGCCCAGTAACTCCGCACAGGTAGCCTGGCGCAGAGGGGACTCTTCAGGGTTAGATATTGATGTGGGGTAGTCCTTATATTAGTGGGCACTCGTAGGTAAAGCCAGTAAAGTTTACTGTTTTGTCTGCAGTGACACTTTATTATACAAATAAGACAGAATGTGCCTTACAGGGCAATTTTGCTTCATTTTGGCCTAGAAAGTCCACCAAGATATCAAATGGCAAAAGGGAGGGAAAAGTGTTCGCCCGGTTGAAATATACAAGTACCAAGCAGATATTTGTACATCTTATGGGTTGGCCACAATTATCATATTTTGCTAGCTCAGCTGAGGAACCGAGCACTGTGCTGGGCCAAGTTAATTACTCTGCTCCAGAGAGAACAAAGGCTTCACCACACAAAAGGAGTAATTAACAGTGCTTCCCTCAGCTCCAGAGGAAGGGGTTTGGAATAAAATCTGCATCTGTTCATTAGCTGTCACAACGTACCATGGCTAGAGACAGCACAGGGCAACCTAACAAAGGAGGAAACTTAAACAACCTGAGCCAACTCAGGACGGAGCTCCCCTGTGAGGTTTTGGTGGAATGGCCCTAGCAGTGATGTCAGCAGGGGCCAGAGCTGAGGTTCCCAGACGAGATGTGACCTGTGAGTTCTGGATAGCGCCATCTTTGATTGCCCAAGCATGCTAATGCTGTGCAGGAGGATTGGGGCAGGAGTGGAAGGGTGACGTGGCACTCTATGATTGGCAAGGCTGTCCGGCATCTAGAACCTTTCACCCCATTTAAAAAAAACTCTTACACACAGGAGAGACAGTGCTTTTTACTGGAACTGAACGGCTGCAACAGCCTTGGACAACTAGAAGGACAAGCCTCCTAATAGCCTAAAGGACTAAGGACTCTGCCCGCAGTTGACCCCAGGACCTGTGAGTCGCCTTTCTAGGCCAGGAGGCCTGCTGAAACTGCTCCTCGTGGCTAGAGCTTGCCAAAGAAGCACAACAAAATACCTGGGTCTAACAATTAAAATAAAAAAGCCAGTGTTAAGGAAATAGCTGAAACATCAACTCTCAGCAATTTCCTTAACATAGTTTTTTGTTTTAATTGTTAGACTGAAGTATTTTGTAATGCTAGTTTGTGTCATAAGAGTGTGCACCTCCTTGGTTTTGAAATATTCCCATTGGCCCTTTTGTGTTATTGGCTAGAGCTCACCATGGGGAGAGGAATTAGACCAACAGGTCCCGAGATATCACAAGAGAAAATGTGGGTGACTTTTGACCACTGCAAGAGAACAGAGCACGTGGGGCTCCACCTCTGTTTTCAAGAATTATCCTTCGGTTGGGACAGGACCCGAGGGTTAGCACAGATTTAATTATTGGGCCCAGAGATGGAGGTGCGTGTGGGCCTCCTCTTCGCTTCTTTAATTGCTGGGGTCTGACACAAACTAAAAAGACCTGGCGAGAACCAAGAAGGTAATCCGGGGCCCCATGCCAAGGTAAGGAGTCATGAGGAGCATGCCACACCCCCAAGAAAGGCCGTGGGCCATCTCTGCCCATGTCTGGATGTCAGGGCAGAGGGCTGCAGAGCCCACCTCCAGCGGACGTCAGCAGGAGAAAAATAATCCTTGCTCCCATGCCAGCATAGCTCTGTGTCAGCCAGGCAGGGAACCGACCAGGCAGTGTGGGAGAGGGCTCCTTGCATCGCCCCAGCTACCTCACATTGCAAGCGTTCGCCGACTGCATCCTGAATGACAATGATACTGAACCTTGCCTCACAAGCCCTATTGATAGCTTTATTGGAACCTTTGCTGCACAATGCATCTCCAACACAGGACCCAAACTGCAGCCCACAGCTTCTTCAGAACCGCTGCTGCGCAATGCATCCGTGATGCATTATCTTGCAATGCTCCGCAACCAGGATTTAACTTATATTGTTCAGCGGGCCTAACTTGGTCCCTGTAGCCATCATGCGCTCCATCGTGGTTGGCCTGAACTTGTGACTTTGTCTCGGTCTGGTGCGACCAGATAGTCACAGTCGGTGCTTTGTGGTTCTAAGCACAGTTTTTCCGAAAATCTTTAAAACTGAATATTTCCATTTCTACTGATTAGATTTTTGTTGTTTCCTTGTCAATTTATTAAATACATTTCACACTATTTTGCTAAATTGGAGTGAGATTTTTCTTGTGCTGTGTTTTCACTTTATTGCTATTTGAGGTGCTGCATAAATACTTTACACACTGCCTCTGAGATAAGACTGCTTTTGTGCCAAGCTACCAGAGAGTTAAGCAAAGGTTAATTTGTGTTTCACCCTGAAAAGAACTGTGGTTACTGCTTGAGTAGGGCTTCACCCCCTCAGATGATATCCAGTTTCAATTCTTAAAGACATGTCTTCAGATCCAACTGAATGGTGCTCACCTCTTCCTTTATTCCCTGAAGGAACTACCGCAATATTTCATAGGAGATAACTGACTCTTTAGTGGGGAGGGCTTCTGTCCGAATAAAATGTAAAGTATTGGGAGCACCCCCTTTATCAACTTTGGCTCCTAAGGACAAGTAATACGTTTTTTCAGTAAACACTCCCTCTTGCCTTTCAATGCTGCCATTTTGTCAGCTAACCCCACCACTCACCCTTAATTTCGTAGCAAGTAGGGGCTTGCTTGAAGTCTATGAGGCCCATTAATTTGCTTCACCTGCCATTTAGGTGAGGACATTCTGTGTCGTGATGTTTGCAGTGCTAATTGAGCGGCTATAGAGTGTGACAGCCAAGAACATCTGGACCTGATAACCCTCTGTCCTGGCGTGCCTTAGGACATATGCCTCCTAGACACAGCTACCTGTCTCCATTTGGTCTAGGTCCTGTGTTTGTGCAAGGATGTATGAAAGCCTACCCCTCCAATGGGTGGTCACCCATGCCTATATCTAACAGTTACCACGGAAAATATGTAAAACATGGTGCCCCAGAAACCAACAGACAGCAGGCTCATGCTTAGGCTTCACTGTACACTGATCCTGGTTTGTTGTTAGCTGTTGGACAGGTGTGCAATGATTATGGAAGCCCTCTTTATGCATGCGCCATTGCATCTTAAAAGAACCTCCCAATCCCAGATCTTAGCAAGCTGTTAAGCAGTGATGTAGCTCCTTATAAGCAAGTGCCAGGCACTGGATGCTCTGCCTCCAGTATGGCCTCACCTTAGGTCTGGCCCCAGCTGCGTTCATGGAGACCTGTCAGTGCTCACCTCTTGTGCTTCCTCTTCCATAGGGCCGTGCAGCTGTTCTGTTTCCAGATGAATGTTTGGTCTCAGTCTTTGGCTGTAGCTTGCTGCCTGGTGGCAGGCCATCTCCCTTCCCGTCACCAAGCATCCGTCAAGCAGTGCCAGGCAGAGCATGAATCAGGTGGGCACCCTCAGAGTGTCTAGGCCTTCCCTGTGCCGACATCTCAAATTCACTGCAGCTCTCACATAAGGCCTTGGTGCCACCATCTCTTAATTGCCATCCCGACATCTTTCAGCCTCTTGTTCCGCCAGATTGTCCACTCCACCAGACCAGCTATAAGCTTCCAGGGGTCACTCTGCTGCGATAACCCATGAGGCTGCTTCTGCACGTCTTTCTCGAAAGACACAAGATGTCTGACACCTCTTCCTCTCATTCTTGTTCGCAACCACTAGATTTGTTACATGCGACTTGCAGCATAGAGTCCTGTTAATATAATGTGTTGGGAATACTGAGGCTCTTGTCTACGCCATTCCCCAGGAGACCACATCCTCAATCACATTTTGTAGTCGTCCCACAACCATCACACCTGCCACTACTTTACCGCAACCCCAAATTAGACTCTGACGTACCATTTACCTTACAGACTGTTTTATCCCGGAAATATATTAAAGTCGGACACATAATTTTATAGCAATATTCCACAATCAAAGTTGATACCACCTGTAGAGTCACTGTCTAAGGAAGCTACAGGAACTGTATGTTGTATGAAATAACAATTATATTCTTTCATATGAAGCGATCTGCGGATACAATGTTTTAGCTAATAATATTGATAGCAGACTTACCTATTAATATGGCTCTGCAAAACGCATAGTGATGATCAGTGCTTAATTTGTATAATAGGCACCAGGGCCCAACGTTTTGCAACGAAGTCCATGGCCAGCACCACTGAATGTCGGTGTGCCAAATAAAAAGCTTGAGTATTCTTGATTCTACCTGATGCCTCCTTAATCCACCAGCAGATGTTCCCTGCCCCGTTCTCTCACTCTTGGTGATCCTTGCATTCTCCCTTTGTCATGGTTTTTCATTTTTTTGTATTCCTCCTCCTGTCCCCTTGGGTGTTTGGATCAAATTCTGATTAGTGAAAATAAGTACCGGTCACCAAAAATAAGTACCATTCTCAAAAAATAGCGCTGGTGGGCCTCACCTGCAACCGTCGGGACAAATTAAGCACTGGGGGCCGCAGTTCAACAACTGCCAAGAAAAACTAAGGAAAAAAAGTTACCAAGAGCAATCTTTTCCAGTTTTTATTTAAGCAACAGAACACAACAATTCTTGACAAAAATATACAAACAAAATCTGCCTTTTGTACATCATGAAATTGTATGTTTGAACAGTCCCTTACCAAAGTACGTAGCCTGGAAAAAACAAGACAGTGCCACAGAAGAAAAGTGTTCCGTTTCCTTTTTGTTCATAACCTCCCCGTCTTCATACCTTTCGTTGTACAAAATGCATCATGCACCAGGTAGCTCATGCTGGAGTTTCGTTCTGCTGAAATGTTTGTCCTTAACAAATCGAACTGTTCGTCTGTTCTCTGAAAACTCTTGTCACAGCAACAAATTCCACCCTTCAGGAATCTAAAAATGATGATTAAATGGAAAAGAGTGGGTGCTCAAAAATACCTCCTGTGAAATAATGGTCCCTCTATAAAGATGCATCTTGCATTGAACGTTCAATTTGTCAAGTAAACAAAGGCCATTCTTCGTCTGGACAACGATATGACAAAAGCAGCAATGCCTCAACTTATGAAATGTAGGTTTCCTTCTTTCAAGCAGCATTAGTAGATTGCTCGAGGATTTTTGGTGCTGTAGTATGCTTCGCTTGCAGCTACATAGGCAGATTCTGGAAAGAAATCCTCGTAATATTCAGCAAGAAACCTACAAATAAAAATAGGACAAGGAACAGATCAGCATAAGATGAAAAATAGCATTAATATAGTAATTTTTTTATATAGTGCCGATATAAAATCCCTTTCAGGTGGCCATGAGGCAAGCAGATGCTACAGGGCTGCAGCAGTGGGAGCAAGAGTCATTTGCCTCTTATGTCCCACCCTGCTATGGCGCTGTAAATTGGGCTATGTACAACCCCTTCAGCAGTTTCACTTCTAGCGGCAAAGACTACAAGGGCACACATTTGGCAAGTGTCATGGGGCTAGCCACTAGGCATGTCCATCGAGGCACACTTGGGACAAATCCCAGAAGCTTGCAGTGTTCTTCATAAGAGTGGGCAGGTCAGGAATATTTGCGGCAAGTGCCAAGGCAGTAACAGCAAGTCAACTCATGCACACTTGGCGAATTCCATGATTCAGTGATAGTCACTTCTTCAGCTGCATAGACTGCTCGTCGCAGGTGGGGCAAGTGCATTGCTTGTGACAGCAGAGTCAAAAGGGTGATCCACTTGGGTGCACTTCAGCAGTGCCGCAAATCCTCCGCAACTGCTATATTGACTAGCTCAGAGATTGCAGTATGCCAGTCATCCTTTCCCAAGTCCTTCGGATGAACCCACAGCACTGGGATCAACTGCTCTTGCCCATGCCAGCGGTCCCACTACTCCTGCAGGGTTGGCTTGCTTCTTCCCTCTTTTTCGAGACAAGATAGTTCTAAGCTTTTTAGGACAAAGAACAGCTGTTCTTTCTGCTCAGATGCCAGGTGATGTCGCCTCATCTCTGTAATTGGTTAATAGGCATGCACCTGTTCAGGTTGTGCAGATTCCTCTGAGTAATTTGCAAAGCACTCCTTCCTTGCTCAAAGACAACTTGCCAAGACTTCCTAGTCTTATATTGGTAGAGCAGAAAGGGTGTGTATTCCCTGTCTGTACTTCCAAAACCAGATTTGGGTCAGTTCGCTTTTCATGTGTCCTTTTAAGGTGGTCTCCTAGACTCAGCCTTTTTCTACAGTGACACCTTTCACAGCAGGGTCACCACAAGGTTGGAGTACCCACATCACAGATATAAGGAGGTGAGAGAGTATCGCTTTCTCACAGACCCTTCACACTCTGACAACAGACTCTGCAGTTCCGCAGTTCACACCTTCTATCCTTCTCCCCAACTTCAGTGCTTAGTTCCCCTCCCTCCAATCTCAGGAATGCCTGTAATACACTTCCAGTGTCTAGGAAAATATCCTCACCTCCATCTTATGCATATGACAGACCAGGGGCCTGCAAAATTGAACCCACAAGCTTAATTTACCGTGCATCACTCACACATGTACAAAATATGTAACACACGGACCACACACAAAAACACAAATGCGCTAGTGATATCGATGCAAGGATCTGTGATTACCTGCAGCAACAGAATTCTACATGAGTGGGCACCAGGACTTTGACAAAGATAACAAGGTCTGGTCAAACTAGGATCACTAAAAACATGGTACGCTGCCACCACAGCGCTACCTGTTGAAACTATAACAGGGTCAGCAGTCCTCTGTTACTATGAAGAGTGCACATGGCATATCCTTCCAGGTCCAGGAGCTGACTTGCATGAAAGGACCAGCCTATGCATTTGCACACACTCAAGAGTAGCGCGAGCGTAGGGCCATAAATCCCCCATAAACAGGATACCAGATACTCGAAGTTGGCCACTCAGGGTAGGGGAAACAACTGTGCCACATGCAGGGAACATTCCCGTCCCAAGAGCTTACAAAAGAGTCTTACTGTTTTTTGGGCGCTATCAATAACAAATGGTAATAGCCTTGTTTCATGGTATTTAGTTTATCACTTTAGAAAAAATAAAAGTCTGAGTTGACCCTGCCTATTTAAACTACTGATCAGAACACTCACACAGATTTTAGAAGAGAATGCCTAATTAAATCTGCCAATGCTGAATCAGAATAAAATTACTAAAACAAATGTACGTTAAAGCAATTAATAACAAGTTATCAGAAAAATCTTAGAGGCCACTAGTGACACAGTTCCTACCTCAGTCGAGCAATAACAAACACAATGGGCAAGGAAAATCTTACTTACCCAGTAAGCATCTGTTCGTGGCATGTAGTGCTGTAGATTCACCTGCTTAGCTCAAGGCATGTGTGGCTGTAGACACACATACTTAGCGCAGACCGAAAAATCTGTAGCTAGCGTCTTGGGTTTGCAGTTGTTTGAAATAATGTACATAGAACTTCTTGGCCCATGTTGGCTTGTTGACGGGCCAGAACATCTACACAGTAATGTTTTGTAAATGTATGTGTGTAGACCAAGTAGCTGCTTTACATATGCCAGCTATAGGTATACTTCCTAGGAGGGCCACTGAAGCTCCTTTTTTTACGAGTGGAGTCAGCTCTAGGAGGGATAAGTAAAGTTCTTTTAGTTTTAGCAAAGCATGATTGGATGCACTTGACAATCCAACATGCAATTCCTATGTGTGGTTTTGAAAAGGAAACAAAGAGCTGTTGTGTTTTCGTAAATGCTTTTGTTCTATTAATGCAATACGTGCGGACTCATTTGACATCTAACCATGTTGGATCCTATCCAACAACCACTGGTCAGAGGTGATGCTCCACCAGGCAGGAAAAGAAGCCTTGTAGTTGACCCCTGACAGATGTTGTGTGGGTTGAATGGATTGTTGGTAAGTCAGGGTTTGGTGTAGATTGCAGAGTGTTTAGTAAAACCACCCTTGTCTTTCCCCATGGAATTATGCCCCTAGAATTTTCCCTGGGCGTGATGGTTTGTACATGGGGATGTTGGTAGGATGTGGCAGGGTCTGGGTAGGTGTATTTATTGTTCCTCCGCGATAGGGGAAGCTGTGAAAGGAGCCACGTTGTGAAGATGTCTGTTTCACTCCCAAATCTTTGGCTGTTTCATTAGCTTTCTTGATTTTCTCAAGTAGAGTGTCCACATGAAGGCCAAAGAGGTGTCCACTGTCAAAAGGAAGTGAGAGTATGTTTTGTTGCATTTTGGGTTTGAAGCCTGAGACTGTAAGCCAGGCACGATGTCTTAGGAGCACGCTGGAGATAATGCCTCTTTCTGCTGTGTCAGCTGCATCAAGGGTGTAGTGAATGGAGATATTTGCAATTAATTTACCCTCGGAGGTGATCTAATTTGCCCTTTTTTAAGTTCCTCAGGGAAATGTTGGAGGAGCCCCTCTATCTTGATCCTATGCGCTCTGTCTTAGTGAGAGCGGAGGCCAAAGAAGTTGGCAGTTCTTCATTGGTGGTCAGACTGGTCAGCTACCCTCTTCATCTATTTTTTTAGCTTTCTTTATCTGGTGGGGACGCCTCCTCCGATGTTTGCGAGTTGGCTCTTTTTCTCACTCTGGCAACCACCAGAGAGTCAGGAGGGAGTTGACTATTAATGTATGTAGGGTCAATTGGGGAATATTTTTTCATCGACCTTAGGGTTAATGACTCGGGCCTTAACTGGGTCTTTTTAGGTGGTGCAATCTTTTTCGCTCCTTCCAAAAACCTATTCACTACTGGCGATGTGAAAAACCTTCTCCCTATATGGCCCCTTATATAGGCCACTAATAGCTGCTAAATGTACTTTAAAGAAGCAAAGTTCATTTTGCTTTCTACAAGATGTGTTAAATATTTTAGCACTGACCTTTGTCTTGTATTTTGTCTCAGTAATCCCTGCTTAGAACACTATAGTGAGTATCTCTTTGATTTAGCAGTATATCACTTTCTAGTCGCTGGTATTCTTGCTTCTCTAATGATAGCCACTCTCTTTTCTGGTAACCCCAATCAAATCAAATTACCAAACTCATAGTCCACAGGAGCCAATCTGTCAGGTTCAAAAATTCCAGGTCTGGATAGAGAACTCTTCCTTTTTCCAATGACAATAGATCCTGTCTTCTTGGTAACTTTACAATTCTTCCTTGTGCCAATTCGATCAATTCTTGAAACCATGTCTGTCGTGCCCATTGTGGGGCCATTAGTACTAATATCATCTTGCTCATTCTGCATTCCAAGATCACCTTGTGTAGGGAGCTGGGTTCTGGTTGAAGTACCCACACACACTTTTTTGCCTGTTTTTTAAATGCAACTTTGACTGAAGTGCACTGGGTTCCTGCTAACCAGGTCCCCACTGCCAGTGTTCCTTCCCTAAAACAAGGCACCTTGGTATCAAACATCTTGTATTAATAAACCCTCACTAATTCTATTGATGGATGTATTAATACATGCACCCAGAGGGCCCTGTAGAGGTGCCCCCTGAAAAACAATCAACTGCTGTGAGCCCACTGACCGGTTCTGGACAGTCTGCCACCAACAGACGAGAATATGACCCACCACCCCCCCACCCCAAGGGTTAGAACCTTTGCTCTCTGCCTGTCCGGGCTCGGTTGTTAAACCCCCCCCCCCAGAATTACCTGCATTCCAAGAGACAGAAGCTTCAAAGAAGCCCACTGCCTTTGGTATGCAGATCTGGCCTTCCTCAGAGGAAGATACCAAACCCCTTGCCCCAGGACCCACCCGGCACCTCAACAGGTGGGAAAATTAGCTATGGTGGAGAAGTGTTGCATTTCTAGGCTGGACGCACCCCTAGGGTGACCAGCCTGAAGCGAACACAGCCTAGGAAATTCCACCAGCTTGTGTGTAGTGGAATTTAGGAACTCTGGACAGGGTGATGTCCACTCCCACAAGAAGTGGTCATCTAGGGGGTGTAGTGAACCCAAGAGTGAGTAGTCCATTGGCTACTACCCTTCCTTCCCATTAACGTCCCCTAAATGGAGTATTTTGGGGACTCCTTGATACCAAGACTTTGGATCTCCTCTTTTGACACTAAAGGAGTGGACAAGAAACCTACTGAACCCGAGAACTGAGGAGCATGAATGACTTGACAGAAAGACACCCCCCTAACCCCCCCAAGATGTAGCTAAAGCTAACTCGTCACTGTCTACTACCAAGTAATCTTTTTTGTATTAACAGAAAAGTGTAAATGGTATCCATAGTACCAGTCCCACGGCATAATAAAGAAACATTTTAAGCAGAAGAATTGACGTAAGAACCAAACTGTTGATGCAGGTAACCTGAACCACTCAAGAAAATGAAAACAACAAACAAACACAATAATACAGAATTATTTTCCTGCCTGGAAATGGAGACATAAGCGATTAAAGTGTGACAGCGTAGATTCATTACACATAATATTTAGTTTTCTGTTTAAATATTTGCACATTCTTTACAATCAACATGTATTACATGAGTTACCTCAGGAAAAGCTCAAAGTGCTTTACCAAAGCCTTGAGGTTTTTATCAGAAAAGAACATCTTTCCCATTATTTCGGGTAGTTTAACTGTTGAAAAAAAAAAGACACAAGAGGAAGGTCAACATAAATGAAATAATTGTGCAACACAAGAGTCAAGTTAAACAAATATTAATCCTGTACTACATTTAGCAGAAAGAAAAACTCTTTACAAGTGACTCACTTTTCTAATTTGTTACCTTTGTGCCTAAGCCGTTTCTGTCACACACTCAGTGCCGGGGCAGGTGCTCATAGATGCGACATTGGTGGGAAAGTGGTCTTCAAAAACAGGAGAGTACCCTGAATTTCCTGAAATGCACCCTTGTTTCACACAATCTTAGTTGGGATGGCAATGTCTGCTGTATGGCATACAGGCGTGTTCCCCTTTCCTGAGGGCCAGACTGCATGAGAATCTGGTATCCTGACTTTTATTTGAGCACTAGCATCACACTAAGGTCAGCATGAGAGCAGGTCTAGGCCTGACTATTTGAGGTCTTGGATCTGTCCCGTTTCTTAGTGAGGGTGCACAACTTGTGCTCTCATAGTTGGCAGAGGACTAATGCCCTCATCCTGGGTACAGCACGTACAGCAATGGTAGCAACATACTGTGATTTGAGATTGATAGTGTGACCAGACATTTTTATCTTTGCAAGAGAGGTTGCCTACTGGCCAACTCTGTTTAAAGTTCTGCTGTTATGTGAATGCCCTGAACCTTGTGTTGACATCCTGAGTGTATGCGGAGTGTTTGTGCATGCATATGTAGCGTGCATTTAGCATACTTACAGTAGTAGCCGAAGTAATGAAGCCAGCTGGATTTGTTTTGGATGCCCCTGGTTTGGCATAGCACAAAACAGAGGGCAAGGACAGTTTCCCCAGACAGCGCAAGTAGACTGTCTGCATTCTTGTGAGGGAGGATGAGGATTCAGATACTGAAGTGCGGAGGGAGGAGTCAGGTCTCCCTTAATATATTCTATGAGGACTTTTGTTAGCAAATGACTGCTGATTAGCACTTCCTGAGCATTGTCATTTGGATTGTGGCAGGGGTGAAATACGGAACTGCAGTTTCTGTTGTGCAAGAGGAAGACAGTTTGTAGATCAGGCCTGTCTTATTGTCTGTCCCTAATTACAGCTTCAGCGATGCTGATGATTGCGAGATTCAGAAAATTGATGCTTCACTGTGACTGTGGTGTGGATTATCCAGTTCGGAGACAGCTTCAGTGCTAGCTGCTTAGTGAAGCATCACTTTAACAAAGGCTGTGTGTGGTGAGCAGCCCGGGAAGAAAACCTAAAAATAGAAGCACTTGAAACTGTTTTTTAAGTTTGAGACAATGGATCCATATCTCTTGACTAGGATATGTGTATATAAGTGACGGGTGTGAATGGTGGGACTGTCTTCCAGTCCTTAATGATCAAGGCAGTGAGTGCTCTGCAGATTACTTAAATGACTGCAGTCAGCCAGTCTCCCGCAAGTGATAGAACATCAGCTGAAGTATGCTCTTTTAACTGGAGGAGTCGAGCTTCTGCCTAGTACCTAGAAGTCTGCCTGCTGAAAGAGAAAAACAGTCTGCGTGGCTCTGCAGTAGAATACACTATCTACGAAGAGAAGCCCATCATGTCCCTAGGATAGTGTGACAGCCCAAGAAAGCAGAGTGCCTGAGGGCAAAGCCAGGAGTCACCTATTGTGGCAAGGTCTCTTAGAAGTTTCCAGGCATGATCCGCAAAAGTTATAGTGACTGCTTCAGTCCACTTGGTGCTACAACTGCTGTTGTGGCAGTCCCAGACAGATCTCTGTGCCTGTGGCAGCTTGAACAGTGGCCAAACAGCTTAGACTGGGCTTCCCGCCACCTTCTTGGTCAGACAGGACCATAACAGCGAGGCACACACATGCATGTATGTATGTATGCACTGGACTGAGATCGGGCAGCTGTACAGGGAGAGAGGGAGAGAAATCCTGGCCTCCTCAGCGACTCCGAAGACTGTGGTCAACTACCATGCGGAAAGGGATGAAGCCACCGGGTCAACATTGGATGAACACAAAAGACTCGGAGACTAACATGTTGACCAACTACACCACCAAGGGTGAGAATATTTAAAGCGAATGGACCAAGTGGGCATTTGAAATGTGGGACACCAGAAGCTGGAATCATGCTTCTTCCATAACTACTGGGAAGGACTACCTCAACAAGGATCACCCAGGAGGGAGATCGCACAAAGTGAATAGGCACTTGCACTGGCACAAGGCAAAATCGCTTCCAGGATCATATGATTGACTTGTGTAGTATTTAATACAGCTGTGAGAATAAAAAAGTTCTTGATTTTCTATAAAAAAAAATAAAAAAAAGACCAGCCACTGGCCTTGACACTGAAGTTGTTGTGTCATCAACCTGGCTATTTCTCATGACATCTCTTTTATTACTAAATATCTAGACCTCATGAAGTGCACCAGTCTTATTTTTATTATATAAATGTATTTTAGAGTTTATAGAAATTGATACAGCTGCACATTAAAACTGAAAGAAAAAGAAAACAAAGCTACACGTCACAATCTGCAAAACAAATCCTCGTAAAAATCTGTATGAAGTGTCTCGTATGAATGGACATGCAGCTCAATAATTCTGTCATCCATGGTAATGGCCTCAATTAGGGTAGTACAGATGCCCACAAATCCATTAAGGTAGCCTTTGAAATGTCCACCCTCATTCAACTGGCATGATCAAGGTAAAGATACAAAATCTCAGACAAGATGAAATTTACTTAAAGAAGGAAATCAATAAAAGGAAACCATGAAATGAATCTGAGTAACTGATTTGTGGAGAATGGGACTGCACCGGAACAGGTCAAAGGCACCAGTAGGTAAAACAATACGCTAAAAAATAATTTTCTGAGCCTGTCAACAAATATATGAACAAAGCACTATGCCATACCAGTATTCTGTATGTGTTAAAATAAATAATAATAATGTATATTTTGCAAATCATTACTTCATTGTATCTATTTTATTTACCTAGGACTAAAGCAACTTTCAAAAAACTTCTATTGCAACAAAACATCTGTTATGGAATAAGTGAGCATTCCTGTTTTACATTAATGTATTTTTACCCAACCATTGCAGTAAATGGAATACTTAAGTACATTAACATAAAACTATTGTATTTCTTACCAAACAACCTCAACAAGTGTTGTGAACCATAGATGTAAGATGGAGGAGGTGGCTGATCAGTGTTTGCATAGTTCTCTGGCATTAGTTTCCAAGACAATACCTGTACAAAATATGAACAGACTAAAATTAGAAAGATTACGTTAATTGTTGTTTCTAACTTTGTTAAAGTAGATTCTTCATCAATCATATAATGCACAGTGTTGCTAAAACAAATAATAACAGTAGAAGTGCCCATGCATAGAGTGATAGAACTTCTTGGATTTTACTCAACTCATCTAAAAAAAAAAACATTGAAAAAACTATTTCAGAATGTGCTGCGTTGTTCCCTTATAGCTTACACCTATGTGAGGGAACCAATGCCTACCAAGGACTCAATGATTGACTATACATGGAACTTGTAAAACTAGTTAGGAGGTACCAAGTGACTGAAAAATGATTAATGCGAATGAAGAACAATGTGAAATGAGAATGTATAAATGAACAAATAAACTGAACACTTACAAAGCACAAAAGTTAGCTCAAAAGCATCATGGTGCTAGTAATGTAGTTTAGCGAAGGCCAGAGGAAAAACTCAACTCAACAGGGAGGGTTTAAGTGCCCTCCAAATGGTGAAGTAGTTATTGTTTTGGCAGAGTTAGAGGTGAAGGTCATTACTGAGTGAAGGTGTGACATTATTACTCAACTATTCTGCCATGGAGCAAAATTCCTCAAATCGTAATAGGACAAACAACTTTCTCTCCTGACATGTGGACCCATCAAAGCGCACATCCATTACAGATGCTTGAATGTCTTCTGAGAACCGGTTTGCAAGGGTGCCTTCTAAGCACAAAACAGGTGCCAATAGCTCTACCTATGCAGTCTGTGTGCCCAAGTCAATAAGGTGTGTTCTGACCATACTGTATTGTTTGGGCCAATAGGTCCTGTGGTCTTCTGTGGTGACCAGCATGATTATGCTGTCCAAGACTCAAAGCATCTGTGAACCTACCCACATAGTATAGTGCATTAAGAAATCAGCGGTCAAAGCTGGCAGAGGAGAACATTTTCTATCTAAAACCATTCATTAATTTTGACTCCAATTTGCATTCACCTAACTTGTCAATGACTGAACCACCAAGATTTCAGGTGTAGGATTGTTAGTCTGGAAATCCAGGTCAGGGGAGGCACAGGTTGGCTAACCAAAGGATCACGGCATGGCCTAGACCATGTAGCCATGAAGGTGTCATGACAGATTCAATAAATGGCAAAAATGGTTTAGATGAAGATGGCCCTGGTGGCAGAATTTCAGTGGGCAAATTTGCCTGTGTTTCAATATTGGGCAGTAAGAAGACTTTGGTTGCCTTTCACACCACTACTGCAGAAGTGGCACTTTGCTCTGTTTCTGGCCAAGGTGATGTGTCAAGCTCAGCCCAGTGGGATTTCTAAGTCTAAATATAAGTCAAACACATCAAAACTGAATCAAAATCAGCCCCTAGCCTCTAGTAGTAATTACCACATGGCAGAGGTCTTGAATTAGTGGTAGAACTGAACCATTCATATGAACTGCCCTGTGAGCTGTCCCGCAACTTGGAGCAGAACTTGCGTTTCAACAGTGACCCCTTATAATCACCACTGTGGAGTGTCACCTGTCGTATTTGGTGTGACCATTTTTCCTAGCACACTTGTATAAAATAATCTGAAGTTAGCAGAAAAACCAACAAAGTTGGAAGCGGAGTTCTGGATCCATGCGAAAAGGCACAGAAAGACATTAAATGATGTCAGCACACAGGAATGATGCTTATACGAGGGTCTGCTTTGTTACTTCTGGGGAAGTGCGGAGTTATCACAGAGCTACACAGCACCCTCTAACAGTGTGCTGGAGCATTGCTGGAAATATTTTCTGAATTTAGTCTGGTGCCTGGAAATATTCTAAAGGTGAGGAATCCATCAGAAGTATGCATTCAGGATGTCGTAGTTTGGTTTATTTGCATTTAACTAATTACACTATCACCGTCTCTGGTGGGCAGGACTGAACATGGTGTCAGACATAACATGGAGTGAGGTGCTGCAAGATACCATCATTATCATGAAGAGAAAATACATCATGTTCCGAAGCAGTGCAAACTTCCTTTATACAGAGCAAGTACTGGCCATGCAGCAGTGCAAGCTTATCTCACAGAAAACCCGTTGATCCAGGTTAATATAAAGTGCACCATGCAAGCCCTGTAAATTGAGTTTCAATACTGAGATATCAGTGTAACACTGCCAGATCAATGCAGGGTTATCATTCTAAGCTTGTTTTCTTTCCAAAAAGGACAAAAATGCCAGATCCCCGTGTGTGAATAACTGTTATTTCACAGTTGAGCTGCTGATTAGAAGTATGACTGTGATCACGAAGTACATTACTGCAAGATGACCATATCGCCCCCCCCCAACCCTTTGCTTTCCATCTTCCTATTTTTGCTGACTTGATTTTTCACGGCTTTAGGACTCTGCACACTTTACCACTGCTAACCAGTGCTAAAGTGCCCACGCTACCCCTTTAAACATGGTAATATTGCATTACACCCAATTGGCACATTTAAATTACTTATACGTCCCTAGTAAAGTGGCACTACTTATACCGAAGGTATGCAAATTAAAAACTACTAGTGGGCATGCAACAATAATTGGGTCACCTACTTAAGTAGCCTTTTAACACGTCTCAGATTTGCCACTGCAGCAAGGGTGTGCATTTGTAAACAACCATTTTGAAAATAAGACTCTTGCCAGACTTAAAACTTCCTTTTTAATACATGTCACTCCCAGGGTGGGACCTAAATAGCCCACAGCGTAGGGTGCAGTAGATTAAAAAAGTTTGACATGTACGTTTAACTTTTACATGTACTGGTATTGAAAAACTCTTGCATTAGTTTTTTTACTAATACAAGGCCTCCCTCTCCCACAGGGTAGCAATAGGTTACCTTATTACAGTTAATAAGTGACAGCTTTCAATTAGGAGCAGGTAGGATTGGCGAGTTGGGTCTCTAAAGGATTGTAATTTAAAACTCTCTTTGATGGTAAACTCAGATTTTAAGTCCCGATTCTCAAAATGCCACTTTTTGAAAGTTGGCATTTTCTTGTCCTAAACACTGGTGCCTGCAGCCTGTATCCTGGGTCACATGACTAGGTGTAGCTGGCAATTGGTTCTTGTATATTGCTCCCAGAGAGTGAGACAAAGGGGGATAGATTGTGGCAGGATTGGCCATCTCTGACTTGATGAGGGAAGGAGATATCACCTACCACACTTGCATATCACAAAACCTCTGCCTGAGCACTCTCACAAAGGGCCTGGCACTAGTCTGCTGTGCCCCTAGAGAAGCTGGGGCCATGGCAGGTATGCAGGAGACTCCACACACCTTTCAGGGGGGAACCTCCAGAACCTTCTCCTACTTCAAAGTGGGCAGCAGGTATAATTATTAGACCCTAAGACTCAACACCTCAGTACACCTCTAGACCTGTGGGGGACTCAGGGATGCTGAGATCCTCTGCAAGAAGGACTGCTACTCTGCTGCCCTTAGAGGGACAGACCTGCACCTTCAACCCAAGACAACCAGAGTGACTCCAAGGGCTATTTGGTGGCCTCCTAATCAGAGCGACAGAAAAGGTTCCAACCACATTAAACCCAGCGACGCATCTCCTTGCAGCACTTCATCGGAACCGCCACTTTGCAGCACATCCGTGATGCAGGTCTTCGCATTACAAGCTTTTGTTGAGGGCAAAGCATTGCATTGCAAGCCCTGGCGGGGGCTCAATCAGAACCGCTGCTTCTCGATGCAAGATCTTGCAACACTTCCCAAACAGGAGTTAGAATACTTTACTCATGGGGCCAAACTTGGCCCCTGTATCCAGTCTGTGCTCCAACCCAGTCAGCTGGAACTTATGACTTTGTCCCTGTCCGGTGCGACCAGATAAGCAATGTTGGAACATGGTGCTTCTAAGAACTATTTTCACTCAAATCTTTAAAACTGTATATCTCTGGTTGTACCTACTGGATTTTTGTTGTTTTGGTCTCAAATAATTTATTAAAATATACTCTATTGTTCTAAACTAGTGTGGGATTTTTCTTATGTTGTTTCCACTTTATTACAGTTTGTGTGCTGCATAAAAACTTTACATATTGCCTCTAAATTAAGCCTGACTACTTGGGAGCCAAGCGACCAGAGGGCTAAGCAGAGGTTAATTTGAGGGTTTGTGTTTCATCCTGAAAAGAATTGTATGTGCTGCTTGAGTAGGGTATTCTCCTCCCTCTACCAGTAATGCAATTTCCTACATTCCTCCTACTCGTTTTGCATGTTGGAGTCCTTTTACCAAAATGCACTCCTTTGCAAACCCATGCCCCTTCATGGTCTTGCCTGTTCCACTGCCTTTAAAGAGCTGGTGTGGCATTGTGGGATACTGCCATTGTGGTAGTGTACTTTGCAGACTGGTTTGTGATCCAAATGATGTTTGGAGTGTATTCATTTGGAAACATCTTCTTTCCTGGATTCTTCTGATAAGTGAAGTTCCTTTTCTGAATAATCCCTGACACTGCAGTGGCCCCATCACCTTTGCAGAGTCATTGTCCTTTTCAATCTGTTGCAGGGCTTTATTTGCTTCTGCGCCAAAGAGGTTGTCTATTGTAAAGGGCATATTGATGACCGATGCTTGAACCCAGAGACCCGCAGACAAGCATGTCTAAGGGTTGTGACTGCGCAGTTATGCTTACTTGCTTTGTCCGCAACATCCACCATCAACTTAAAACAAGTATTGGCTATGGTATTCCCCTTTGTTTTAGCCTTTTTCCTGTATTGTTCAGGGAGGTGTTGCATCATCTCTTCCCAAGGCTGATGCCCATACTGGTTTAGGAGGATGTATGAATAAGATATTCTTCATTGCGAGGCCACTACTCTCTCAATCTTCTAGTCAATCATTTCTACCCTCTTATTTTCCTTGTAAGAAGGTGGTCCTGTTGATGTAGGAACATTGGCCCTCTTTCTGGCTGTGGTTACAATTAAGGATGTAGGTAGGGTCTCATGAAGAGGGTTTTCTAACCATCTGTGTCACTGCCTTATAGGAAGCAGTTCCAGAAAAGCTTCCCTCCTGTGGTCCACAACACTCAGCAGATGGCTTTCTTTTCAAATGGTCTCCAGCAAGGAGCATGATGCAGTCTGCTCTTCCTCTAGTTTCACCCCAGAAATATCCCAGGCTCTTCTGGTGAGAGCCTTGACGACTGTGATGTCGTCAGGTGGTGGAGGCCTCAAGGGGTATGAATTGGTACACTCTTTTGGAGAGTTACTGTTGCGATCTGCCAGACCCCTTCAGTTGCTTCAAGGTCCTGGAAGAACCCTATTAGTAATGTTCCTCTTCCTCATACAAAATGCTTGGTCTTCCTCATTAAGGTCTGGCGTTGTTGGGGGCTTAAGC
Source organism: Pleurodeles waltl (assembly GCF_031143425.1). Taxonomy (NCBI): domain Eukaryota; kingdom Metazoa; phylum Chordata; class Amphibia; order Caudata; family Salamandridae; genus Pleurodeles; species Pleurodeles waltl. The sequence continues at coordinate 552,635,527 of NC_090447.1, forward strand.
TCAGTGTATTCTTCGTCTTGTCTTTTGCTACGTCTGATCTTGTAGAAACTCAAAATACCTTGAAGGATTTGTCAAAGTCCTGCTTCTTCTGCAGGAGTGCGGCAGTTTCAGCCTTGAGTAAACATTTTTCTCATGACTTCAAATGCATGTTATTTGGAGTTGACTGTTAAAAGTGATTTTCCCTTCGGAGTTGACGGGCTCTGTCTTGATTCCTTTTCTCACCGTCAATCTCGACTGTTTTTCGGCATCGAGTGTGTCTAAGGGCTTATGTCTGACTGTGTCCTTTCACTTCGACCTCTGGAGTTTTTTTTTCTTTCGTACATCTCTCCATCGTCAAGGCTATTGGTGTCAAGGGGGGGCCTTTGAGGACTTTCGATGCAGAGGGTTTGGGTTTGGTCCCACTGAGGGTCTGTGATTTTACCTCAGGTTATTTTTTGTGTTCTCCTTCTTGTTACGACTTTCTCAAAGGCTTCTGGTTCTCAATGTTGATACCACCATCTTCAGTGTCAGATCCTTACCCCTGAACACTTCAATGTCTTAAGCATTTTCCACCTAGTCACGGGTCAGGCTCAGATCTCTGCAGGAATGCTGTTTCTGCTGCAACTGCTTCACTTTGCAGTGCGCTCACCTCTGCTTAACTTCAAGGGTCTTGCGTTGGAAGTCCACACACACTTCACACCCCTCAGCAGTATGGTCCTTCAGCAAACAAAATTGACAGACTTTATAAGTGTCCTTCTGCAAGTATCAGTGGCTGCACTTCTAGTAAAATCTAAAAGGGAAGTTATGCATCACCATCTGTGTGTCAAACATCTGTCTGCACTCTCAGACCGACATGGCTGGGATCCTACAGTGGTAATCCCACTGTTAATTGTGGTTTCCTTGGAGTTTTTTTTAATTTTTCCTCAATGTCTCTGTTTGGATAACCATTTTTCACCGTTTTCTGGTTATTTTCTTGACACTGTGTAGGAAGGTAGACTCTTTCTAGCATTGTTCCCCCCACTTTTGGCCTGTTTGTGAGTAAATGTCAGGGTGTTTTTACTGTCGCACTGAGGTCCCTGCTAGCCAGGACCCCAGTGCTCATAGTGAAAACCCTATTTGTCAGTGTGTTTTATATGCCTCACTGGGACCCTGCTAGCCAGGACCTCAGTGCCCATAGTTTGTGGCCTGTATGTGTATCCCTGTGTAGTGCCTAACTGTGTCACTGAGGCTCTGCTAATCAGAACCTCAGTGCTTATGCTCTGTCTTTAAAATTGTCACTATAGGCTAGTGACCATTTTCACCAATTCTAATTGGCACACTGGAACACCCTTATAATTCCCTAGTATATGGTACCTTGGCACCCAGGGTATTGGGGTTCCAGGAGATCCCTATGGGCGGCAGCATTTCTTTTGCCACCCACAGGGAGCTCAGACAATTCTTTCACAGGACTGCCACTGCAGCCTGAGTGAAATAACTTCCACGTTATTTCACAGCCATTTTACACTGCACTTAAGTAACTTATAAGTCACCTATATGTCTAACCCTCTCTTGGTGAAGGTTAGGTGCAAAGTTATTAAGTGTGAGGGCACCCTGGCATTAGCCAACGTGCCCCCACATAGTTGAGGGCAATTTCCCCGGACTTTGTGAGTCCGGGGAAACCAATACACGCGTGCACTACATATAGGTCAATACCTATATGTAGCTTCACAATGGTAACTACAAATATGGCCATGTAACATGTCTAAGATCATGGAATTGTCTCCCAATGCCAAATAAGGTATTGGAGTGCCAATCCCATACATCCCCGGGGCTCCAGCATGGACCCCGGGTACTGCCAAACCAGCTCTCTGGGGTTTTCACTGCAACTACCACTGCTGCCAACCCACAGACGGGCTTCTGCCCTCCTGGGGTCTGGGCAGCCAAGTCCCAGGAAGGCAGAACAAAGGATTACCTCTCAGAGACGGTGTTACACCCTCTCTCTTTGGAAATAGGTGTTAAGGGCAGGGGAGGAGTAGCCTCCCCCAGCCTCTGGAAATGCTTTGAAGGGCACAGATGGTGCCCTCCTTGCATAAGCCAGTCTACACCGGTTCAGAGATCCCCCAGCCCCTGCTCTGGCGTGAAGCTGGACAAAGGAAAGGGGAGTGACCGCTCCCTTGTCCATCACCACCCCAGGGGTGATGCCCAGCAGTCCTTCAGTGTGTCCCAGACCTCTGCCATCTTGAATCCAGAGGTGTGAGGGCACAATGGAGGCCTCTGAGTGGCCAGTGCCAGCAGGTGACGTCAGAGACCCATCCTGATAGGTGCTTACCTGACTAGGTGGCCAATCCTCCTCTGAGGGCTATTTAGGGTCTCTCCTGTGGGCTTCTCTTCAGATAACGAATGCAAGAGCTCACCAGAGTTCCTTTGCATCTCCCTCTTCGACTTCGGCCAAGGATCGACCGCTGACTGCTCCAGGACGCCTGCAAAACTGCAACAAAGTAGCAAGAAGACTACCAGCGACATTGTAGTGCCTAATCCTGCCGGCTTTCTCAACTGTTTCCTGGTGGTGCATGCTCTGGGGGCTGTCTGCCTTCACCCTGCACTGGAAGCCAAGAAGAAATCTCCCGTGGGTCGACGGAATCTTCCCCCTGCTAACGCAGGCACCAAACTTCTGAATTCACCTGTCCTCTGGGTCCCCTCTCTTTGTGATTAGCGTGGTCCCTTGAACACAGGTGCTGGATACAAGTGACACCGACAGTCCAGTGGTCCATCTGTCCAAATTTGGTGGAGTTAAGTCCTTGCCTCCCCACGCCAGTCAGTAATCCTGTGTACTGCGTGAACTGCAGCTGCTAGGGCTTCTGTGCACTTTTGCAAGGAATCCTTTGTGCACAGCACAGCCCAGGTCCCCAGCACTCCTTCCTGCATTGTTCAACTCGCTGAGTTGACCACTGGCTTCGTGGGACCCTCTGTTGTAGTGTTGAGACGACCGCCGTGCTCAGTTTGCTTGAACCCGTGTTCAAGTACTTCTGCGGGTGCTGCCTTCTTCTGCAGGGGCTCTCTGTGTTGCTGAGCGCCCCCTCTGTCCTCTTCCAAGGGGTGACCTCCTGGCCCTTCCTGGGCCCGGGCGGCACCCATTTTCTTCAACCGTGACCTTTGCAGCTAGCAAGGCTTGTTTGCGCTCTTTCTGCGTAGAAACAACTCTGCATCCTCCAGCACGCAGTGGGACATCTTCTTCCACCCGGAGGCAGCCATTTTGCACCTTCATCTGGGGTTTAGTGGGCTCCTGCCCCCCCTGGACACTTTCGTGACTTTTGGACTTGGTCCCCTTCCTTTACGGGTCCTCAGGTCCAGGAATCAGTCTTCAGTGCTTTGCAGTCTGTTGTGGTCTTTACAGAATCTCCTATCACGACTTTAGTATGTTTTTGGGGAAGTAGGATCACTTTACTCCCACTTTTCAGGGTCTTGGGGTGGGGTAACTTGGACACCCTTAGTGTTTTCTAACACTCCCAGCGACCCTCTACACACTACACTAGGCCTGGGGTCCCTAAGTGGTTCGCATTCCACTTTCTTAGTATATGGTTTGTGTTGCCCCTAGGCCTATTGCATCCTATTGTATTCTACAGTGTTTGTACTACTTTTCTAACTGTTTACTTACCGGATTTTGGGTTGTGTGTATATTTTGTGTATTTTACTTACCTCCTAAGGGAGTATATCCTCTGAGATATTTTTGGCACATTGTCACTAAAATAAAGTACCTTTATTTTTTAGTAACTCTGGGTATTGTGATTCTTATGATATAGTGCTATATGATATAGGTGGTATAGTAGGAGCTTTGCATGTCTCCTAGTTCAGCCTAAGCTACTCTGCTATAGCTACCTCTATCAGCCTAAGCTGCTAGAACACTACTAATCTACTAATAAGGGATAACTGGACCTGGCACAAGGTGTAAGTACCATCAGGTACCCACTACAGGCCAGCCTCCTACACACTGGAGTTGCACTTCCATGAAGAAGGCACCGCTCAGAAGGAGTGGGCTGTGAAGTAGCCAAAGCCGAAAAAGCCAAAGATGCCCAATGCCGTATAAGCGAAGGATATACACCGCTTTGCAAGGGTGAGGTCAGAGTCCCTGAAGTGTCTCCACATAGCGAACAAACTGACTTTCCCCATGGATGGATGGTACTTGGGAAGTTGTGTCCAGTTGAGTTTCAACACAGAACTAAGCACCAAGAAGACATGCAGTGCTAAACACTACTGCAGTCCGAAGTCCCAGAAAGGAACAACAAGAGGAGAACTACATCTACAGAAAGACTTACAAACCTAAGGACTCACGATAACCACAAGTGGTAGGAACCTAGCTTGTTTTCGGTGGATATTAGTTTGAACCTTAGAAAGAACCCATGGCACAAGGTCTACAAGAACCACAACTTCATTGCTGCGTCCTCGAATAATACTGGTGCTGCTTTCACTTATCTAACGCCAGCTCCAAAACCCCTGCACCAGTTCGCAACACTTGAGCAAAACCATCACTCATGCAGGCAGTAAGATGTGCAGAGCACACCATGTCAATAAGCGCACCATGCTAATGGAGTAATGCAATATAAAAAGGCACTGTTCATACCAAGGAAATCAAGTCGAGGAGAAGAAGAATTTCTACCAATGGGGGCTAAAGTAGGGGCCAAGGGGGTTTTATGGGGAACAATTACTGTACCACAACCAACCGGCAGCCACTACAGAACCTCCAGATAACAGACCCCAAAGACTTGAACCACTGCACAGCGAATACCCTAGGAGGATGTCCCAAGATTACAGGATAGGCTGATTCTCCAGTAGTTACTGAAGTGTATTAGCAGTGAACTTGTATTTTCTGTTCTTCCTTGAACGGGGGAAGTGTGTGTGTGTGTGTGTTTTTTTTTATTTTTACAGGTCCTCTTCATGTAAGTAAAACATTATGACATGCAGACTAAAACACATACTTTCAACACCTGTAGCAGCCTGACAGTGAACTCCTTGGTTATCAACTGCAGCTTTACCACAGTGTTCTAATGAGCAACTAGGATAACAACATTCTGTATTTATAACAAAGCGTGGCACATCTAAAGCATGAAGTAAAATACTTCATTTTTAAAAGAACAAGCATTAGCTTGACACTAAGTTAGAACTCCAACTAGCTATACCAGTTAACGGAGGCTCGAACTCCACACCACCTTCCCAGTTAAAATTTGGACTGGAAGGCTTAGCTACCATTAGGGTCAGGTGTTTAATGGGTGTAATTGGTGCTCATTTCTGACTCACTCAATAGTAAGGTTAGGTCCTACACACCAGTTGTAAAAGGTTCTGATTTACGCAATTTGCAGAGAGTAAACCCTGACCGACCTGGCACTCTTGGTGAAGCTCTCACAAGCACCATCTAACACAACAGCAACAACTATGCGATCTGCTAGGTTTTTTTCTATCGCTTCATCTGGGCCTCTAACCCTGTTTTTTATTTCACATCACATAATTATTTCCCCTCTTTTAGCAATACTTTTTGTCTCAACTCACATTCCTTTGTACTGCAAAGCCCATTAGTTAGGTTCAAAACATCTTCCGCGGATCAAAACATAATTAAGGAAGGAACTCCAAAATACCTTAACCTTGTAACACTTTGCTTCCTCTCCTCCCCACCACCATAAAACACGAAGCGGAAGAATAAAATAGAACAAAAATATTCCTTGGTACATTTAAGACAAAATTATTAAACGTTATCTTAATCACCAAGGAAGGCTAAATCGGAAAGAAGCTTCATTCAGCATTAAGCTGACCAGCCCACACTCCCACTATCACCAACACTGGACACACCCCAGATTTCTTATTCTTCCAAAGGAAAGAAGGAAATCTGTATATTTTTTAGGTAACACTCATATGCTACAGTATTAGAATGTGTTCAGTGGATACTGGCTATGCATGATATCCCTTGCTAGGTGCTTCGGGATTGTTGTCAGTCCTTTAAAGTCCCCTTCCTCAACATGTAATTTCAGCTACGCTCCGTTTTCATGAAAGACACATTCACACAAGGGGCATATTTTAACTTCAAAATAAGAGTCCCAATTATTAAAAGAACACTGCATCATGATGCAGTAACAGCACACTTCCCCTTCTCGAAGAAGCCCAGCTATCGACTGTATCTTAGGTCTCTGACCCCACTGACTTTCAGCAATGTTTAAGCTACACACATACTGTACAACATGTGTACATACATACAACAAATCATTTTATAGCTTGTGAACATGAAAGGTATCCAATTATGTAGACTTATGTTATTTATGGGCTCAAACTGCTTTGGTATTGTGAATTGGCATAGGAACTGCTGCTGTATTCTGTTCGCTTTGAACAACAAAAAAAAAAAAACACTCTGCTGGCCCATTTAATTACGTGATGTACATTATAAAACTGAAACAACCGAAAACAAACTGATTACCTCATTTAATTCGTTGTTTCTTCTGCCTCCAAACCCAGGAAATATAGTGCTGCCATCTTTGCTTGGTGTCAGTGTGATTGGTGAGGACGAGCCACTATGCACAGGGGTTTCTTAAAAATAAAAAGGTGTAAACAAACATTTTGGTCCTCCCATGTTGAAAAAAAAGCCAAACCAGTTACAATGTTCAGTTTTTGACAGTTAACAGAATGTAGAATGCACAGGCTTCCATGACACCATATTAGCATTCAGAATATCGTACAGCTCTTTACCAACTAATTTCCAAGATCTCAAACTTTTAAGTAACTGATCCTGGAAGTCACCACTAGCGCAAGGATGTTTGTATACATACACAAACATAATAATTTAAATGTTTTGGTGCTTTTGTTGCAAAAAAAAGTAGTGGTATGTAACAATTTGCTTACTTTCTGTAATGTCTTATCTAGGAGAGACTCCATCTAGTCGCAGATTCCTTACCTTTTCAGATTGAATGCAGAAAATCTTGTGCAGTACTCCTTGGCACCAGTAGGTGGCGTTGAACAGCTCTGCATCGACCGCACAGGAATGCGACTTGCGCAGAGCCTATTATAGGCACCACTCCGGTGACCTGACTGACTATTGCGGCCCCAGAGAAGAGCAACATCAGAAGGCTGATCGACCAGTGTGCGGATTTTAAGGCCCTAAAAGGCCCTTTTAGGTGAAAAAATACCGTATTTATCGGCGTATAACACGCACCGGCGTATAACACGCACACATCATTTGCCCCCTATTTTCAGGGAGAAAAAGTGTGTGTTATACGCCGATAAATACGGTACATTTCGCAGAACAGGGAGGATGGGGAAGGGGTAGATAAGAATTCTGAAGCTATATAGAGTCCCTACCAGATAAGGTGTTACTGAAGATAAGTAAATTGTTAATCTGATAGAGACTTCTAACCACACATACCAAAGCAATACCGCCCCGTAGGTGGGCCTCGGAAATAGCTTACACCAAAACGCCCTGGAGGACCGAACGAGCAAAGTGTCTGGTAAGACAGTATTGTTTAGTAAATGTGTGCAAGGATGCCCATGTAACAGCCTCAGTCCAGGACAAGAACTCCATGAGCTAAAGCAGTGGATGCAGCTTTGGCTGTGGTGGAATGAGCCTGCAAATGCTCGGGGGGTTGCTTTTGGGTTAATGCACAGCTTATCTTTATGCAGAGTACAATCCACCTGGGTGGGGACCGTTTCTGCACAGCTTTCCCCTTCTTCATTCCAGTGAACGCTACAAAAATATGATTGTCCACTGGGTATTTTTTGGTGCGATCAGTGTAAAAGGGCAATGGCTTCTTAGGGTCCAGCTAGTGAAGTCTTTCTTCCTCCTTGGAGGGGTGTGGTGGACAAAGGAATTTAGCACTGTGATGCTTTGGCTGACGTGGAATGGTGTCACCACTTTCAGCAGAAAAAGGCACAAGTTCAGAGAACTAGTTTGTCTGGGAAGAAGATGGTGTACAGAGGGTGAACAGAAAAATCCTGTAGCTCATAGACCACCTGGCTGATGTGATAGACATCAAGAAAATAGTTTTGATCGTCAGAAGTCTGAGATGGCAGCTATGCATGTGTTCAAAGGTGGAACACATCAGAGGTTAAAAACAATTTATGATCCAATTGGGGCGTAACAAAAGGTAGAGGAAACATGTTCTGAATACCTTCCATAAAACGCCTCACAACACGTGACTTAAACACGAGGGTGAGGGTTAGTACGGCAAGTGCAAAAAAGCAGAGATGGCCAAAAGATACCTCTTAACTCCACCCAGAACAAGATTTGCCTGGCTAAGGACAAAACAAACAAACACCACTTCAGACAAGGCTTCAGAAAATGAGTCAATGTGTTCCTCAGTACACCAAGTCAAAAACTTGACCCAACAGCAGGCATATACAGATCTTGTTGATGGATGCCTGGCTGCCAGGATCACCTTGCACAATCTCCAAACATGAAGATGGAAAGTGCGCAGGCTCTGGTGCAGATTCACCCCTGCTGTTGCAACAGGACAGCCTCCTGAAGGGGCAGCCTGATCAGAGGACAGATGCACATTCTGAGGTGTTCTGGATACCATACTCTCGTCGCCCAATCTGAAGCCACCCATATGACTTGTGCCCAGTCAGTTTTTACCTTTTTTTTTAAATCTGGGAAGGAGAGGTATCTGGGGAAAGCCGTACAGTAGTCCCATAATCCAGTCTAGTGGGAATGGGTCTCCAAGCAAGAGCAGCTTTGGAAATGTCAGCGCATAGAAGTGCTGACATTGCACGTTCCCTGTGGTCTCAAATAGATCTAACTAAGGTTGTCCCCAGTCCTGGAAGAGACCTTCAGCCACCTACGGTTGCAGATGCCATTTGAGGTCTGTTAGGCATTGACAGCTGAGTTAGTCTACCCTGGGGTGTAGAGATTCTGCCGGGTGCTGCACGACCAGTAAAATGTCCTGATGTTCCAGCCATGTCCAGAGACATATAATCCTGGCACTGGGTCTAAGACCCCTCACTTTCCTGCTTGCTTCAGTACCACATGGCAGATGTGTTGTCTGAGAAGACCTGGAGGGTAGCAAAGTTTTCAATGACTCGTAAATTGCCTGCAGCACCATAAGATTGATGTGGAGCTGAGTCTCTATTGGAGACCAGAGACCTCTGATTTTCACCTCTTCTAGATGGCCGCACCATCCTAGAAGTGATCCATCAGTCACCACGGTCAGCTGTGAGTAGGAAAGGGAGAGGGATCTAAAGCTGACTCAATCACAGTACGGTAGCCACCACTGCTGGTCTTTTGCAGTCTTGTTCGAAATCTGGACCAGGTTGGAGAGATTCCCCTGGTGTTGTGTCCACTGGACTTCAGAACCCACTGCAATGCTCACAATGGGGACAAGCGTGCTTCACCAGCAGGATGCAGGAGGCCATCAGACCCATCAATCTCAGAGTAAGCCTCACCGAATTCCAGGACTGAGGCTGAAACATTGGGACCACAGCCCGAATGCTCTGGACTCTCTGCTCTGCAGGACAGGCATGGAATTCCAACGTGTCCAGAATGACCCTGATGAAAGGAAGCATCTAAGGAGGAGTCAGGTGTGACCTTGGTACATCAATAGTGAATCCCAGCAAAAGCAGGAGGTGTGCCGTAGTCTGCAGATGGGTAACAACTGCCTTAGGCAGCCAGTCGTTGAGGTACTGAAAGACTGCAATGCCCTACCTCCACAGATGTGCAGTAACCACTGTCATCACCATCATCAACATCCAAGGACCACTGATGAAAATGCTCCTGTCCTGCAGGACAAGGGTTATGAAAATATGTGTCCTGCAGGTCCAACGCTACCATCCAGTCCCGAGAGTCTAAGGTGAAGGAGTTTTGTAACTCCTGTGTCACCTGCCAAGCCATTGGTAAGGCAGGTGGCCACCCAAAGCCCCCTCTCATTCCACTACCTGTAGTGGGGGTTTCATTTGAAAGGGTTGGTGTGGATACTGTGGGTCCACTTGAACCACCCACAGTCTCAGGAAATCAGTAAGTACTGGTAGTAGTGGGCCATGCTACCAGATACCCTGAAGCAATTCCCCTTAGGTCTACTACAGCTCCTGCAGTAGCAAAGGCCCTTACTGGTATCTTTACCAGGGTAGGGTTTCCTAAGGAGGTGGTTTCTGACAGAGGTACAAACTTCATGTCAGCTTACGTAAAACATGTGGAATGAGTGTGGGGTGACTTACAAGTTCACCATACCATCCACAAACCAATGGACTTGTTGAAAGGTTCAACAAGACACTGAAGGGCATGATCATGAGGCTCCCTGAAAAACTCAGGAGGAGTTGGGATATTCTCCTGCCATGCTTGCTTTTCGCCTACAGAGAGGTGCCCTAGAAGGGAGTAGGGCTCGCCCCCCTTTGAAGTTCTGTTTGGCCACCCTGTTAGGGGACCCCCTGCACTTGTGAAGGGGGGTTGGGAGAAGCCTCTCCAAGAGCCTAAGCAAGATGTAGTGTCATATCTACTTGGCCTACACTCAAGGACGGCTGAGTACATGTAAAAGGCATCCAAAAAATCTTGAGGCCAGCCAACAGCTCCAGAAGCAGTGGTATGACCAAAAGGCTGCACTGGTGGAGTTTAAACCAGGGCAAATGTTATGCGTTCTGGAACTTGTGGCTCATAGGGCACTCCAGGACAGATGGAGTGGCCCTTACCTTATCCTAGAGAAAAAGAGTGAGGTCACTTGCTTGGAAGACCTGGGCACTAGCAGGATACCCAAGAGGGTGATCCATGTGAACCATCTCAAACTCTACTGTGACAGGGATGATATAACCATGCTTATGGTTACTGATGAGGATCAGGAAACAGATAGTGAAGCTGTCCCCGACCTCCTCTCTTATGACACTAAGGATGGGTTAGTTGATGGAGTGGTCTACTCAGACACCCTCACTGCCCAACAGCAGGCTGACTGCAGGCAAGCCCTACATCAGTTTGCAGGGCTCTTCTCCTTGACCCCTGGACAGAACCATCTCTGTACCCATGATGTGGATACAGGAGATAGTTTGCCTGTCAAGACTAAGATCTATCGACAGTAGGACTGAGTCAAGGAGAGCATCAAAGTGGAAGTCCACAAGATGCTAGATTTAAGGGTTAATGAACCCTTTGACTGTGCCTGGGCTAGCAGAGTGGTCCCAGTCCACAAACATAATTCCAAGGATGGAAAGAAAGAAAAGGTTTTGTGTGGACTACAGAGATCTCAACCCTATCACCAAGACAGATGCACACCCTATCACCAAGACAGATGCACACCCTATACCAAGAGCAGATGAGTTGATAGACAAATTAGGTACAGCCATGTTACTCAGTACCTTTGACTTAACTGCCTGGTACTGGCAAATCAGAATGGCACCTGAAGCAAAAGAAAATACTGCATTTCCTACCCCTGATGGGCATTATCAGTTCACTGTTATGCCCTTTGGTTTAAAGAATGCCCCTGCCACCTTCCAAAGGTTGGTGAATCAAGTCTTGGTGTTTTGGAGTTCTTCAGTGCAGCATATCTTCATGGTGTTGCTGTCTTTAGCTCCTCCTGGTAGGAGCACCTGGTCCACCAGGAGAAAGTTTTGCAGGCTCTGCAATCAGCAGGCCTCTCTATCAAGGCATCTAAGTGCCAGATAGAGCAGGGCACTGTCGGACCACCTTGTAGGTGGAGGCCAAGTGTAACCCTTACAGCCCAAGATACAGACAGTTCTGGACCAGGAAGCTTCCAAATCCCAGACTCAAGTCAGGGCATTCCTTAGCTTGACTATTACTTTAGGAGGTTTGTGAAAGGGGTATGGATCCATTGTGACCCCCTTACAGAACTGACTTCAAATAAGATGCCCAAAAAGGTAAACTGAACTCTTGACTGTAATAAGGCCTTTGATACCCTGAAGGAGGCAATGTGCTCAGCACCAGTTCTGAAAGCTCCAGATTACTATAAGCAGTTTATTGTGCAGACAGATGAATCGAACATGGGATAGAAGCAATCCTGTTTCAGATCAATGATGATGGCCTTGACCA